>NW_027411866.1:58747988-59347988 GCF_047663935.1 Musca autumnalis
CCTCGTCGTCTGATTATGAGACTCCCCGCAGTCCTCTCGACAACAACCGCAAATGCAGCCTTTAACACCAGCCGTTGTTGTCCCAATCCCGGAAATTGTATCCTTTTTGCAATTTAATTGCAATGGACTCCGAAGTAAGATCGAGAAAATAGTAGATATCATGAGTCGGAGGAATATCAAGGTCGCTGCGGTGCAAGAAACCAAGCTCACCAACAACTGAAGCTTACAACGTTGCGATGGTTACAACGTGCTAAGGAAGGATCGCACCAGAAGTGGAGGTGGGGGATTAGCATTCCTATTGCACCAGTCTGTCCAATACAGACCTATCTCGCTTGAGCCTGTCTCTAATGACCCGTACATGAAATGTATGGGGGTAGCAGTCAGGTGTGGAACTGCCGAGATAGAGTTGCTGAATGTATACATCCCGCCGAGAAATATCTGTATCTCAGATTACGTGCCTAACATTAGCCCGCTTTTGGAAGGTCATAATCATCTGGTCCTGGGGGACGGAAACGACGAGAGGGGTACAGCGCTGGCTGAGCAGATTGGCAGATCTACGTTTTGCACGGTCAATGAGGACGCCCCTACTAGAATTAGAGGAGAGAGTCACAGCTCGCCAGACATAACCATCGTGTCACCTGGTCTGACAAATGACGTTACCTGGCAACCCGTCATTTCCCATGGATCACTAAAGTTCTCATCTTGTCGCTATCCACCCTCATTGTTTCCGAAGTCTGGAAAATGGGCAGGGTGGTCCCACTACGGAAATCCGACAAGGATGCCAGCAAAAGTGAATCGTACAGGCCGATTTCGCTTTTGTCGCCCGTAGCAAAGACCCTTGAGGCCTTAGTCCTCCCCAGTATAAGAAATAGCTATCAGGTTGCCGATCATCAGCATGGATTCCGTAAGCAGCACAGCACGACAACTGTTCTGCACGCCATTACCACACATATTTGTTAAGGACTCAACCAGAGACGGCCGTGCGATAGAACAGTGATGGTGGCGTTTGACTTATCAAAAGCCTTTGATACAGTAAGGCATTCCACGCTGTTTGAGAACACTGAGCAGACAACCCTCCGGCCAAGCTTGAAATGTTGGATAGTCAATTATATGTGTGGACGCCAGGCGTACGTGGAATTCAGGAACAAGAAGTCCAAACCCCGTAGAGTGAAACAGGGAGTTCCCCAATGTGGGGTGATATCTCAGGAACTGTTTAACCTCTACCTCTCCTGTATTCCGTCCCCTACAGACGGCATCGAGATCGTAACGTATGCGGATGATTGCACGATCCTGGCGTCGGGTACCTATCCTGATGACATCTGTGAGAGACTGAACAACTATTTAACCGATTTTACCACCTTTTTCCATTCGAGGAATATGCCAGAATACCGCCAAACTTGCCAGAATACCGCCAGCAACAGGGTGCCTCCTCAAATCTTCAGTAGACCATCTACATGAGGAGGCAAAGATTCTTCTAGTAAAGCAACACAATGAGATGCTTTCGTTGCAGTACCTGCTTGGATATTACCGTGTGAGCCATCCCAATCAACATCTTGTGGGTAGGCCCGGCACATTCAGGCAGATCAGGAAGGATATCCATGCTCGCTCTGGAGGGAGAGGTCCAACGATACAGGAGAGAAACCCTAGATCAACAAGCAGGTTTAAATAGTTTTCACACGGATGCAGTTGCCAAGGCCTTAAGCAATTATAGTGTGAATAAAGTCCTCGAAATATATCCCCCATCTATTGCAGCTGAGGAGCGTCAGCTGTCACGACAAACTAGAGTAGTTTTGGCTCAACTACGCTCGGGATATTGCAGTCGCCTAAATTCTTATTGGGCGGAAATCGACCGCGTCGTGCAAGACATCTGCCCAGTATGTGGCATGGGCCCGCACGACACAAAACGTCTTTTCAACTGCCCAGGCAAACATACTCATCTAACTCCAGTGGATCTGTGGATCCCATCGAAGCAGCCACTTTCCTGGAACTGGATATAGACCCAGAGCCAGATTGAACAGACGAACGAACATACAAACATAATAACAAACACTGTTACAACAACAACCTGTTCAAAAAAGGATAGGGACTCAACATTTTTTATTTTTAAGTAGAGACAAAAACATGATGAAGGAGTATTCAAAATAATGGGAGATTTTTCCAGTGGGTGATGTTTATCATTTGTGTTTTTTTTAATAAAATGCGGAGGTGCGATATATTGTATGAAACTCCACTGGATTAGCTAAATCAAGCATAGCTTACTTACTCTACCTATTCAATGAAATATATTTTCCATCAATGGCGTTGCACAGTGTCCGATTTGCCGAAAGACCTGGCCAAAACACTAAAAATGAATGGATTTTGACCCAACCTTTGGTTCTTATGTTTTTCGCTGATTACATTTTTCATATTATTTAACCCTCAGGCGGTCATTTAAGGGGTCTTTTTGGTCTCTCCACCTATAAAATGTGATCTTATCGGATCAAAATATTATACAAATTTCTTCGCCATCAATTTTTACTATAGGTCCTAGAATACACCAAAACTCTATATCTTACCTTAACTCCAGAAATATGCAAATTAGAAAAACATTTTGGGGTAATGTCGTACTTCATCAAAGTTTTGGCAAATGGTGTCAAAGACAAAAATTTCCCCCGCTAAATTTCATTATGAGTAGACATCGGATTTTGCATATTTGCATATTTTTTATTAATAAAGATACGAAAATTCTGATTGGACCAAAATTCGTTTTGAAGAAAACTGAATGCAATGACAGGCTCATTTTTTTTATTTTTTTGCATATTTTGCATATGCACAAAATATGCAAAAAATATGCAAAATATGCAAGTAATTTTTTTGACAAAAATCATCAAATTAAATTTGGAAAGTCATCAAAAAGTGTTCTATATTAAGTTTATTGCCGTTAAATGTCGATTTCTTAGCAGATTATCATGTAATTAGTTATTATTCCGCCACAGCAATAAATCTGGACTAAAAGACTTAGATAATTTCCTATAACCCAGCCTACTTATTACAACATAAGTTGCTTTTTAATACAAATTTGTTCAAAAACTCAATCAGAAATGTCAAAATGTATGTATCCAAATATGTTGACAGGTTCTGCTCGGCCAAAATTGTCTGATAGAATAACAAATGAGCTAGAAATTAAGACTAAGGAAATATTGAATCTAATATATAAAAGGCAATGTGTGTATGTTAGTATGTTTGTTTGTTTGTATGTTTGTATGTTCCGAATAGACTCAAAAACGGCTGAATAGATTTTCTTGAAAATTTCAGATAATGTACTGGGAACACCGGTGGTGAAAATAGGCTATCTATTTTTTTGAATGGTCGTCGCGGAATTGAAATATCGCGGTCATCCCAAATTATTCAAAAATGTATTATTTCAGATAATATACCTAATTTTAGGAAGCGTGACTACAAAACCGCTAAAACACTGGCTTCAATATGTGGGATAACGCGGTCAACGCCATATTTTGGAATACAGTAAAATCCCGAAGACTTGAGATGTCACTATATAGAAATTCCGAAAAATCGATTGGGAAATCTTATGAAATTTTGTATGTGGAGTTTTTAGGTCTGAGAATAGGTCGTAATCTATTTTTTTATCACGCTAAGTGTAGTGACCGGTGGTCCTCCCCACAATTTTTTTTAAGAAACCCGCGAAATTCAAGATACGTTTTAATATATTGTTTACAAATTGTTTGCAATGCTATGGTAATTACAGTCTTGACCCTGAATGGTCGTCGCGGAAGTGAAAATCGCGGTCATCCCAAAATTTTCAAAAATCTATTATTTCAATTAATTAGAACTGTTGTAAGCTGTTTTTATACGGCTAGGAGTAGTGACTGGTGGTCCTCCCCCACAATGTTTTTAAGAAAATCTGAAATCTTTGATATTTTTGAACGTATTGTTTACAGATTGTTTTCCCTGAATGATCGCGGTCATCACAAAGTTTTCAAAAATGTATTATTTCAATTAATATACATAATTTTAGTAAGCGTGACACAAAAATGATATAAACACTAGCTTGAACAAGTGGGATAGCACGGTCGTGAGCTATTTAAAACGGCTAAGTGTAGTGACCGGAGGTTCTCCTTCAAAAAAATTTTTTTTTAATCTGAAGTCCATGATATTTTTGAACGTATTGTTTACAGATTGTTTGCAATACTACTTAATTACTGTCTTGACCCTGAATGGTCTTCGCGGAAGTGAAATATCGCGAAAAGTGAAATATTGCGGTCATCACAAAATTTGCAAACATTTATTATTTCAGATAATATACATAATTTTGTAAGCGTGCCTAAAAAACGCTATAAACGCTGAACACTAAACAATAAGTGGGACAGCGCGATCAACTCCACATTTTGGAATACAGTAAAATCCGGATAAATTGAGATGTCACAAGATCGAAATTCCAGAAAGATCCATTGGAAATCAGACAAAGTTATTGATATACAATACAATATCATCATTGGAATCAGAATACCGCGATCGTGTTCGATTTTTGAAAATATTAAAATTACGGATAAAATCTCAAGATGTGGGAAGTGAAACTTCATGAGCATTGATTTCAGTCCTTGGAATAGCTAGGTAAAGATACATTTTTTTAAATACAGCAAAATCTCGATAATAACAACTACAATTTATAGAAGTAATTTTTTTATGAATTATATAAATGTTGCCATACATATCCCGAAGGAACATACATTTCGCGGAGGTGTATTTTACCACTATTGCATATAGAGCGCGTTACGTTCGATCGGGCTGAATGAGGGAGTTATATCAAATCGAGGACGTATACTGAACAGTGGCTATATCTCTGAACTATCGAAAATCGGGAGGTACTGTTTTATGGGAGCTATATCAAAACGTGAACCTATTACTGTTACATACCGAGCGCAAATAAAAAAGCGTGTCTTTCGGTCGATACGAATATTTATGCTCTCCTCTTTAAAATATATTAAAACCAGATTTCAGCCATTTCGGTGTGATAATGATGTTAAATTCTCAAAAATAGCGAAAATCAGCCGGTACCGTTCTATGGGAGCTATATCAAAACGTGGACCTATACCAACAATTCTTTGCAGTAATAATTACGACCCCAACCGAGACCAACAATCCAATATATAGCAATGTTAATTGACGTGCACCGACCATTATATGTGGGTCACAAAGTGCTTTAAACTGTCGATTTATGGTGAAGGGTATAATAAAAGAGATTTTATATCTTAAATTTGGGGGATACCATTATATGGAATTTATGTCAAAACATTGATTTATATTATGAAGTTTCTAGAGGGATGCCTAATTATGGGTGTATCAATACTGGATAGATAATTAAAGTTTACACGGAGAACCCAAACAACGGGCCAGCAACGCGGACCGGGTCAGCTAGTCTAATATATAAAAGGCAATGTGTGTATGTTAGTATGTTTGTTTGTTTGTATGTTTGTATGTTCCGAATAGACTCAAAAACGGCTGAATAGATTTTCTTGAAAATTTCAGATAATGTACTGGGAACACCGGTGGTGAAAATAGGCTATATATTTTTTTGAATGGTCGTCGCGGAAGTGAAATATCGCGGTCATCCCAAATTATTCAAAAATGTATTATTTCAGATAATATACCTAATTTTAGGAAGCGTGACTACAAAACCGCTAAAACACTGGCTTCAATATGTGGGATAACGCGGTCAACGCCATATTTTGGAATACAGTAAAATCCCGAAGACTTGAGATGTCACTATATAGAAATTCCGAAAAATTGATTGGGAAATCTTATGAAATTTTGTATGTGGAGTTTTTAGGTCTGAGAATAGGTCGTAATCTATTTTTTTATCACGCTAAGTGTAGTGACCGGTGGTCCTCCCCACAATTTTTTTTAAGAAACCCGCGAAATTCAAGATACCTTTTAATATATTGTTTACAAATTGTTTGCAATGCTATGGTAATTACAGTCTTGACCCTGAATGGTCGTCGCGGAAGTGAAAATCGCGGTCATCCCAAAATTTTCAAAAATCTATTATTTCAATTAATTAGAACTGTTGTAAGCTGTTTTTATACGGCTAGGAGTAGTGACTGGTGGTCCTCCCCCACAATGTTTTTAAGAAAATCTGAAATCTTTGATATTTTTGAACGTATTGTTTACAGATTGTTTTCCCTGAATGATCGCGGTCATCACAAAGTTTTCAAAAATGAATTATTTCAATTAATATACATAATTTTAGTAAGCGTGACACAAAAATGATATAAACACTAGCTTGAACAAGTGGGATAGCACGGTCGTGAGCTATTTAAAACGGCTAAGTGTAGTGACCGGAGGTTCTCCTTCAAATTTTTTTTTTTTTAATCTGAAGTCCATGATATTTTTGAACGTATTGTTTACAGATTGTTTGCAATACTACTTAATTACTGTCTTGACCCTGAATGGTCTTCGCGGAAGTGAAATATCGCGAAAAGTGAAATATTGCGGTCATCACAAAATTTGCAAACATTTATTATTTCAGATAATATACATAATATTGTAAGCGTGCCTAAAAACGCTATAAACGCTGAACACTAAACAATAAGTGGGACAGCGCGATCAACTCCACATTTTGGAATACAGTAAAATCCGGATAAATTGAGATGTCACAAGAAATTCCAGAAAGATCCATTGGAAATCAGACAAAGTTATTGATATACAATACAATATCATCATTGGAATCAGAATACCGCGATCGTGTTCGATTTTTGAAAATATTAAAATTACGGATAAAATCTCAAGATGTGGGAAGTGAAACTTCATGAGCATTGATTTCAGTCCTTGGAATAGCTAGGTAAAGATACATTTTTTTAAATACAGCAAAATCTCGATAATAACAACTACAATTTATAGAAGTAATTTTTTTATGAATTATATAAATGTTGCCATACATATCCCGAAGGAACATACATTTCGCGGAGGTGTATTTTACCACTATTGCATATAGAGCGCGTTACGTTCGATCGGGCTGAATGAGGGAGCTATATCAAATCGAGGACGTATACTGAACAGTGGCTATATCTCTGAACTATCGAAAATCGGGAGGTACTGTTTTATGGGAGCTATATCAAAACGTGAACCTATTACTGTTACATACCGAGCGCAAATAAAAAAGCGTGTCTTTCGGTCGATACGAATATTTATGCTCTCCTCTTTAAAATATATTAAAACCAGATTTCAGCCATTTCGGTGTGATAATGATGTTAAATTCTCAAAAATAGCGAAAATCAGCCGGTACCGTTCTATGGGAGCTATATCAAAACGTGGACCTATACCAACAATTCTTTGCAGTAATAATTACGACCCCAACCGAGACCAACAATCCAATATATAGCAATGTTAATTGACGTGCACCGACCATTATATGTGGGTCACAAAGTGCTTTAAACTGTCGATTTATGGTGAAGGGTATAATAAAAGAGATTTTATATCTTAAATTTGGGGGATACCATTATATGGAATTTATGTCAAAACATTGATTTATATTATGAAGTTTCTAGAGGGATGCCTAATTATGGGTGTATCAATACTGGATAGATAATTAAAGTTTACACGGAGAACCCAAACAACGGGCCAGCAACGCGGACCGGGTCAGCTAGTATTACATAAAATCTTTCATATTTTATTAAAAACATATAACAAATATATACGGTGCCATCATTAATATTTCCCTCTGAATTTTCCACACGGAAAATAATTTTTAAAAGTGAAATTCTTTTAAAATCAATATTTGTTAAAAGTTGAAATGTACTAGATTCGCTTCATTATGGCGTATTCTAGTCGAATCGACAAAAATATTCCCTTTTTGAGCATAAATACGGAAATAAAAAATTGTGAAATTTGGGAAAGGAAACAAATTCTGCACGGAATTTTTATTCATGATTGCACTGATAACTATATTTTAATACCCTAAGGGCAGGGACGTACGCAGGGGGGTCACGGGGGGCCCAGCCCCCCCAAATAGTTTGGTCCGACAAAATTTTTTGAGCTACTTTAACAAATTATTACGATTTTTTCTCTAGAAAATTTTTTTTTTTGAAATTTCAAATAAAAACTTATATTGTTCTGAAGGTTCTGTACTGAAAATGTACTTTATCATTTATCAACAAGCTGTCTGAAGAAATATTTAAAATTTTTTGTTTGAGTACGCTCTTTGAGAGAAACTTCCAATAAAACTGAATTTCTTCCTTATGTCATGCCTGTGTTTTGGAATTCGTATTCAAAAGGATTACAAATTCATTATCGTGCGGATTAGAGGTACATAAAATGAAGTGTCTATTGGACAATATGTACGACATATCAAGGGTTTTACGTGGAGTTTATCCCGAAAACCAATTAGGAAATTGATTTACTGCCTTAATCAGTATTTTGTATTCCTATATTATATTAACTTATTGCTAAATAGTGGGAGAAACATTTATTGTTGTGCACCATAAAGTGATAATAGGTGTGTTCGTTTACTCAATAATTTGTACAAATTTGTACAAGTCCAGTAACTTCTTGTAAACCACCAAGGTCTTTTGTATTGGCCTGTAGAGCAAACGAACAACATCCAGTAACAATTTGTACAAATTTTGAGTGAACGAACACACATAATATCTGCTATAAATAACATGCCCATCTGAATTTTTCCTATCAGTATTTGTAGCTGAAAACAACTGTAAACGAAATTAATGCTCAAACTTTGGTTATTTGGCATTGTATTAAAATCTGCTGTTATTTGTATTGTATATCACGATGCTCTTGAAACAACTTTAAACGAATGAAGCTTACACCTGGGTTCATAGATGAAAAAAAAAAATAAAACGCATTTTTAGGGTATTTCAGGTTTTGAGCGTTTTGCAGGAAAACCACAAGCCCTATCCAAATGGAACTAAAAAAAATGTTTTAGCAGTAAAAACTGTTTTTGAGATATAGAAATTCAAATTGGGCAATTCACTGACTGTATTGTCTCCTTATAAAACAATGTCATGACTGCAATTTCCCAAACCATTAAAACTCTCGAACAGATCTACAGATTTTGTCCAAAATTTGGATCTCGCAATATTTTGGACACTTCCCTTGCCAGACTTCAAAATATTTCTCTAAAATCTTGAGCAAAGTCCAATTCGATTTTTTCGAGACCCTACAGTAGGTTCGAATATAGATCGATTCACTTGAGGTCTTGTTTACAGCGATATTGTATTTTTCGTGGGTGAGTCAATGATTATAACAGGATTGGTCCAAAAGCTCTAAATCTTACGCCGACCAACTAGTTTGACTTCCAAAATTAGCTCCACTTCCAAAATGGACTATATCAGTCTATTCTTTCAGGTATCGTCTGTACAAAAGTGCAAAACTTTTGCGCTTTCATCGAAGTCACATTTTTGATCATACCCAGCAAAATGTTTGTAGCCAAAAAAGTAGTTGAATCATGAGTGCAAGTGATTTCGGACTACATCTTTTTACGTGAAAGAAGTCTTGATTTTTACAAGGGCATGGTGCAGTGAGGATACTGTCTAATTTGCTTCTTTTGCATTAGTTCTTTGTAGTGGATAAATATACATTTCATGGAATGTATTTTGTATTGATTTTTCAATTAATTAAAAAATTGATTCGCAAGCATGCATTTTGAGGATATGGGAGAAGTTAAAATCTATTTAGCGCGGATTTTTCATTGATTTGAGACCTCAGGGCCATTTGGAAAAGAGTATTTAAAAGTGTTGTGGTAACTTTTAAATAATATTTATGGCCTCTTTCTCTAATTTCTTTCAAATTACTAACAAACTCATGTTTATGTAGAACATTTTTGTTTGAAAAAATAGTTGTTTGATAATAGTTCGATAGCCTTAATGAGATTGAAATATAATGAATATAAAACAATAGAATATCTCAAATAAATCATTTTAAAAAGCGACTGAGTGCGAATAAAAGTCAAATAATTTTATTCTAGAAAGTTAGCTTTTATTACTTAAAAATACCCAAAAACATCTTAAAACGCTTCTTGCATAGAGTCATGCAAATACACATCTAAAAATGATTGCAACCTAGCTGCACCATGCCCTTGTAAAAATCATGACTTCTTTCACTTAAAAAGACATAGTTACTTGCACTCATGATTTAACTAATTTAGGCTACAAACAAATATCACGAATGTTGTCAAATATTTCATATTCCATTTCAAAAAAAAATGTTAAATTTTTTTTCGCGCTACATCAAAGATTTTTGGTACATAGGTTAAGAAACAAATTCCCAGTACGAATCCGCTCGCGAGCCAGTTTTTTCTTGATGCGGACGAAAGTTATGGCGGTTTTACTTTCGTTTTAAAGAAAAAATTAGCTTCGTTCCCGTACTTTTTAATGGTAAAACTCGTAAAAGAGAGAACTGCAAAAAATTTGTTCTCACACACACGTTTTTTGAAATAGTTCGGGAACGGAAAAATGGAAAATACGTCAAAAAAACTGGAACAAATGTCAAAGTCGGCGTATCAGCCAATCAGACGCCGGCAACCATGTTTTTTTTTTTACTCGCCCAAATTTGTCGTGTAAAAAGTTTTTAAAGAGAGCGTCATTCAGCGCCATTTTTGTTTAAAGAGAAGTGAACATTTTACAACTTTTTTGTGTACGGGAACGCTTTTTCGAGTAAAATGTGTAAAAGTCGTAAAAATTGTAAAAACTTTTTAGTTCTGGAACACAGCTATTATTATAAAAACGCTAATTAATTTACCGCGAGCAATTGCTACTAAAAAGTTATCTGGAAGTGGCTTGAGTTAGTAGATTGCATAATATTTGTTAAATGTTACTCAGTACTCGCGAAATGTATAATAAATTGATAAATTATTGAATGTAAGTCAACTTTTTTCAAAATAAAGGTCCATTTACCCGCTATAAAATTACGAAAAAAATCGTATGGGAGCAAAACTTCACGGCGAATCAAATGAGACTAAAATCATACAGATTGGTGTTATAGTTTCGATGTCACAGCCAAAATAAACAAATATTTTGGTTAAAAAATAATTTTTTGTTTGAAAAAATATTTTTTCACATTTATTATGTAGTATAAAATTTTGGAAAAATCTATAGGAATACTTCCTTCATTTTGCTTAAATCTCCCATTAAAATATACGGATTTTGCTTTATAGACATTCATATAAAAGCTTTCCTATTGAGGAAGATAATTGGGTTGCTGAGGATATATCTCAAGGTTTCTGAAATGGAAATAGGGGTCACATAACCCATTTTAATTTATATGCATTTTGAAATACGTGTAAATCGCGTAATTATCAAAATCATTTTGTCCGCATGTGATTTTCATGTACAGCAAGACCATATCTTTTAATTTGTATATATTTTTCGAAATTTAATTTGGAGGCTAAGATGTAGCATCGGCTGCATCTTAGCACTAAAAACCTATAAAATATCGCTAATTTGCGCAAAGTGAATACAATTTTTGTCCGCATCCGATTTCAATGTCCACCATGAATATCTACATCGATATATATCTATTTCAAGGCGATCAATCAAGAACCGTGGATGTAGCATCCCACATTATTTTTTGGGATAAAATGAATGTAGCTCCCTTATCATTGAAGCTTTCAAATCTCTGTTTCCGCTAAAACGAAGATGCTGTACTAGTTGTAAAATACGCGATATTTTCAAAAACATTTTTAGGTGATTTTTCTACTTTGGAATTTATAATAACTCGCGTTTTAGTAAATGGATTTTCACGGGGAATGATTTATTGGATCCGGAACGTAAAAAACTAAAATGTGCAATCAAGTACGAGGAATTCGAATGACAATTGTAAAAATTAGGCCCGAAAAATATGATGTTTAGAAAAATGTTTGCACAAAATTTCCGTATTTGGATGCAGATTTCTATGAAGCTGTGCAGACTACATTCACAATATACGTATCAAATAACTCAGAATCGCAAGTACTACAATCCTATATATGATTTTTTAAAAAACCTGTTTGCGGAATGAAATTAGAAGAAATTTTCAAAAAACACTGTAAATCTGGCTTCAAAATGTCAGCATCATTTAATGGTAGAAGCAGTTCAAATATTGAATAGTAATACATTAGTGAAATGATCCTTATTTAGTTTGCTTTTACTTTTACTTTGACAGGAAAATCGAGAGATGTGCGGTTTACTCACAAATCGAGAGAAAACAAGAAAAGACATGTTGGCTTCAACCCATTTTTACCCATTTTTTAACATAAATATAGCCACAGCTTCCACGCAAATTATCTTTTAAGGCCAATATTTTTTGCCACGTCCAAAAACATTTAATTTTATCCAAATATATTTAATTTGTATAATATACAATCACAAGTCGCGTGTTCTGAAAGCGTAAACCTTGGCTTCAGCTATGTTAAATTTTCAAAAATATTGGTGATATACAGTCTGATATTTCTTGCACCTATGATTATCTTTTTGGATACAAACATTTTGCTGAATAATTAAAATACCATGAAATAAATTGATTCTTGTGTTCTTGAGAATTTTCTTTGCAAAAAGTTATTATAAATCTAAACATTGCTAAAATGTGAAAATTTTATGAAATGGATTCAAATCGGACATTGTCAAAATGTGAAGAACGGAATGCTATTCAATCTTTACTTCACATAAAACAACTTCAAATAAATTTTGCTGGGTAACGCCAATAATCGAGAAGTTGTACACCCCAAATATTTCGAAGTATTACGTCCAAAAATGGAGACAAAATTCTGAAACTTCCTGGCTTAACAATTTACACAACAAAAATTGGCTATGTAGTCCGTATTCTATATGCCTATATACATAGGCAAACCCGACTGCTACTTTTTCTTGTTTTCCAGAAATCAAAAATGATGAATTTTCATAACTTTGCCTCCGCTGTGCCGACAGAAGTGATTGGTTGTTGGAAACCATTGATGTATCAGACGGAGTTTTTCGACTCAACCTATTTTTTCAGGATATAGCTTAGTTGGCTTTCATTGACTCTATCACTTCTGGTAAAATAGTAAATCTTTGGTGTTTTTTTTTTAGCAAGTAACGAATATTATTTTCTTACAATAATACAAAACTTTTTTAATGGCACGGAAATTAGTGTGTAATATATGCACTTTAAAGAAGAAACGGCGTTATGTTCGGGTCAAACTGTTTATATCCTCCAAACACAGTATGTACAGTATAATCTCGATAATCCGGACACTCGTTAATCCGGACAACGCTGTAATCCGGACACTAGAATTTTTTACATTGTAGACTCGGTAATCCGGACATCCCATATTTTTCTGACCTCGATAATCCGGACATCAATATATTTTCCCTATTTTGAACATTATATTTTTATTTATTTCATTGACTTTTTCATTCTTAGCATTAGCAATTGGTGTATAAGTAAGAAAAATTAAGTTTTTCAGAGTTTTAGGTCCAACCTGTGTTGGGCTAACCTGTGTTGGGTAGCCTAATTCTCTGAAAAATCGGCCTTGCGGATCTTTCCTCTTAAGGAGTTAGTTCATTAGATTAGTGAGAAACTCTTCAAGCAGCGTGTAATGTCTTCCAAGGATATTTTAAAAAATTATTATTTCTTTTTTATTTTCTTTGCTTAATATTCAAATTCACCGGATTGTAATATTTTTTGTATTTTCGTAATTATGTAACCAAAATATTTAAATTACATTTGGCTTCATACGTAGTTCTAAAAACAAATGTAAGCATATACACATTTTTGATAAAACAATATTTTTTTTGGTTTCGAGGACGAGATTAAATCATTCATAAAAATTGCTGAAATATATTCACCATAATAAGAGTGCACTTGAATTCTGAAGTTATATTGTGAGTCTTAAGAAAGACAAAAACTGTTGATACATTACTATAGTAACTCTGAAGAAATGAAGAGTGGTATAACGATATTTTTTGACGAAAGAGTAGACAAAATAATGGGAGATTTTGACAGTGGGTGGAATTAAGCATTATGTATCGTTTTTTAATAAAAAGTTTTTTTTATAAAGAAGTTTTAGAAGACAAACATACTCAGGATATGTCACCTAAATTACTCTGGAGGAATAGAGGAAATAGTTTGGAAGCCAGGAAGCTGTTCCCAGTTTTAAAATGGTCACAACCCGTCATATTTGCTTAATATGAATTCGTGAACCTTATATGTCAAATTATTGTCTAGTAAACGTCCCTTAATAATGATTTAAACTTACAATATTATATGTTTTTGTTACCACTCGGTAATCCGGACAATTCGATAATCCGGACACCGCCGAAACATGTGGTGTCCGGATTATCGAGACTATACTGTATATGTCTATTCGACATATTCGCACTTTTTGCATGGAAGTTCTTTCACCAAACGGATTTCCAGAATCCATATTAGTGACGATATTTTTAAAACTTATGCTAATAACCACAACAACACAACACATGGTCGTATGTCAAACTGTCCTGAGTATGCTTAGGCTAAACACTGACAAACTTTCCAAAAAAATGTCAAATGACGTTTGGCGACACTGCGTGTTGCCTAGACCAGAAGGTTTTTAGTGCCCCTCGTGCACAAAATCATCAAAAAAAAAACCTTTAAAATAGCTTTACGTAACGATACATAACATTTTTAATTTTCATGATTTTTGGTCATGATTGAGTTTGCAACATGCAAAATGAAACGAAATACACACACAGTTCCTTTTGATGATCTGCATAGATTCGCACTTATCCATCTCGCCATGTCTTTTTGAAAATAAAGCACAGGTCACATTTATAGACCACTTCGCATAAAAATTGGGGATTTTTTGGCCATAGGGCGATCCCTATTTTGGTAAGAATTGATTCAGATTTGGATATTGCTCCCATATATACAGTTGATTCGCGATAATCCCTACACCACAGTTTTCGGCGGTGTCCGAATTATCATATTGTTCGGATTAACGAATTGTAAGGAAAATAAATTATTTTATATGATTTTGAAAGTAGTGCTAGAAATATGGCGTTTTTAAAGTTTACATCAGGATGTAAGCAAACCTAGAGACAGATTCATAATTTCACCGTTTTGTAAATTAATATTCCTTAAAATCTTTGCCTTTTAGGTGTATATGTAGTGCATTTGGCAACTTTAATGACAATATTGCGCGAATATTTTTCTTAATATATTTATTTATATCCTATACAACAAGACTAATGTGTCATGAAAGGTTTGTCCTTGTACTCGATAATTTTTACTAAATGTTGCTGAAACAATTTTTTTTACCAACTTCTCCATTAAACAACTGTCAAAATTCGAAGCATTGGTAATAATTGGTACAAATTATCGAGTACACGGACAGGTATAAATTAAACAATTGTGTATACAAAAGGGTTATGACTTTTCGACTGTGTTATCAAAATTGTTTTCCTGTAGCAGGAATGAATGAACTATATTTTTTAGCATTCCAAATACTTTTCTAGCAGAAATATGTGAGTAGTTTAGCCATTTTAAAGACAATTCCAAGGTTTTTGACTTATTTTTCCACTACCACTCTATTGTGTGTTTTTTCTAAGTGATGTCATTTTGCACTAATCATTGGGCGTTCTTCATTTTTCTTATTATTCATCGTGGATGGGTATAACAATAATGCATTACTTTTCGCCGAGGAGTGAACATTTTCCAATTCTGCATTATGCGTACAATATAGATCGATATTATAAAATAATGCATTTTTAGTGCATTAAACTAAAACCATGTCATCAATATTAAAGCGGCAGTTAGAGCATTTTTCCAAAGAAGCTTTTTGACCATAAAGAACAAAAATTGCCAATTTATGTCTGTATATACTGAATAAAGGACAAAACACCATAAAATATATTAAAAACTAATATGTGGATATTCAAAACGTATACTTCTAATTATAGTTATATTCCAGAACCTGGAATCGTAAATGGTACTTTAGTACTTTTTCCCATTTTGCGCTAAAAAACGAAACCTTTTTCCAAAAACTAGAAAAAATTGCGCTTTTATCTAAACAAAAATAGCGATGACTAACTCTAGCTCCTTTGTTTTTCTGCTAGACAATTTTGGCCGATTAGAAATTATCACCATATTTGGACACGTTGATTTTGACATTTCTGATTGAGTTTTTGAAATTTTTCCATTATCTATCTACATTTGCAAATTATGTTGTAATAGGAATGCTGGGTTATTTGACATTTTCTTACCTTGTGAAAACTGATTTAAGTCTTGTTAGTCTAGATTCATTGCTGTGGCGGAATATCTGGAGAGTCTCAATAACATAATAATCTGCAAAAAACTATGTTAAACGTCAAAAAACATAATTTAGAATGCTTTTTTGATGATTTTCCAAGTTTAATTGACGATTTTTATCAAAAAAAACACTTGCATATTTAGCATATTTTTTGCATATATTTTGCATATTTTATGCATATATTTTGCATATTTTTTGCATATTTTTTGCGCATTTTTGATATGACCCCAAATATCGAAAAATTGACCCTAAAAACGCCTAGATCCAAAATTTAAGTCCAATCGGATAAGAAATAAAAAACATGCTAAAATCCGATGTCTAATTATGAGTCATCAATGAAATGAAATTTGTAAGGTACTAAATAATTCAGAAAACAATTTTTTTTTAAATTTTACAACCAAATTTTCAATTTTTTTCATATTATTTTTGATCATTTAAAAAAGTATAAATTATTATAATCTAATATATAAAAGGCAATGTGTGTATGTTAGTATGTTTGTTTGTTTGTATGTTTGTATGTTCCGAATAGACTCAAAAACGGCTGAATAGATTTTCTTGAAAATTTCAGATAATGTACTGGGAACACCGGTGGTGAAAATAGGCTATATATTTTTTTGAATGGTCGTCGCGGAAGTGAAATATCGCGGTCATCCCAAATTATTCGAAAATGTATTATTTCAGATAATATACCTAATTTTAGGAAGCGTGACTACAAAACCGCTAAAACACTGGCTTCAATATGTGGGATAACGCGGTCAACGCCATATTTTGGAATACAGTAAAATCCCGAAGACTTGAGATGTCACTATATAGAAATTCCGAAAAATCGATTGGGAAATCTTATGAAATTTTGTATGTGGAGTTTTTAGGTCTGAGAATAGGTCGTAATCTATTTTTTTATCACGCTAAGTGTAGTGACCGGTGGTCCTCCCCACAATTTTTTTTAAGAAACCCGCGAAATTCAAGATACGTTTTAATATATTGTTTACAAATTGTTTGCAATGCTATGGTAATTACAGTCTTGACCCTGAATGGTCGTCGCGGAAGTGAAAATCGCGGTCATCCCAAAATTTTCAAAAATCTATTATTTCAATTAATTAGAACTGTTGTAAGCTGTTTTTATACGGCTAGGAGTAGTGACTGGTGGTCCTCCCCCACAATGTTTTTAAGAAAATCTGAAATCTTTGATATTTTTGAACGTATTGTTTACAGATTGTTTTCCCTGAATGATCGCGGTCATCACAAAGTTTTCAAAAATGTATTATTTCAATTAATATACATAATTTTAGTAAGCGTGACACAAAAATGATATAAACACTAGCTTGAACAAGTGGGATAGCACGGTCGTGAGCTATTTAAAACGGCTAAGTGTAGTGACCGGAGGTTCTCCTTCAAAAAAATTTTTTTTTTTAATCTGAAGTCCATGATATTTTTGAACGTATTGTTTACAGATTGTTTGCAATACTACTTAATTACTGTCTTGACCCTGAATGGTCTTCGCGGAAGTGAAATATCGCGAAAAGTGAAATATTGCGGTCATCACAAAATTTGCAAACATTTATTATTTCAGATAATATACATAATTTTGTAAGCGTGCCTAAAAAACGCTATAAACGCTGAACACTAAACAATAAGTGGGACAGCGCGATCAACTCCACATTTTGGAATACAGTAAAATCCGGATAAATTGAGATGTCACAAGATCGAAATTCCAGAAAGATCCATTGGAAATCAGACAAAGTTATTGATATACAATACAATATCATCATTGGAATCAGAATACCGCGATCGTGTTCGATTTTTGAAAATATTAAAATTACGGATAAAATCTCAAGATGTGGGAAGTGAAACTTCATGAGCATTGATTTCAGTCCTTGGAATAGCTAGGTAAAGATACATTTTTTTAAATACAGCAAAATCTCGATAATAACAACTACAATTTATAGAAGTAATTTTTTTATGAATTATATAAATGTTGCCATACATATCCCGAAGGAACATACATTTCGCGGAGGTGTATTTTACCACTATTGCATATAGAGCGCGTTACGTTCGATCGGGCTGAATGAGGGAGCTATATCAAATCGAGGACGTATACTGAATAGTGGCTATATCTCTGAACTATCGAAAATCGGGAGGTACTGTTTTATGGGAGCTATATCAAAACGTGAACCTATTACTGTTACATACCGAGCGCAAATAAAAAAGCGTGTCTTTCGGTCGATACGAATATTTATGCTCTCCTCTTTAAAATATATTAAAACCAGATTTCAGCCATTTCGGTGTGATAATGATGTTAAATTCTCAAAAATAGCGAAAATCAGCCGGTACCGTTCTATGGGAGCTATATCAAAACGTGGACCTATACCAACAATTCTTTGCAGTAATAATTACGACCCCAATCGAGACCAACAATCCAATATATAGCAATGTTAATTGACGTGCACCGACCATTATATGTGGGTCACAAAGTGCTTTAAACTGTCGATTTATGGTGAAGGGTATAATAAAAGAGATTTTATATCTTAAATTTGGGGGATACCATTATATGGAATTTATGTCAAAACATTGATTTATATTATGAAGTTTCTAGAGGGATGCCTAATTATGGGTGTATCAATACTGGATAGATAATTAAAATTTACACGGAGAACCCAAACAACGGGCCAGCAACGCGGACCGGGTCAGCTAGTACAGTATAATCTCGATAATCCGGACACCACATGTTTCGGCGGTGTCAGGATTATCGAATTGTCCGGATTACCGAGTAGTAACGAAGACATATAATTTTGTAAGTTTAAATCATTATAACGGACGTTTACTAGATAATAATTTTACATCTACGGTAAACCAATTCATATTAAGCAAATGCGATGGGTTGCGACCATTTTTAGACTGGGAGCAACTTTCCTAGCTACCAAATTATTACGTATATTCCTCCAGCGCAATTTAGGTGACATATGCTGATGATTACGATAATGTTCTAGAAAGTTGTTTATTGTAACCTTAAGTGCATTTTTGTAGTTGACTTATCTCTAAATTTTGGACGGTTTGGCATATATGGGCCAGAATCGGAAGGAAACGTATAAAAATCTAACATTTTATTAAAACAACTTTAATTTATTAGTGGGAGATTTGGCGATGGTTACCAAGGGGTAATGCAGGGAAGACTATAGTTTCGCATTTCGCCACAGATCCTCATCAGTTCCCTTGCTTTTTTGTTTTTCAACAAAAAACGAAATCCGAAACTATAGTCTTCCCAGTCTCACCCCTTGGTAAACATCACCAATTTTTCCCACTGATAAATTAAAGTTGTTTTAATAAAATATGAGGTATGATTGTTTTTAGGTGTTCACAATTTTAGTTCTTTATGAGAAGAGCCCCGAGATTAAATAAAATTTCTTAACGATTCATAAGATATGATCCTTACAAAAATGTCCCTTTTGACATCAAGGCCTCAAATTTTTGGAAACCCATAACTGCGAAATTTGATGAGATAGGGAAAAACGGAGAGACACGTGTCTTCATTTTTTTGGTTTTCTATCACGCTGCGTTGTCAGAATATGATTAATAAACAATAAACCATGACCCAAAAACAACACACCGTATAATTTATATCCAGGTCTGTACTTGTTTCCTCGTTCGGCTCAATAAAAACTAAACTATTAATTCAATCGTTTTAAACGTTCCTTTAGTGGGAACGAACACGCAAGACCGAATTTTCAGGGAAATAGCCTACACAACACTATGTTTTAAATTATGTTGCTTCATTCGACAGTTTCAGGTAGTTCCAAATCGGAATCTTACTGGATCTATAACTGAGTCAACAGCGGCTAGCCTGAAAGTCGAGTTTTGGAGATAAAACTCTGAAAACCCTATTTTTTCTTATCTATTATTTATATTGCTATAGCTAAGAATGAAATCGTCAATGAAATAAATAAGACTATAATGTTCAAAATAGGAAATAATATTGATGTCCGGATTATCGAGGTCAAAAAATATGTGATGTCCGGATTACAGAGTCTACAATGTAAAAATTTATAGTGTCCGGATTACCGCGTTGTCCGGATTAACGAGTGTCCGGACTATCGAGACTATACTGTAATTATAAATAAGGTGAAGAGGTCCATTTTATATACATACATGATATATATGTAATTGCTTCATTTACTATGAAAATACACACAATAAGTCAATACTATTCGCTGTCAGACTCGTAGTCGTCTGATGATTCAGAATCTACATTGGGGTTTACAGGTACTACCTCAGCATTCTCAATGACGTTAGTAGATAATAATTTAATAGCAGCTGAGGATAGCTTTTTGTTTCTTTTTGGAGGGTCTGAACGCAGACTTGAAATGAGAGGACCTGAGGATACAAGTAACCAATTCATTATATCTGTCATTGTGTTTATTCTAGAAGTTTTTCGAGAAAAGTTTTTCCGATATTTCTTAATATCTTTATTCCTGGACTCCTGAGCTTCTTCGGAAAGGTGACCGATGGGCAGTGGTGCCCACTCAATAATGAGAAAACCATGGATGAGTACTTCACGAATTGATGTGGGCATGTAATACCACGGATGCTTAAAAAGATTTATATCTACTGCGAAACCACAAGATAAAACTTGCATTATAACGTGTGCTCGGTTAAGGCATTCGGCATCTAAACCTAAAATTTCGGCAGATTTCTCCGAATCGGTAAAGAACCTTCGGGCCGTGTTACCATCATTACTGTTTCCGAACCCTCCAACTTTTGCCGTGTCAATAATAAGCCCCAATTTCTGTTTGAAACCCTTTTATATTTCCCGTTTTGTTTCTTCCAATCTTCTTTTATCTTCTTTTGAGCGTCCTTGTCACTTTTTGTTTGCTAATTTGTATCTCAAATGAAGAAATACTCCATAAAATCAAAGACATAAATACAACAAGATAAGACATTTTGTTTGCTATCATTCTTCAGTGAATGGCTTTTGAATTTAACATAATGTTATATCACGATATGGTGATATAACATTTTTTTCTTTTATACATTTTTACGTATTTAACCGAATTTACCTATCCAATTGACATAGAATTATTCTTGAATATATCCTTGAATTCATAAATTTCGTTTCTGATACCATTACATGAAATGTTCCTCCTTGGTTGCGATTTTGAATTAACTGCAACCTGTTAAGGGTAATGTTTCTATACAAAGTTTCGTAAACATTTTTTTGTTGCATGCATTTTGTCATGTCTTAGTTGTATTTATGTCTTTGATAAAATGGATCCAAGCATGTAATGTGGCTAAACCATACCGCAAATTTGCTTCCTCAATTGGCAAAGCTAAAACTTCGTCCAATTTATTGAACTGTTTAGACGTAGCGTTACACAGATAGCAACGCATGTTTGACTTCTTAAGAGTGACATTATTACGAATTTTGCCATCAATCATGGTAAAAAGTAATTTGTATGCAATTATTATATCTTTTCCGTTTATGTGAGTAGAATATGGAACAGGAGCTTCTATTTGTTGATCGATATATGTATGTACATTTGCTCTTGAATAATCGAATTTTGATCTTCACGAACATATTCCACCTTTATTGGACTGCAATATAGAGTAGACGATGGTTTTGGATTTTGCCAAATTATTGAATTTTGGTTATCAATTTCGGACAATCTTAGTGGTACAAGCGATGACAAAAGTATGCTGCCGTCCGACGCATTTTTGTCTTCAAATTTTTGCTTGTATTGATTTTGGCCGGAAGAACCATCAAATCCGTATTTTACAGTTAATAACAAGTTATAAACTTTATCATTTGGTAATATATGAATAACATCATTTTGCACAATTAAATGTCTACTTGAAATATGATTCAATAGAGACTGTAATTGAACTTCTGCTTTAGTTTCACTTACTGTGATTCCCGGTGGATAACAACGACTTTTTGCTTCCACTACTTTTATACTCGTATGTATGTACCGTCATTTTACCTTGAATAACATCGGAAAGTGCAAGATCACCAGAAATTTCTGTTGGCTGCGGTAGAGATACTGATTTGAAAGCAGATTGATATTTGGAAGCTCGATTAGGTGATGTCCTTCAGAACATTTGCAGCTTTGGAGGCTCCATTTGCGCGTAAGGTCATCTGCGTTGCAAACACTAGTTCCGATACGCTATGTGAATCTTTTGTGACTCTACGTTTGGTTCTTTAACTCGCATTTTCAAATTCTTTAGAAGGTCGACCCGATTGTAACTGGACGTTTTCCTTTCTGGGATAGATACATATTTTTCCAAGATCTTGATTTTCTCATTTAGTTGTAAATGAAATTGTTGAAACAATGCATTGAACATTTCATGACGAGTGCACTCTATACTATTTTCTGTCATTTTGAATCACGAAAATCTGTAAGTAGTCCGTAATAGTTTAAACACGTCTGTTTCATTTGAAAAAATTTTTTAAAACTGATTTATTTAACTTATAAATTGACATATTTGACAACGCAATGGTATGGAATATTCTAGAATGTATACAATATATGATATTAATATTATAATACACTCCTGAACAGACTGCTACATGTATATATGTACCTGCAAGACAAAATATCACATAAAAACAAAAAGTTCAAATAACGGGTGTTTTTTTAAGCCCGATAGAACTTGAAATTGTAAAAAATAACACAAAAAATTAAATTGTAATCAAAATTTTTTTTATTCGAAAGATCGATACGTGACATTAACATTTGAAAATGATTTCGGGCATATAGGCACCGCGGCTGTTCTTGACGAAGTGCATTCTGGACATCCAATTTTTGGCCACTTTTTCGAGCACTGCTGGCCGTATGTCACGAATAACACGAACAATGCTGGCCTCCAAGGCATCAATTGTTGCTGGTTTAACAGCATAAACCAGTGACTTCACGTAGCCCCACAGGAAATAATCGAGAGGTGTCAAATCGCACGACCTTGGAGGCCAATTGACAGGTCCACTTCTCGAAATCAACTTATCGCCAAATTTTGATTTCAATAAGTCGATGGTTGCGTTCGCCGTATGGCACGTAGCGCCATCCTGTTGAAACCACATCTCCTCCGGATCAATGTCATCCATATTTTCAAACAAAAAATCATTGATCATGGTGCGGTAACGATCTCCATTGACCGTAACGCGAGCTCCGGCCTCATTTTTGAAGAAATAAGGTCCGATGATGCCACCAGCGTGAAAACCGCACCATACGGTGCATTTTTCTGGATGTAATGGAGTCTGTAGGGTCTCTTGTGGATTGGTCTCACTCAATATGCGGCAATTTTGCTTATTAACAAACCCGTTAAGCCAAAAATGTACCCGTTAAGCCAAACGATTATGTACGCCATACAAATGACGAAGTCGTCTATAAGTTGCGCGAATCGATGACTGATTTTCAAAGTAAATTTGGATAATTTCGTAGCGTTGTTCAAGCGTGAGTCTATTCATGATGATTTGTCAGAGTATACTGAAACAAATAAAAAAAGTTTCATCAAAATTTAATTTTTTGTGTTACTTTTTACAATTTAAAGTTCTATCTATCTTAAAAAACACCCTGTATGTGCAGGATGTTTCGATGGAAATTGTTAAAAACCCCTTCCTTTTTTATGAAATGATAAATTACACGGCCAAACTCGATCTTACTCACAACTATTTTCATAATTAATTGTGAAAATTTATCTTGAACAAAATTAACAAGTACGGACATCAATTACACTGTGCAATATTTTTAAGGTGATCTTGTGCAAACAACTCGAACTGTGTATTTTTTCAAAGTACAGACCCAAACGACAAGAAACCCTAGTTGGGTTTTGTTGTGTCAGATCCAGCTCGGATTTTATGGCCCCATCTAAACATGGTTAAATATTGAGTTTTTAAAGAAATTCGGGCCTATATCTCTGAAACCAAGGCGAATCTTCTTCTGACCTCTGAAGCAAATTTGTAGATAAGGACAAGAATAAAATATTTGGAGAAATAATGAACTCGAAAAACTACATTTATTGCCTCAAATTTCAAAATATATGCAAAAATGCCACAATTTTTATATATTTCACACCGTATCTCCAAAACCGTTAATTTTTTGAATATTTCCTTTTAGAAAAATATTACCTGGAATGTAAAACACAACTCTTCAGAACAAGTCATTGTTGTAAAATGCCTCTATCCCGTTGTTTTCAGTACATTTTTCAACGTCGATTTAATAAATATGTCAATAATGTAGTGAAGTCCGAAATGCAAGAAAAATCCTTTGGTGTGAACTGTGTTTGAAATAGGTGTTGTAAAAGATATGATACAAAATAGCGTTGAAACAACATGAAGTAAGCATTTTAGAGTTTCAGAATGTTCTGAAGAATTGTTGAGAACTTTTTTTGAAAGATTTTTGCAAAAGGTTGTTTGGGTCAACTCCCCACAGTTTAGCAGATACTGACCAGAAATTCAGAAATAATGTAAAATTTTCTATATTTGATCGATTTTGATGCCCTAGATGGAGTTTTTCTTATGTGATATGTACAAAAGATACGTTTTACTAATTAAGGGCTGCAAAATTGCCAAAGGCAGCAAAGCCAAATTCCCGTTCGTTTCTGAGTTAAAGGCCCAATAAATGCAAAAAACTGCAGTTTTAGCCCGGTTTAGATGAGGCCGTAAAATCCGAACTGGATCTGACAAGACAAAACCCTACTAGGGTTTTTGTAGTCTCAATATGTACTTTCAAAAAAATTATATTAGAAGTTGTTTGCATTTTCAGTGTTGCATAGTGTTATTAAAGAACGCACAATTCATTGGCGACACTGACATAACCTTGCACATGGTCTAAAATTGCTTCAGCGAGAATAAAATATTGTACCATAAAATGACAAACTCTCTCTCCCTCCCCTACACCTAAATCTTCAATATCCCTCTCAAATCTCATTTATACACCTTTGTTCTTCTTTCCACAACACCTTTTTTCTCTAAAATTTTATTTTTCAGCACTTTATCAGGATCAATAAAATGGACCACAAAGTCTCAGACTGAAGTAGCTTTCAACCATGACTATATATATAACTATATATATAACCTAACCTACATATAATGGGCCCGAACGGGATTTGAACGCACATTGAAAACATATGCAAATGTTATCACGACGTGTTAACGTTCAAAATCAAGATTTAAAGAAGAAAACTGTCGTCCCGTGAGACTTTCCTTTAATTGTTATTTCGTTATTTACCATTCATATCATTATCATGCTATTCATGTATTAAGTTAGATAGCATAAATTATTAATTGAAATTAAATAGAAATACAATGGGACATTCTTTTCGCTACTGGCGAAAGACAATTTTTATACTCTCCACCATAATATGGAGGGTATAATTAAATTTGTCATTCCGTTTGTTAACACATCGAAATAATCGCCAGAGACCTATAAAGTATGTATATTCTTGATCAGCATAAAATTCTAAGTCGAAATAGCCATGCCCGTCTGTTCGTCTGCTGAAATAAATTTGGCACAGACATTTCCATTACAACTAGGATGTTTGGTATTGAAAATGGTCTATATCGGTCCATGTTTTGATATAGCCCCCATAGAACGGTACCGTCCAATTTTCGCTATTTTGAAGATTATGGCCACAATATCCCACCCAAATGTCTGAAGACCTTGTTGGAGGTTCAAAACTTTCCACTTGAAGTCTGTCGTCTTTATATAGCTCCAATAGAACTGTACCTCCCGATTTTCGGTATTTTGAAGGGTTTAGCCTCATTATCCCACCGAAATGGGTAACATTTGGTACTAAAGTTCCATACGCAATTTGTCGGTATAGGTCCACGCCTTAGTATAGCCCTCATAAAACGGTACCTCCCTATTTCCGGTATTTTGAAAGTTGTGGCCTCAATATTCCACCGAAATGGCTGAATTTTGGTACTTAGTCTTCGTTCGGGGCACAGTGTGTCCAAAATGGGGTTTTGTGTCAAAAATCTATATTTTCTAAACGGATAAAGATAGAGCTATGAAATTTGGAGGAAATGTTTATCAGACATAGATCTTTTATTCCCTGTAAATCCAAGCTATTCGGTCAACGTCTTCTATAGAATTTTATTGAATAAAATTAGGGGTTTCGAAAGTTTGTGTAATGTAGATACATTTAAATAAGAATTGATAATTTCTTAGAATTATTTAAAATACGTTTCGGGGATATAGAAACATACAACGTTATATTCTCAAATACAGACTTGTGTTTTAACAACATAAAATAATTATATTAATATGTATATGATGGATGATTTACTTGGCGTAAAAATGGTAATATTTCGCTGTTTAAATTATGTTTTATAGTTATTGAGTTCTTTCTTAAACAACAAATAAACGGGTCAGATGATATCAAAAGTCGATCGACCGAGTCTTCGTTTGTTGTCTTTCTGGAAATCTTTCGCATAAAGTTCTGGCGGTATTTACGTGTATCCTTATGTCGTGACTCTTGTGCCTCCTCCAATAGTTGTCCAATAGGAAGTATACATGATTCTATTATAGCTTTTCCATGAAATAACACCTGATGAACAATGGTTGGCATATTACACCAACTGCAATTTTCTAAATAAACCTTACATGCTTCTTGTGCGTATTTATCAAATTTGTCTGAATGTATTGATTTACCAGACAGCATCCCAAAATAACTCGAAATCTCGTTATTAATTTCATTCGCTGTTTGTTTTGTTAAATATTGGCAAATTGGTAAGGAGATAGTTTACTCATAGAAAATGTTATATATACATTTTTAGCTAGATCGGTTGATTATTGTAGGTAAAATTCTGAAAATACATAATATCGGGTGGTACCGGTATAGGGGGCCTATTTCCCGGCGTCGCACTCGGTCGCAATTTATCTATTGAGAAATTTGAGAAATTGATATTCCTAGAGCTCCTCTATATTTGAGTACCATTACAACTGTGGAACCCCGTGGAACTTTTTAGTTATATCCTATTAAAAAAGAACTAACTGAAAATATACACGTAAAAAAATATACACCACAAACATAAATCTCTTGGAAAACGATGCTATGTTACACAACTCTCGAACAGCCAAAAGGGACAGAGAAAGTCTTTTCCGGAGTTCTCTTGGTACTTCGTCAAAAACACCACGATCATCGGATTCCCCTTTATATTTCAAAAGCTAGATGACCGTTTCGCAAAATTGAGTCTTATGGGTGAGTTTAGATCTATGCTCAAAGAAACTGAACATCGAATTCTTAACGAGCTGGACCTAAAACTTTGTGATTTGCGGTCAGAATTAAATGATATTATTGATCGCGTACGGCAACTTGAGAAAGTTCACAATGAAGTCTCACTCATAAAAGCAGATATACAGGATCTACAAATACAATATCTTAGACAAGAAAATTCGCCCGTTGCCTGTGAGATTTGGGTTAATGGTATACCACATAGTATAGATGAGAATCTCCCAAACATATTTCAAAGAATATGCAATTCCATGAGTGCTCCAATTCCGCAAATAAAATCCATCCACAGGTTGAAAAACAGAAATAACACCAAGAAAGTAAGTTCGCCTGATGGAGTAATTCTTGTCAAATTCATGTCGCCTTACGACAAGAATTTTTTTATGAAGTCCTTATTTGGATACAAAAAACAAAACAACAATAAGCTTCTTTTAAATTGGATCGAACGAGAACCTCTCCAACACAAACTACCAATACCTACAAGATGCTATCCATTTAAAAAAAGGGACTTATAAAGGCGGCGTATACTTTTCGTGGCATTGTCTACATCAAGACCCACGATAGTAATGATCCCATCCCATCGAAACTTCACATCAATGCCCAAAGTTTAGTTAATAAAACAGACAAGTTTAAATATATCTTTGAAAAATCGTATATTGATATAATATGCATTTCTGAAATATGGCTAAATTCTTCAATTCCGGATAGCTTCATTAATTTGCATGGCTACAAAGTGTTCAGGTCAGATAGAGAACGTCGTGGGGGTAGTGTGGCAATTTTTGCTAAAAACTGCACTCAATCCAAAATTCCGCCTACAGTCCAATGTAAACGATGATATTGAACATGTCTTTATTGATTTTAAATCTGATAACAAGAAAATGCTAGTTGGTTGCATCTATCGGCCGAACAATACCATTGACTTTGATCATTTCCTCACTGTTTTAGAAAACGTATCGCTTGGATATAACGATGTAATCATCGCTGGAGATTTTAATTCAAATATTCTCATTGATTCCTTATTAACTAACAGTATGCTCTCACTTGGTCTATTTCCCACTAATAATACACACACTACTCACTTTTCCTCTTCCGCCAGCACACTACTCGATTTGTTTTTTTGTTAATAACCATTATAATATCCTCCTATATGATCAGGTCTCTGCTCCCTGCTTTTCGAAACACGATTTGAACGAATTTGAATTCGAATCGTCTTCGAGAAACATGCCAAGAATATTATTTCAATCGATACAACTCGGCTCTGGATTCCAAAAGTAAATGGAGAAATATTAATGAAATTGGATTTGGTAAATCTAAAGATATTGGCGCTTGCCACAATGATGCTGATGAACTCAACAATTGTCAATATTCCAACGGTTCCGGCCGATAACTCGTTCTATGCTAATTATGATGACCCACAATTTCGCGAGGGCAATTTTGGATTCCGCTGTGTTTCTTGCAATGAAGCTCTTAAATGTTTTGATGAAGTTAAATCGAACGCGGTTGGTCCTGATGGGATTGATCCCAAGTTTATACGGATACTTCTTCCTCATTTAATACCATACCTTACCTTCTTCTTCAATAATATATTAACCACAAGTACTTTCCCAACGATATGGAAACACTCCAAGATTATCCCTGCCGCCAAATCTAATAAAGAATTTCGACCAATTGCGATCTTGTGTTACCTTTCCAAAATCTTTGAGAAGATTTTTCATAAACAAATTACCGAATTTCTTCACCAAAAGTCTCTGCTTACTGATGTGCAGTCTGGTTTTCGTGCGGGCCACAGCTGTATTACTGCCTTGATAGATGTTACCGAGTCGATTAGGCCAAAAATTGATGATAATAAGGTATGCTTTCTAGCTCTTCTTGACCATTCGAAAGCATTCGATACTGTGGATCACCAAAACGTGTGTATTAGACTTTTTTCAATTTTTCTGCCTCATCTACAAAACTTATAATGTCATATCATACCGGTCGGTCACAATCCGTAAACACAGGAATCTCGAAATCCCTACCTCTAGCAGTGGAAAAAGGAGTCCCTCAAGGTTCTATTATTGGACCCCTTTTATTTTCGATGTATGCGAATGATCTTCCTATTCAATTAGTTCACAGTCGGGTCCATATGTATGCAGACGATGTGCAGATCTACTTAAGTAGTCCTCTAGATAATATCAATCAGTCCATACAGAAACTTAACTACGATCTACAGTGTGTAAACGAATGGGCCAGGCCAAACGGTTTGTTATTAAACCCCAGCAAAACCAAATGCTAGATTATACATAGAAATAAGAAATTCAATTTGCAATACAATAATATATAAGGTGCTAAAAATTTAGGTGTGGTTTTCAACAAATCTCTTAGCTGGGAAAATCATGTCAATTTGGTCGTTGGACAGACTTTTGCTAAATTGTGTGCACTTTGGTTAACACTAGGGTTTTGGGTTTTCCCGGTTTTTATCATTCCCGGGAAACGGGAATCATAAAATCGCCATTCCCGGGAATCCGGGATTTCCCGGGAAATTTTAAAATGAAGGAGTGGATCAATATTTCCGTGATTTTTTATCTTTCCATAGTAACTTATATGAAATACAATATTTTCAGAGGGTTGCGGGCTCAAAAATGGATTACACGTTTTCGCTCTATCGATTAAAAACGAAAAAATGTGGAAAAATGCGCCATGTTGCCGGATTTTGCCTACACTGACCATTTCCATTATTCAATGCTAAGGAAATCGCTCGATCGAAAGTGATTTGGCTCAAACAATGAATTTAGGAAGTATGGATTTGCTCCGAAAAATTTGTACCGTTTTAACTAGGGCCGGACACAAAACATGTTGCCAAACATTTAAAAGAGGGTATGGGGGTGATTTTACGTATTACCCAATGTAGTTGGTACCGGCAGGATTTTTTGAGAGTTTGGGCCTTTGCCTCAAGAGTGGACTTGCCATCCCAAAAAAAATTGCGCCGTCGTAACAGGGCCTTCAAGTAGAACTTTTTGGAAAGAATTCCAAAACGATTCGAGTTGAGCTGTTAAACTGCACTTTTCCTAAATTTTGTGTTGGAGGCACCCGAAGGGCTGGACCGATATAATCCATATTCCAACCTGACACCGACGTAGTTTCCATAGGATATTAGCTTATGTTACAATTTTTTTTAATTTTTGAGTAAATTTTAAATTGTTCAAGAAAGGTGTAAAGTATTTGGAAGCATTACAGAGAATTATTTAACTACATTGGTATACTTATTGTCCAACATATTTGAAAATATAAAAATAATGAAGGTGTTGTTTAAGCGTTTAATCGGAATTTTAGGCTGACTGTAAAGTATAGTACACATTGACAAGCAAAACTGACAGTCATCGAGGTCTATTTCGTGAATATCAAAGCCTAACTGAAAAATTCCTTTTGTAATCTCTAAATAATACCGTAAATATTGTATTTCAAACGTTTTTCGCTAAATAAAAGTTGTTATTTGCCGGAAAATTGTCCTAAAAGTACGTTGACTGTCAGTTTTGACTGTTAGTGTGTACTCCCCTTAAGTGTTACTGACTTCAGAACAATACGTTTATTTCTATTTATTGAACGTTTTTAACATATTACGTCCAATACTTTAGCAGCATCCAGAAAAAACATTTTTGCGGTATTTTGTTTTTGAAATTATAAGAGCAATTCAACAATAGGTAAAACCGTTACTTAATCTTTGTGGTTTTAAGTGTTTGTATATTTTCTCTAACACGATTTTATAATTTTACAATTACAAATTCTTTACTATGTTTGAAATTTGCAATAAAAAAACTATGTATATCAACCATTTTTTATGATATAATTTCTGTTCCACCGCAGTGTCGTAAATGTCTATTGGACAAAAGGATTTTTCTGCCGAATTTTTATGTTTTGTTCGACCTTTCGAATGTTAATAAAATCAAGATTTTTGGGCTTGAAGTCAATGTTTATATTTTACTGGCTGAACCCGGTGCGCTTCGCTACCCCGAATAAGGTAAAATATATTTTGACAAATTTATTTGTAGGTCAATTTTCGTGACTCATTGCAACTTTCATTAAAATCGGGTATATGAGTTTGGTGCATCAAATACATGAAATCGGACGAAAATATATATATGGGCGCTATATCCAAATCTGAACCGATTACAATATAATTTGGCAAATTTATTTCTAGACCAAATTCCTGCACACATCCAAAATTTGGAGACATTATCTGTTCATTCTATAGATATTTGCATAAAAAATCTAAATTGTTTGGAGGTACCTCCGATTCTGATGCTTTATCTCCGGATCAACGCGGAATTTCAGAAATTTTTATAGCCTATGTTACTTTTAGGCAATGTAGTGATATACTCTGAAAATTTCAGGAAGATAGGTTCAGCATTTTTGAGTCCATAAACTTTGAACAAACAAACGTACAAACATTTTTCTATTTTATGTATATAATTTATTACATATTACATTACATTACATATTACATTTATTACATGTATATAATTTATTACATATTATTTCCAATATTTCAAAATTACAATGAATTTCATCTTCATGTATTTTTCTGTCTATTACTCTTTAAATAAAACCAGAAAAACGTCATAGAAACCTACAGTAATTGTATTTTGGGAAGTACTTTCAATGGATGCACATTTCTAGAAATGTTCATTTTTCCTCCTGCGGTAAAGGACCTTGTGACGACAAACGAAATCTAAAAACTGATCGGAAACAGGTTCTTCTTCGTCAAAATCTTAACAAGTACCACTCGACTTTGCGGATAGGAATATACCCTGAGTCTGTGTGAATTGCAACTTTCATCTATAGACAGATCGAATAGCGGCACACAGCCAAAATCCTTAAACCCAAAAACTATGCATTAGGAGATTTTCAGAAATTTTTAGCCATTTTCGGACGTATGAACTTGCAAACAAAATATGGATTTGTGTTGCGCAGGAGGTATGGAGAAAACATAGTTCATTTTGGGAATAGAAGATATGGGAATATATTGATTTGACCATTTTGGGAATATATTGATTTACACACTGTGGGGGTATAAAACTTTCCACCTGAAATTTGTCGGTATAGGTCCACGTCTTCATGTAGCCCCCATAAAACGTTACCCTCCGATTTTTGGTATTTTGAAGGTTTTATTCAGGGATACAAAACGTTATAACGGGTACAAAGCATCCCTTGCAAAAAATCAGACAATATACGTCCACGTTTTGTCAAAGGCCCCATGTAAGTGTACCACACGATTTATATATGTATATTAGGTTTTGGTCTAGCCCACATAAACCGGTATTTTCCAATTTTATGTATTTCGAGGGTTTATTTTTGGCAAATTTTCGACCCGAGGTTGCTGTAATTTGATATTGTGTGTGTAGTCAGAGCATAGAAAACCTCCACACCAAGGGTAGGCATCAGGGATGGAAAATTCAGTACAATAGTACTTTTTTCAGTACCATTTCATTATAAAAAGTACCGAAGTACCCCCGCAGCCAATTCAGTACCATTACACATACTCTGTGCCAAATTGACAAATTTTATGTGAAACTAAAAATGCTAAATTCACACTTTTGGTATGTTCCAGAACTACAAGAATCTACACATTTTTACTATTTTTTCGATAACAACATCCAGGATTGACATGTTTATATATGTATGCAAATTGCTAGAAATTTTAAAAATCTGGATGATGTACCTTTATATTGGGAATACACAAAATATTGGCATACATATATTGATTATTTTCCTCGTGGGGCTCTTCCACCCGATGAGAATCCGAAATACGATGTTACAGTCAGTATAGTAGACTTATCATTTAAAAGTGTTCACATCGAGCCGTATCGTAACACCTTCCAATCTGAGAACCAGCAATACCTCTTCTGTGGGGGCATATTAGTACTGACAAACTATCGATAGTCCGACTATCGTTTTGATTACTGTCGTAAAACAAAGCAAACATCGGCCTACAAAACATGTTTTTGGTACCGTTCGTACCAGGTTGTACCGTTCTATGAGGCTATATCAGAAAATGGACCTGCTCAAACCTTCAAAATACCGAAAATCGGGAGGTACCGTGGTATCATATCAAAATGTGGACCGATTGAACCCATTCTCAATACCAAACATACTAGGAATAATTGAGACTCCTGTACCAAATTAAAAAGCTCTATCTAAAATATTTGCAACATTGTTCATATTTCATAGATTTGTTGTTGTTTTATACTGAATAAAAATGTTTTATTTTTTTCTTAAAAATATAATAAAAAAGTACCTTTTCGATGAAAAAAGTACCATTTTAGTACTTTTTGAAATTTTTAATTTTCCATCACTGGTAGGCATTGTGACTCACAAGAGAGCCCATGTGCTCTAAGTGAGCGTAAATTTGTTATCGCTCACAGCCTGTGTAGATGCTAACACGTTGTGAACAACAACAAATTTACGCTCATTGAGAGCACAAGAGAGACCCAAAAATTTTCTCTGCCCCACTCTGCTCCACACAGAAAATTATCAATATAAGTGATTATCATCAGTTAAGATCAGAGGTGCTCATAAATTTTGTACATTAATCTCTCTGATAGATTATTTCGTTTGCTAAACAACGACAGATGAGAGAGAATGAGAACGTTTGTTGTTGTTGTACATCCGATAACGTATTTGAACGAGCATCGGTGGTTAAGATATTATTCTCCTCCTAAGAATTATATTTAACGTAGAGGAAGAGCTTAGTAGTTACTAAATGTTCATATTTACTTCAATACAGGGGTGGTGGCGGGTATAAAAAGTTTTTACTTGTTACAATTTAATAATCGAATTCGATTGTAGACTTGAAAAGTTTTCTATTAAATTGACCATAAAGGCAATAAAAGGTATGTCTTCTTCTTTATTTGCAACTCATTTATTCGGATATAAGCGATCATAAAATAGAATTATAAAAGTTGTAAAATATTTCATTTTATGTTATAAGGGTTGTACAGGCATAAACAGCTCTCTATTTTTGCAGCCGTTTTTCATCCTGGCAGTCTGTCTAGTCTTGGATATTTTTCAGACAGTTCAGTTCAATCCTACCTCTTCCTTTTTTCCTTCTATTTTAACTTTTATAACGGTTTGCAGAAATTTATATTTGTCATTTCTCATGAGGTGTGGTTTTTTAGTAAATATCAATTAGGCAATTTTACTTGCGGCAATTGTCAGTTTGATGGAGGGAGAGGTGAAGCATATGGTAACACCCTCTCTCACCGACTGTAGTCGCATAGAAAATTGCCTAGTCTGGATAACATGGCCAGTCCATGGTATCTTTAACATCTCTCGGTAGACCCATATTTCAAAGGGTTGAAGTTTTTTCTCATCGACATGCAACTCAACTGCGTGGAGTAGTACATACTAGGTGTACTAGTATGGTTTGTAAAAACTTTTTTATACTTGAAATGAAAAATGTCTTTTAATTTCCTTTGAAGAATCACACTTTTCTTTTAACAATACTCCAAGGTACGTAAAATTTGTGAGTCGTTCAATATTGTTGTTATTAACCCTTTGTGCCCCGAAGTTGCCTATGGGCAATTTTGCATGTTGGCGGATACATGTGGGAAATTTAGTTTGAAATAATTATATAAAATAAGTGGGCGTAAAACTGGAACTTATTTCAAAGGAAATGTACAGATTGCTGAAGTTATGTTTGTTTAAAAAAATAGTCTATTAAACATAAAATAGTCTATTAAAATGTTAGTCATTTTTAAATTGCTGTAAAATGTCAAATGAGTTAAATAATTGCAGCCAACACATTTTGATAAATCATAGGGTATGTTCCATAACCCCAAAAATTTAAAAGATTTTACAATCTACTACTTTTAAAATTGTAGTAAAAATGTGTAGGTTCTTGCAGGTTCTGGAACAGGCATATAATGTCTGTTCAAGTTCTGGAACAGACCAAAAATTACAATTTACACTTCCAATCAGTGGTTATACAGTGGGATTTGAACCAAGTAACTTGATGCAAAAACTTCCAAATAAAGTTCTCAGCAATTTCTTAGAACATTCTGAAACTCTAAAATGCTTTCTTCATGTTGTTTCAGCGGTATTTTGCAACACGTATTTCAAACACGGTTCACACCAACAGTTTATTCTCGCATTTCGGATTTCACCACATTATTGACATATTTATTAAATGGTTGTTGAAAAATATACTGAAAACAACGGAATGTTCTAAACAACAATGGAATGTTCTAAAAAGTTGTGTATTACATTTTAGCGAATATTTTTCTAAAAGAAAACATTAAGAAAAGGTTAACGGTTTTGGAGATATGGTTCGAAATGTATACAAATTATGGATATTTTCGTTATTTTATAAAGTTTGAGGCAATAAATTTAGTTTTTTGAATTCATTATTTCTCCAAATATTTGAATCTTGCCCTTATCTACAAATTTGCTTCAGAGGTCAGATGAAGATTCACATAGGTTTCAGAGATATAGCCCAGAATTGCTTTAAAAAGTCAATATTTAACCATGTTTAGATAGGGTCATAAAATCCAAGCTGGATCTGACACAACAAAACCCAACTGGGCATTTTTGTCGTTTGGGTCTGTACTTTCAAAAAATCCTCAGTTCGAATTGTTTGCACAAGATTACCTTAATAATGTTGCTATATACCAAAATGAATGTCTTGACGAGCTGAGTCGATCTGGCTATGTGTGTCCGTCCGTCTGTCCATCTAAACCTTGTAATCACGCTACAGGTCGAAATTTTAATCCGATCGTCACCAAATTTTGGGTGTTGATGAGGATCCCGGAGGGGAAGAAGCCTATTGGTCGGATAATATTTAGGGTTCAGAATGGGCAAAAAACTTATTTAGACAAAAAGTCAACGTTTTATTTCAAAGCAAATATCTCCGCTTCTATAAGGGGTATATCAAAAGCAAAACCTGCTGATGAAAGTTGAAAATCCCATCTTTACAATGCTGCAAAGGTTGGCGTAGGCGACCAAACAACGGAGATATCGCAATAGTCGGTAATACATTCCATTTTTCCATATTTTGTAATCTCGCTACAGGTCGCAATTTTGATTGGATCGTCACGAAATTTTGGGGGTTAATGTGGGTGTCATAGAGGAAGAAACCTATTGATTTATGTAATGGTCGGATTTTATTCAGGAGTCGGAATGGAAAAAAAACTTGTCAAACAACAGAGATATCGCAACAGTTGGCAATGCATTTTTTTGTGCAATCCACTACAGGTCGGAATTTTGATCGGGTCCTCACGAAATTTTGGGGGTGGGTGGGGGTCTCACAGAGAAAGAAACCTATTGATGTTGGTAATGGTCGGATAATATTCACGGGTCGGAATGGGCAAAAACGTATGTGGAGAAAATTCAAAGTTTTATTCTTTTTGGAGGAAGAAAAGATAACCTTTACATTGATGCAAAGTAAATTGGCGTAGGTGGGCAGAGAACGGAGAAATTGGTAGGCCACAGCTAACAGCTGATTAAAATTTTTTTCTTGTTATGGCCTATTCTGTCAAAAGGGTTGACATTTTTTGCTGTTGTTGACATTATGCAATTATAAAGGTAGATGCATCGGTGAATTGTTCCAACAAAAAACTGCTTTAAAACTATATCTTAAAATTGAAAACATGGACAAGAAATTTTATTCGCGTGGCTAAACAAAATTGTTGATTTTTTAATATGCAGTAATACTTGCGATTGGACGATTTGTCAAGTACTGACATTTTTTGAAATTTGTTCTAAAAGTACGGAAACGGAAAAATTACAAATATTGTAAAATTTCTAGCTGAAATGTCGCCGTATCTGCAAATCGGATGCCGGCAATATCGATGTTAGATCAGGCAAACTTTTCAAGTAGATGATAAGAGAATGGCATTTTTGTTTTTGTTGTCTTAAGTTTTGGGTACAACTTTTGCTACTTTTGGAACACTTATGTAGCAATAATATTCTTGAGCATAACTGAAGTGATTTTTATTTTTTTACTCTATTTGGTACTTTTAAAATAGTCAGTGAAGTTCTAAATTTCATATGTTTTTGTAAAACCGACTGACTATGCATATACATCTACCTTTATTATTGCTCCATGTCATTTGACGTTTTTAACCCATGGCTACAGGGTTGTATTTTTCAGCGATTTTCATACCTGCCTACCTCTACTTTATTATATCCCGACGAGATAAAGCGGTTTTGAGATGTGTGTCCGCCCGTCTGTCCTTTATAAATTGTAATCAAACTCCAGGCCGCAACTATGGACCGATCGTCACGAAATTTTGCATGGAGGTCGGGTTCAGACCAGAATATACACGTATTGTTATTGGTGATGATCGTGAAATATTTAGCAGGTGAAATGGACCAAAAACATAATTCTTAACCGATTTTGTAGGTACTCTGCAGGTCGCAATAATAGTCCGATCGCCAAAATTTTAAATAAATTAAGAGTATATGACGAGGAAGAAGCTTACGATTTGAGATCATGATCAGATAATATTTAGAAGGTTAAATGGACCATTACTTTTGTATGAAAAATATAAACATTTTATTTTTGGTCCATATTTTAATTCCTGGATATGTAGCGGCAAATAGCCTACATACATATGTAAAAAGAACTACTAACATTTCCCCTGATGCATGTTGCAATAATGTGTCTGCCTACTGTCAAATATACATATATACAAACAAAGAACATGCAAGAACCTACAATTTTTTACTACGATGACAATTTTTCCTTTATGTTATCGAAAGAAATAGTAAAAATAAGTACATTCTTGCAGTTCTGGAACAGACTAATTGTTCCACAAACATCACTCCGATTCATATAAAGTCAATGATATGGGACGTACTGGGACGCCGAGTCCGAACGGCTAAACTACCACTTGTAGAACAGTTTTTCATGACTGAAATACTCAGGAAATGTCACCAACATTACTAAGGGGTATTTTGCCACCGTAGCAAATTTGATGTGGCCTGGCGTGGAAATCAAACCCAGGCATTCAGCGTACAAGGCGGATGGGCATAGCTAATTCCCAGGGGTAGTGGTGTAGGGTATTACATGGTCGGCTTCGTCCGACGATAGTTTTTGCTTACTCGTTTTTAAATTTGAAAGTTGATTGTGGGCAACATTGGGCCATTGTGATAATAAAGTGGATACTTCAGTGGAAGAGAAAATTGATGGTTGATATAAATCAATAAAGTACAAAATGTGATTGGACATTCGGGCATGAGATTGGACTTGAACTTAGAGGAAATTTACTTGATACAATATATGGTCTGTTTCAGAACTTCAAGAATGTACTAAAATTTACTATTTTTTTCGATAACATAAAGGAAAAACTGTTATCGTAGCAAAAATTTTAGATTCTTGCAGGTTCTGGAACAGACATATATGTACATACGTATTAGATATCACCGACGTAGTAAGTGGGGGGCCGTGACCTGAGTTTTGTAAGTAATAAAGCGAAGGGTAATATTATCGGTTACAGAGTCCGAAAACAAAAGCTTTATAAATAAAAATCAAATATCGTTCGTTGGTAATTGCATCAGATGAGAACGGCTGGACCGATTTGGATATATATTTTTTTAGTGTTGGTTATAGTTCAGCTTATGTTTTTATGGAATGAAAAATTGACGAATTTATCTTAAATTTAGGTACTTCTTTGGGGCGCGCCTACTTCTTTAAGTATGTTACATCTCCAAAACTACTGAATCGATTTCCATGAAATTTGCAGCAAATGCTCATGGTTTGCCGTGGTAATGTATATTTTATGAATTTCGGAGGGTACCTTCCATATGGTCCATCAGCCATGAAATAAGCGAAAAAATTCGACTTTACCATTTTTTTAACTTTTATAATTAGATCGCGTTAGGACAAATATAAGGGACAGTATCCTTGGATGAAAAAATCCGACAAAGTCCGTAGGAGAAAAGAAAGTTTACAACAAAAACATTTGATAAATTTAAAGTCCTCAATGAGTAACTCGGTTTGACAATGAACCTGAAGAAATGAGGTAGAAAATACCTATTTTTGAATTGTAAAGCCTAAAGCCCATAAAAAGTTGTTATTAATAATCAGCTAGCAGCTAGCAAAAAATGTTTTGCAAACGCTTCAACTCTATAAAATATGCATCAATGTGATTCCAAACTATACGAACACCACAATTTATTCCAAAAAAATGGCTAATTCTGGAATTATATGTAATATTCTCGTTTTATGAACATTTGAAATGAAAATTTTCATAAAGGAAATAAATGTCAAATGAAAAAAATATAAAGAAAATATTTTTCATTTCAAATTTTCATTGAACAAGAATTCGGATCATAAAAAAATTAAAATATTATAATAATGCAAAGAATTAAGAAACAAACTTTGTTAATTTTTCCAGGGAAGGTGTGACAAAAATATTTCTAACTGGAATTTTTATCAATTGGTCTTATGCCCGTAATTTCAACGCCTAGGTAACCCATTAGTTGTCTTTACCTAAGCGTTTGGTAATTTCTATGTGCCATTTACCGAGGCGTGTAATTTTTGAAAATATGTGGTAACATTGGTTATTTTCATTCATGATTACGAAGCGTTTTATAGTTTTTAACACATTGGTAACGATCAATTGGTGTAAGTAACACGGCCTTTTTCGACCCGGTAACGTTACCTATTGGTTGAAATTATAAAATTTTGTTACACGGGAAATATCTATGAACTCCTAGGTCCAAGTTTTCGCGTGGGTCCCATATAACGAGCGGTTCCACGTTACATTTTACGTTTGATTTTGTAATTTTCTATTTGCATCAACTTAGCATTGATTTTCATAATTTAAGCGGCCCATACACTATCAAATTTTGATGTCAATATTTGTAGTAGCCCAGTCAGCATTTTTTGAAAATTTTAATCAAATTCGTGTCTTTTTTGATCCGACTGCACGATTAAAAAGCTAGAATATGAGCTCATTTTCTGATCATAAATGACTCCTTTGTCGGTAGGAAAACATAACCTCAGGCGACTCGTCTAAGCAAATCACAAATGAGTCTTCCTCTGCATTAGTTTCGAGTCATTTTTGCCCTTTTTCTGATGGTATATAAAGTCTTTTTCGATTCGCATTTCAATCATTTATTGGTGATTTGTTGAATAATTTGGGACTCTTTTTCGAGTCTTTTTTGGGTCATGTTTATAATCGTTTATGAATCTTTAGGGAGTCATTTATGAGTATTTTTATTAAACGAAATAAATTAAAAGAATTTTCTCTTTATTCTTTTTTGTTTCTTTCCTTTGTTTTGTTGTCTTTTCTTCTTTGTTATGTCTTTTAATTATCCTTTATGTTGCGTGGTGAGTATACTGCTTCTTCATTTCACTTGACAAAACCTGAACATGTGTTGTGTTTGTATATACACTTAATATTATACGTTACATTTATATCAACGTTTTGTAGAAAGTGTATATGAGAATTTTATTTTTTTATTTACAACCAAATAAAAATAAAACAAAGCAATCAGTTTTTAATCACCTAACTGTTCAAAATATGATCAGAAGATACATAATTATAATCACTTTTCAAACACCTGCATGACCCTTTTTTGATTAAGCACTTTTCAATCTTCCATATGATGAAAATGTGACAATAAATAACAAAAAATGGTCACATTTTAAACACTTCAATGACTAATTTGTGATTGCTACACATTTATTGTTGTATTTTAAATTGAACTCTTTTTAATCACTACAGGGAGTCACTTTCGAGTCCCTTTCTGATCATACAAGCGACTTAATCAGTTTTTGATCACCAGAAGGACTCTAAAAAGACTCCTCAATGTGATTTTTGAAAAAACAGTCTTCCAAATGCTATCTGGGAGTATATGTACATTTTTGAAAATATGAGAATGTGCGTGTGAATTTTATGGATTGAGGAAAATCAAAATCCGATGAATACAGTCCATTTTCAAAATTGTTTGCTTTTTGACAGAACATTGTGTTTGTGGAGAAATAAAAAGCATTTTAAGTTCATTCACTTGTAGAGGAAAATTTTAAGACTTCGGTTGCTGATTGAAGGCTGATTGAATGCTTTGCTACACACTTATCAAGCACACAGGTACAGAATGAGTTCATCGGCTGCCCAAGCCAATTTGATAGTGTATGGGCCGCTTTATGTATTTTGTTACAATCAAAATAATAATTTTAATTTTTCCAGTTAGTTCTAATATGTCTTTAAAAATTTAAATCTTTTTTAATAAAATAGTTTTATTCATCCAACCCAACAAATTGTTGACCCTCGACAGAAGAACTCAAAATAAAAAGGACTATAATATAACGAACGCTACAAATAAATCATCAAGCCCATCCAACTCAACATATAAATACATCAACAACAATGGAAGTCTCACGAGTAGCTGTGAAAGCTCCCCCATTTTGGCGTTCGGATCCGCTGCTTTGGTTTAAGCAAATAGAATCACAATTTATCATGGCCGGCATGACGCAAGATGCATCGATTGAAATCAATATTTGCAGAAAGTTGCAGAAATAATCCTCAATCCTCCTGCAGAAAATATATTAGACACGTTAAAAGGCAAACTTATTAGTAGTTTCCCGAATTCAGAGGAGAAGCGTCTTTTGGCGAACATTGAGCTGGGAGACAAGAAGCATTCAGAACTGTTATCGTAAATGCGGTCTTTATATCAGGGCATGGCTCAATTACCAATCTAGTGGTATCACACCAGCTGTTCGAATATGAAATGTCAAGTCCCTTTATAAAAAAAATTATTTTTGTTGTAAATTCCCTAACAACAAAAAGAAAATTTTGACATAACATATTCAAAATTTTACGATGCCACTACCTGGGTAATTGTGCCATGTATCAGGGTAAGGTTCCGGACGATATTTTAAAGCGACCGTGGATGCAAAGACTTTCGTCACAAATGAAAGTAATTTTATCTGAAGACAGCCTGGAAAAATTGGCAGCGATGGCCGAGAAGATTGCGGATTGCAACGAATCAGATGTATGCAGCATCTCTCTATCAAGCACTCGTTTAGAAGAAATAGAGATGGGTTCATTCCGGATGTCAAGAAGCCGTGGTAAGTCATCTTCAAAATATCAACGTTCGAATTCCGGAAGCAAATCAAAACCGTGTTGCTGGTATCATTCAAATTTGGCGAGAAAGCCAACTCCAACATCGGAAAACTGAATGGTGCACCATCTTTGGTGAAGGACGAGTGTACCCCAGAAGTATGTCGCCTGTTTTTTTGAGACGTACAAAAAATAGGATGAAACATCCTTTGTTTCAGAAACTCGCTTATAATATATTTTTTCCTTTTTAAATAAAATTGTTTCTCCAAAATTAGTCATGTTTCTAAGCCTTTTTCTCCTTAAGATGTTCAGCTTGTTTCAGCTAGTAAATATTTTTATATATCCTATTAGCGATTTCATTTATCATGGCAACTTGGAACCGCTTGTGTTGGAAAATATTTAGGAATTTTCACTTTAATAAAAAAGTTTGACTGTTTTGGGACACCCTAATGTTGGACTACGCCGAAGCGTGGATCTATATTAAAGTATTTTCGGAAGGCTTCCTCACACTGCAATTAGGCAGAAAAGATGATGACATCGTATGAAGTATCGAGAAATGTATGGTAACGATATATGGAGGCTGCTACATTAAATCGGGATATAAATCATATAGGGATTATACCAAATCATAGACCATTATCGAACCTTTTCACGGGGACGTTTATTATGAATGATGTTAATTTCGGCATCCTTATTATATTAATCATTCGTTTATTATATTAATGTTTACGTTCGTTTTGTTTTGATCACTTTCTATTGTCACTCCGTTCTTCTAATCGTTTATCCTTTATCCGTTCGTAGTCATTAATCGTTTTTATAATTATTCTTATTACGTTCAATAACACTGTGATACAAAAGTGGACAAAATTTTTTTGCAGGGGTTCTAATGCATAAATTCGGTTTTGTGGGAGTCCACAGAAGACGAAAATACCTTTGGTTTCTCTGGGTCACTTCGGGTTTTGATTTTATAACGGAAAATGTAGTGAAAAATGGATTTCTTGGATTTTCAAATTTAAACGGACATTACTTCTTTTTTCCACAACCAATTTGCACACACTGTTTTTCATTATAAAGGGGAGAGTAATGCCTTTCGAACAAGCCATAGATTTTTAAAATCGGTTAACAAATGGCTAAGTAATAGTGGTTTAAGTGTGACAAAAACGCATTAAAAAACAGTAAAATGTTTTTCCTTGTGCTCTAGGCTGCGTAAACGACACCTAACAGTACAATTATTTACTTTTAGCAAGTAGGAAATTTAGTTGGCTTTCCAAAATGGGAAAAGCCAACGAAATCGGTTGAAAAATGAATGCGCTATGGCATTTTTTGTGTTTCAACTTTTTGGTTTTTTTTCATATTTTCCTTTATAAAAGATGGGTATCTTAGCATGTATGATTCTAATTGTGATTATCCTGCTTAACAATTGCGCACAAGGTATCAATGTTTTATAAAGGAAAATATGAAAAAATACTAAAAAGTTGAAACACAAAAAATGCCATAACGCATTCATTTTTCAACGCATTTTGTTGGTTTTTCCCATTTTGGAAAGCCAACTAAATTTCCTACTTGCTAACTGTAAATAATTGTACTGTTAGGTGTCATTTACGCAGCCTAGAGCACAAGGAAAAACATTTTACTGTTTTTTAATGCGTTTTTGTCACACTTAAACCACTATTAATTAGCCATTTGCTAACCAATTTTAAAAATCTATGGCTTGTTCGAAAGGCATTACTCTCCCCTTTATAATGAATAATGAATAATGTGTTGGCAACAGTAAAATACCACAATTGAGGACGATCAGTTCACAACGCGAAAACTTTGACCTAGAACATATTGCAGTTCTAGGTTAGAAAATTCTTCAACATTAGCCTTATCTGCGTTTATGCTCCAACCGAAGACAAGGACGAACAGACCAAAGATATATTCTACGAGCGCCTAGTTTGTCCTGCCCATGACATTAAAATTATACTAGGCGATTTTAATGCCAAAATTGGAAAGGAGAATATCTTTGGCCCAACAGTCGGGAAATTCAGTCTCCACAGTGAAACATCTGACAATGGAATTAGGCTGATAGACTTCGCAGCGGCAAAAACATGGTAGTTAGCAGTACCAGATTTGAGCATCTCGATATTCATAAGGGGACCTGGCTGTTTCCAGATCAGATCATAAGGACACCTGGCTGTTTCCAGATCAAAGAACAAGAAATCAAATTGATCACGTTGTGATAGATGGAAACATTCATCGAGCGTGTTGGATGTACGATCGTTCTGATTATTCTACGTTGTTCGATTAGAAATACTCTCTGAACGACAAATAAGTATGTCCCATCCCTAACAAATGAGATAATTTATTATGACATGTCTAAATTCAAAATTGAAAAATTTGTTGAAAACACAAAAATTTTTAGAAAAAAGGAAAAAGACGAATGAAAATTAAGGGCAGAATTAGACGTGACATAACCATAACGTCATAAGGCCATATCAATCAGCTGATTGAACCAAACCTATGGAAATCAATATATTCTATTAGTAGTGACATAACATAATACCATAGACATAATCATTAGAAATCAATTGTGTTTTGGTTTTCTAAGGTTATGGCGTTACGGCTATGTCACGTCTAATTCTACCTTTATGAACTAAACATTTTATAGAGATGCAGAAGGAAGATGGTCGTGTTTCCTTCTTAATTCCACACATATTTCTTGTCCATTAGTTCAAAATCGCGTAAAAAATCAGAAACAAATAACTGAAAGTCTGTATACACAAACATTGTTTTGACATGTCTCTCTCTCTTTAATTCTGAAAATAGAAACATATAAAAATATATTGAAAATACAAAATTATTCAGAATTTATGGAAAAAATGAATGAAATGTGTGTAGTTAAATATAGAAGATACATTTGAAGGAAAGTCTATTGCTTTTCCTATTCCTTTAATGTATACCTTACGTGTTTTCGGTTCAAATTTTCGTGAAAACAAGGAAACAAAGATGAAGGAAATTTTGTTTATGTTTCTGTTAATTACGAATGGTGTCGTGGAAACGGGTTAATTCGTGTACGTCGTTCGACAGACGAACAACGTAATTGAAACGCTCGTGTGAACATGACATAAACGTTGCAAATAAAACACGAACAGACACAACACGGAAGTTGGACATCGGTAAGCTGCAAACGTAACATATAGCCACAGCATATTCCATTCAACAGGCCCTATTGCTTAATGAAAACACTTCTCGTCCCGATAACATATCGCACAATGGCAAAATATTGCCCACTCCATGCAACCACCTCAAATCCATACTTGGATACCAGAGACCTCCACCAAGGAACCCATGGTATGGCCAGGAGTGTCGTGCTGCTACCGAAGAGAAAATAGGGCTACTCTACAATCAGTAGACACGCGTAGCACACGAGAGCTATCGGGAATAAAGGAAAGAGGAGAAACGTCTTTTCCTCAGGAAAAAGATAGAAATGGAAAAGCGGAAGTGTGAAAAAATCGTGATGTACAGGAGTCAGAATGAAGTCCGAAAATTCTACCAAAGAGTGAAGCATCAAACTGATGGTTTTGGTTCAGGTACATCCTCCTATAGAGACCAGCAAGTTAATTTGGTAACTGATGCAGATGGTGTGCTCGGGATATGGAAAGACCATTTTTCCAAACTGTGGTATCCGATACTATCGAAGATACCACAGATCCAATCCCAGAAGATGGTATTGATTGTATACCGTCCGGCCAAGATGAGGTAAATACAGCAATAAACCGGTTGAAAAATAATAAGGCAGCAGGAGCCGATGGCCAGCCGAGCTCTTCAAAACCGGAGGCAACACGCTGATAAGGTGTATGCATCGGCTAGTCAGCATCATCTGGCAGGAAGAACGCGTAGCCGACGATTGGAACGTGAGCATTCTATGTCCAGTCCACAAGAAGGGAGATAAGACTATGTGCTCCAATTACAGGGACATATTGCATATAAGATAGTATCTGGCATATTGTGCGAGCTACTAAATCCTATGGACAATAAAATAATTGGACCATATCAGTGCGTCTTTAAACCGGGCAAATCGACCATTGACCAGATATTTACCTTGAGACAAATCCTGGAAAAGACCCAAGAAATGCAGATCAACACCTTCTATCTTTTTGTCGATTTTAAAGCAGCCTTCGACAGCCCCTTCGACGTTCACAGATGTTCCAAGCCATGTCTGATTTTGGTATCCCTGCAAAGCTCATTCGGCTTTGTAAGATGACATTAACTGATACTCGGTCCTTATTTAAAATAGGAAAGAACCTCTCCGGAGAGTTTATTACCTAAAGAGGTTTCAGACAAGGAGACGATCTGTCGTGTGATCTTTTCAACATCCTGTCGGAAAAGGTCATACAAGATGCGAAGGTCAAAAGAAGTGGAACAATATATACAAACAGCCATATGTTACTTGCTTATGCCGACGTTACTTGCTTATGCCGGTAAAGGAAGTAACTAACACCTTTGCACAAGTCGAAAGGACATCAATCTAGTTGAACGAATCGAGATACAACGATTGCGATGTCTAGGCCATGTCATAAGAGTGAGTGATGATGAACCCGCTAAAAAAGGCGTATAAATACGGGCCGCATGGATATTCACGCAGATCTGGAAGGCCAAAGCTTCGTTGGAGCGAACAAGTGAAACGATACGGAAAATATAGCAGCAAACAGAGAGGATTGGAGATCCTTTCTCAGTTCGGCTTATGGAATAAATGTTCTGTAAAAAGCCAGCTATGTAAGTAAGTTGTGTAGGGAATAATCAAATATGCGTGAATTTTTTATTGTAATTATACTTCTATTCAAATTCCAAAAAGTGCAAATAACTAAAACTCTCAATTTTGGCTTTTGAGTTGGTTATTGAGCAATATATTAGAAGTGTTTCGAATGTTCATCAAAACCATTGGTCGCCGTTGACATACAAGATTTACATTTTAATTTTTATTTCGACTCCCTCGATACACTAAGCAATTTTTTCGAATTTCATACATGGATTTTTTCAGTTGTTTGCTAAGTAATTTATAGAATTGTTCCACATTTGCGAGATAATCCTAACAAATACGTCATTAATTACATACATATCACTAAGAACACATTTTTCGTGCCTGGCTCGAAATTACAAACATAGGTATCCATTCCGTTCTGTTCTACTCGCTATCAAAATCATTGCTGAATTAGTTACCAAAGTGTATTTTAGGATAACAAATAAAAAATAGAATGGCACACATTAGTAATTGTTGAAGAATATTTGAATGTTTTTTGTTTGTAAATAAATTTTGGAAACCATTAAACAGTTTTCCTCCCTTATAAACTTAATTTTTGTTTACAAGGCTTTTAAATTTTCAGAGACGAAAAAATTGCGATGCCCTGACGCGGTTATGGCATTATCAGCATTTATTTGTTGGAACATTTTAACATCTGGAATTGTTCTTAGAGACCAGTTGTCCAGTTGTCCAGATGTTTTGTTATGGTGTTCGTGTCTACATACATATATACATATTTATGCACTACTACTACTCAACTACTCACTCACTTTAATACTTTTTATTGGTTTTGATGCACGTTGTTTTCATTTTACGGGTGTTTTTTTTGTTTTTTTTTTGTTCTGGGTGCACGGAACACACGGAACGACCTCACTCGCACACTAATAATGACAATAATGACTGAGTTTTCACTACACAAGTAACTCTCGTAACTCGCTTCCGATTGTCGATTTATTCATAAATAAAATAAAATTTATTCATGACGAATTCGTTACACTGTGGAAGGGTGTTTGGTTATTTGGTGGTTTAGTTTCACTTGGAAGTATGAATGAATGAATGCCTAGCTGGCTAGCTATCTGGTTGATCACAATTTTTTTAACATTTTGAGTGTCTAGGAAACCTTAGAACTTGGTTTATTTAATCGCATGTTTTATTTTTTAACTAATCTTTGAAAAATTCGGAGGTTTTATTATATGCACTCGATTACGGTGATGGCTGATGATGATGGCGAAGAACTCTGCGAAAACAAATAAAATAATATTTTCATAATTTGCCCATTCGCGATACTGCGCATGTCGGGCCAAAAACCTAAATCGAGAGCTGATTTTGTTTTTACTAACAGTTGAACAATAGTTGTGAATCAGCTGAGTATTCAGCAAAAGCTACTAAGCATACATTTTTGACATATGCGTGTACAAAGCTTTTGCAAAGAGCTTTAAATGGTCAAGTACATTGTACAGAATTTTACATTCGAATCGAATTTTAAATAATTGAACGTTAATGGAATACAATTTAGAATTTTTACACAAATTTTAGACGTTTTCGTTTCACTTTTGAGTTCGGAAGCGTGGTCTTGGTTGTTGATTATCAAAATAGGTTTAAAATATTGCTACACTTTCAAACATGGATATATACAAATTCGTCCACAAAACACGAATTTACACAAACTACTAAAAAAGTCATATAAAACACTATGAACAGTTATTTATAATGTTAACAGTTATTATAATGCTGATTCCATGTTGATTCAAAGTAAGCCAGAAATGAATAGAAACAATGTTAATTCAAAGTTGTTCAACATAAATTTCAACTTAAAATAAAATTTTTGACCGTAAAATCAATGTTGTTTTATTATAATTGAAGACATAAGTAGAAACAATATCCCAGATAGCATTTAGAAGACTGTTTTGTCAAAAATCACATTGAGGAGTCTTTTTAGAGTCCTTTTGGAGATCAAAAATTGATTAAGTCGCTTGTGTGATCAGAAAGGGACTCGAAAGTGACTCCCTGCAATGATTAAAAAGAGTTCAATTTAAAATACAAAAACAAATGGGTAGCAATCACAAATAAATCATTGAGGTGTTTAAAATGTGACAATTTTTTGTTATTTATTGTCACATTTTGATCATCTGGAAGATTGAAAAATGCTTAATCAAAAAAGGGTCATACATGTGTTTGAAAAGTGATTATAATTATGTATACTCTGATCATATTTTGAACAGTTAGGTGATTAAAAACTGATTGCTTTGTTTTATTTTTATTTGGTTGTAAATAAAAATATAAAATTCTCATATACACTTTCTACAAAATTTTGATATAAATGTAACGTATAATATTAAAGGTACAGACAAACACAACACAACAGGTTTTGCCAAGTGAAATGAAGAAGCAGTATACTAACCACCAAGCAACATAAAGGATAATTAAAAGACATAACAAAGCAGAAAAGGCTATAAAACATAGGAAAGAAACAAAGAAAGAATAAAAAGAAAATTTTTTTAATTTATTTCGTCTAACAAAAAGACTCATAAATGACTCCCTAAAGACTCATAAATGATTATAAACATGACTCTAAAAAGACTCGAAAAAGGGTCCGAAATTAATCAACAAAACACCAATAAATGATTGAAATACGACTCGAAAAAGACTCATTTGTGATTTGTTTGGAAGAGTCGCCTGAGGTTATGTTTTCCTACCGACAAAGGAGTCATTTATGATCAGAAAATGAGCTCATATTCTAGCTTTTTAATCGTGCAGTCGGATCAAAAAAGACTCGAATTTGATTAAAATTTTCAAAAAATGCTGACAGGGATTAATTCAAAATTTAAAATCTTCGATTTAATGTATTTCAATGTCATTTCTCTGTTACATTGAACATTACAGATTTATGATTGGGCAATCTTATTTTTAAGTTGCAACTTTCCCTGAGTGTATATTTGACCATATCTGTGGTGCTATGTGAGAAAATTTCCTCCCTCATCATTGGATTATTTCATTGTCTACGTTATAGAAGAAGTATTATTGCAATTTGAATTACTTAATTCAAAAATTTCATTTTGGGAATGAAAGTCTTTGGCGAGAACACAACTGAAAAATTTGGCCATGGAATGAGTTTCTGAGCTATGGCTTGATAATTGTTAAATTGAAAAATTTGCTGCTATTCTAGTTTATTCCTGAGCAGAAATGTCATCAATGAAACCGAATTAGATACCTTAGTTACCTTATTTAATCAAATACGCCAATGTTTTCCCTGTTTGACATCCAAATACTATATAAAAGAGTTTCCCAGACGATTTGACGTTTTGGTGATGTTTTCATTGTTCTATTGTACTTTTAGTGGATCCTTGAAAACCCATGCTTATGTATTTCTGTATATTCGGTGTAAGGCATTGATTATGTAGAAGCCTTGTAAGCATCTGAGATATTTATCATAAACGTTTTTCGTGATGTCGAACACGTTAGTAAAACATTTTCTTGCAGGGCACCGAAGAAGAAATGTTGGAAACCGATTGACTTTATATTTACATTACTTGTATTCAAACAATTAAATAACCACAAAACTCTTTACAGTGGAAACGAAATTGATTAGCTACGGACAGAGGCAGGGAAAACTATACATAGCTCCGATTGAAGCCAATCAACCTAATCAGTCCCCTTTGTCGCCGACTCTGTATTGATATACAAGTCGATAAGACTATTTAGCAAGGTAAACACAATGAGAAATTTGCTGTATGATTTTGTATGTTCTATCTGTATACTTATGTTTGTATCTAAAAACGCCTAATTTCATGAAATTATTTCATTGAAATCGCTTTAGTGTGGACCGGGACATATTTCAAGTATATGCATGAAATTGAAAATTAAAATCCTGAGCTTTAGTTAACGTTTGATGTAAATACAGAGTCGTATGTTTCTTTTTCACTATTATATTTGTTTTTTTTTTTTCTTGTACGTGATCGTTTAGATTTACGAAATTCACAGGATTATAAAAAATCCTGTGAATTGTTTGACGAATACGCGGTGGAATGAACTGACATTTAAAATCCAATGTATTTCGTACACTTCCTTCTATACGGTTCATGTGCGTGCTAAAACTGGTGTTCCCATTTAGCGTTAAATAATTTTTAGCAAAAAAAAAGTCCATTAGCGCCATCTAGAACATGAGTATCAGTGGAGAATTATGAAACTATACACAGTTTTAACCCTTAATTCAATATATGCAATTCACGAACTTCGCTTTTTCTCTATATAAAAAACATTGTCCAGATAAATCTAATTTCTAGATGAAGTCAATTCACGAACCCCTTTTCCCTATATTCCAATTCACGAACACCGCCTTTTCCCTATTTTTATCTCTGTTCTGCCGAAATTCCAGATAATGCAAATTTAGTCTCCATTTTGAATTCTGAATTTCATTTAGAAAACGTATATTGAGAAAGAGTGATTTGACCGATATCTAGAATTCAAGAAAAAAGCAAGGTATTGAACAATTTTAATGACAACCCAGTGTCTCGAACGTCTACTAGAAGCGGAGTATAGTTGGAGAATTAAATAACAAAATAAATTATAGAAACCTTTATTTATAGCAAAGATTTTACGACAAAGAAGTCCATTAGCGCCATCTAGAAAATGAGTATCAGTGGAGAATTATGAAACTAGACACAGTTTTAACCCTTAATTCGTTAAACATTTTTGTCGAAAATATTCGACATTGGCTGGTATCAATATATGCAATTCACGAACCCCGCTTTTTCTCTATATATAAAACATTGTCCAGATAAATCTAATTTCTAGATGAAGTCAATTCACGAACCCCTTTTCCCTATATTCCAATTCACGAACACCGCATTTTCCCTATTTTTATCTCTGTTCTGCCGAAATTCCAGATAATGCAAATTCAGTCTCCATTTTGAATTGCGAATTTCATTTAGAAAACGTATATTGAGATAGAGTGATTTGAACGCTATCTAGAATTCAACAAAAAAGCAAAGTATTGAACAATTTTAATGACAAACCAGTGTCTCGAACGTCTTCTAGAAGCGGAGTATAGTTGGAGAATTAAATAAGAAAATAAATTATTGAAACCTTTTAAGGAGACGGAAGTGCTTGTATGTCTTCATCGCCATCTAGTAACGGAGTATAATTGGAGAAATAAGCAATAAAATAAATTATAGAAAACTTTTAATGACCAAGACGTGGCATGAGCGCCATCTAGAAGTTCAGTAAATAGGTTAAATAAATAAGAAAATGAAAATAGACTAACCTGGTGTTTACAAACAACAATTTTAAGCAGAGATATAATCCATTCTGACCAATGTTCTTTATTTAAGTGCAAGTCATGGTACAATAAAGTAGAGGTAGGCCAGGTATGAAAATCACTGAAAAATACAACTCTGTAGCCATGGCTTAGAACGTCAAATGACATGGTAGCCCGTTAGCCCGTTTTACAAAAACATATGGAATTTAGTACTTCACTTTTTATATGTTAAAATCACCTAATAGAGTAAAAAATAGGCCAGAATATGGTTGCTAGAAAAGTGTTCCAAAAATAGCAAAAGTTGTACCCAAACTTATGACAGTCAAAAAAATGTCATTCTACTTTTACTTGACAAGTCAAATATTGATAGCAATTGAAATTTGTTCCAAAAGTACGGGAATGTAAAAATTCTAGCTGAAATGTATAATGATAAATCATCGTGATTGCGGACATCCGATTTGCAGATACATTTCAGCTAGAATTTTTACAAAAATTGTAATTTTTACATTCCCGTACTTTTGGAACAAATTTCAATTACTATCAATATTTGACGAATCGTTTCTTTTGCAAGTATTACAATTAAAAAATTAACAATTTAATTTTGCCACGCGAATAAAAATTGTTTTAACTTGTTTTTAATTTTAAGATATAGCGTTGCAGCAGAAGTTTTTTGTTGGAACAATTCATCGATGCATGTACCTTTATTATTGCATAATGAAAACAACAACAAAAAATGTCAACCCTGCTTTTGACAGAATAGGCCATAATAAGAAAAAAATTGTGATCAGCTGTTAGCTGAGGCCTACCTGTAATTATTCTACCATGGTGCAAGCCATCAATGTCGTATGATATAGCTCTGTTCCTTTACGTGCAAGAATCTTCAAGTTTTACCACTTTTTACTCGAAAAGCGTTTCTTTACTTCAGACACCGTACAATTCATATGGGAGTAGTTTATAATTTTTACTACTTTTGCCGGTTTTACTATTATCAAAAGTAAAGGAACAGACCATATGTAAAATTTGCCATGCCTAAATGTTGAACACTCGTGTGAACCCTATAAAAATGTGTATCTATCAAAATTATTTAGATTTGATTATGTATTTTCTTATGCATTTCAGAAATAAATAAACAAGAAATTAAGTGACAGCTCATACGACATTGATGGATCGTCTGAATTCACCTTTAGCGATCATACAACTATCTATGTATGTATGCGTTACATTATGTGCGTCCGTTTGTGTCCCGGTCCACACTAAAGAGATTTCATTGAAAAACTCGCATGAAATGGTGCGTTCTTAGATCGAGTTCCATACTAAAGTAATTTTAATGAAATTGCTGTAGTGGGGAACTCTAAGGACGCCTAATTTCATGAAATTATTTCCTTGAAATCACTCTAGTATGAACCGGAATGTATAAGTTTTTGAAAAATGAAATTTCTCCTGCAAAAAGGTGCAAGTTCTCAGCGAAGAACTGTCAAAAATTGTGTTAACAGACAACATTCTGTAACAATTTATACAAATTTTTCGGTAACCAGGCAGACCGTTAATTTTAATTTGTAATTTAAAATTTTGAAATGTAAAATTTTATTGAGACAGTTATGTCATGTTCACACGAGCGTTTCAATTACGTTGTTCGCCTGTCGAACGACGAACACGAATTAACACGTTTCCGCGACACTATTCGTAATTAAGAGAAACATAAACGAAATTTCCTTCATTTTTGTTTCCTTGTTTTCATGAAAATGTGAACCGAAAACACATAAAATATATGTACATTAAATGAATGAATGTTGCCTGTGGGCAACATCGGGCCATTGTGGATATAAAAATTAACAAAGTTTTTTTCTTAAGTCTTTGTATTATCGTTAATAGAATATATTATTCATGATTTAACTGATGAGTTTGTTAAATTCTAGAGGAAATGAAATGGAAAATTGGCTTATATTTATCATATGTAGTTCACGAATGGTGTTCATATAATTTTAAATGCTCATATTCAGATTTTTCAGAGTAGAAGCGTTTGAAACATATTTTTATTTTGTGTGCATACTCAAAACCTGATAATATTGGCCTTCATCCAACACATAAAATTATCATCATCGATATTTGTACAGATATTCGCTTGATATCTTATAAATTCCTAATATGTAAATTCACTAAGAAATGTGTCAATCTCCTCTTATTTGAAGTCCAATCTTCGAATAATAATATAAATACAACATTTTTCACAAGCCCGAATGTCCCAATGACCCTTTGTATTTCATTGAATACCACTAACCAGCATTTTCGACTTCTACTAATGTAACCACTTTATTACCACAATGGCCCAATGTTGCCCACAGGCAACTTCCAAATTTCAAAAAAATATAACTTCTGATTGGAACTGTAAATTGCAAGTTTGTTTTTTTATTTTATTAGCTCAACATCTCAGTAAGATTTTTCAAAAATTTGGCTGCAATTGTACAATTCATTTGACATTTAACGGTATTTTATGAAATCACTAAAATATTTCATGTCTAAATTTTTACTCGACTACTTATACTTAAACAAGCATAACTTCGCCAATATAGCTATTAATTAATTTTCATTTTTTATTCTTCTGAAATCAGCCTACCGACTCCCACTTAGTATATATAAATATCTCAAACGGTGTGGGAAATACGCATACACAAACATGCAAAATTGCCCACAGGCAACATCGGGCCACAAAGGGTTAAAAAGGAAACACAACCATCTTCCTTCTGCATCTATATAAAAAGGTTTAGTTCGTAAATTTTCATTCATCTTTTTCCTTTTTTCTAAAAATGTTTGTGTTTTCAACAAATTTTTCAATTTTGAATTTAGACATGTCATAATTAATTTTTTCGATAAATTCTCTCATTTGTTAGGGATGGGACATACTTATTCGTCGTTCAGAGAGTATTTCTAATCGAACAACGTAGAAAAATCGTCGTTCATTCATAGAATTGTGTGTGATTTAGTTTTACAACAACATCAACTATGTTATAGAAGTTCTACTGTCATAAAATTTTCGCTTACTCTCAACTTCACCTGTTTTAATTTGCTATTGTTTTTGTTGTAATCTCTCATATTTGTTTTGATCATTCAGTGATGTAATTTTCTTGCATTTGTCACCCTTTCGACACAGACAAAAGCCGCACAGTGGTTCAGAACTTTTTAACCCTTTCGGTGCTTCTTTTTTGTTTTTGATCTGAAAAATATATTTTTCCAATTTTATATATACTTAAGCCCACTATAGCTTTGTTCCTTTACTTTTTTAATGGTAAGAGTGGTAAAAGAGAAAAGTGTCAAAATTGTTCAAAATTGCTCTCTCATGAACATTTTTACCAGAAAAGTAAAGGAACGGAAAAATGGTAGGTCTGGCAGCAATATCAGAAAAAAAAAAACATAAAAAATCAATTTTCGTCTTTTATTTCACAGTCTTTAATTTAGTGTTGTCAGTGACTTTTTCTTCGGGTTTTCGTCCATTTTGTGAAATAATCGTCAAACAAAAGTCGAAAAATCAGTTCTGCCATTTTCTACCTGCAGACATTTTGCTGGTAGCCTGTGGTAGAAGAGAAAGCCATTTTCGCACTCTCTCCCCTCTCTCTCTCTTAACCCTTTCGGCCCCAACGTTGCTTATAAGCAACTTCGATTTTAACGTCGTTTTATTTAAAACTAACGGAATTTTTTCCTCAAAGAACACATTTCTTTGGCTAATTGTAGTCCTAAGAATGCAAAAATTATAAAAAATTGCCAGTTGTATCCCGATCAACAGAACTACGATGCATTATTCAGTGTGAAGTCTGGAAAATCACGGCATGTCAAAAATCGATGTGTACAGTCCAAATTATTTAAATCGTTTCTAAATCAAAATGTATGAGCTTTATGTTGAACTTTAGTTTTGATTCTTCAAAAGTAAGGTCAGAGGTATACTTCTATACGATTATAACATTTATATGTACATAATTGCACAAAATAATGAGCAAATAAATTTAAGATAAAATGTACTGTATCTTCCGAAATAGGCGGGGTAACGCCCACCAATTTATGTTATGTCTTAGTTATGACTTATACTTTAATTCTATGTTTTTAAAGTAACTACTAATGCGAGGAAAAAAGTTCGGGGCCGAAAGGGTTAAAAATTGCTTCCAGTTTTGCCACTTTTCGGGGTTAAGGAACGCTTTGCAGGTTAAAAATGGTAACAAATGGTTAAAATGGTAACCTCAGGTAAGTAAAGGAACACAGCTTATATGAATAATCAAAACTAATTTTTTAACATTTTGTTTGGAAAAGTGGTTTTTGGACATGTGGCATAGAATGTATTTAAAAAAAAAAAAAACAAAACTAAAATATTCAAGTTTTTAATTAAATGTCATCTTATAGAAGACCAGGAGGCCTTATAGAAGAGGAAGAGGTCTTCTTATAGAAGAGCAGGACGTCTTCTCATAAAAGAGCAGAAGGTCCTCTCATAGAAGGGCAGGATGTCTTCTCCTGGAAGAGCAAAAGGTCGTCTCATAGAAGAGCAGGACGTTTGCATATAGAAGGGCAGGAGGTCTTCTTATAGAAGAGCAGGAGGTCTTCTTATAGTAGAGCAAGAGGTCTTCTTGTAGAAGAGCAGGAGGTCCTCTCCTTGAAGAGCAGGAGGTCCTCTTCTTGAAGAGCAGGACGTCTTTTCATAGAAGAGCAGGACGTTTGCATATAGAAGGGCAAGACGTCTTCGGATAGAAGAGCAGGACGTCTTTTCATATAAGAGCAGGACGTTTGCATATAGGAGGGCAGGAGGTCTTCTTATAGAGGAGAAGGAGGCCTTCTTATATAAAGGCAGGAGATCTGCTCATAGAAGAGCAGGACGTCTTCTCATAGAAGAGCAGGAGACCTTCTTATAAAAAACCAGATGGTCTTCTCATAGAAGAGCAGGGGCCCTTCTTATAGAAAAGCATAAGATCTTCTCATTGAAGACCAGGAGGTCTACTTATAGAAGACATGAAGGTTTTTCATAGAATATCTGGAGGTCTACTATTAGAAGATTTGGGGGTCTTCACATAGAAGGTCTTCTTATAGAATATCTGGAGGTCTTCTTTTAGAACATTTAAAGCCTCTTGTAGAAGACCTAGGGTCTTCTTATAGAAAACCTAGGGTCTTCTTATAGAAAAGCTAGGGTCTTCTTATAGAAAACCTAGGGTCTTCTTATGGAAGATTTGAGGCCTTCTTGTAGAAAAACTGGAGGACTTCTTATAGAAGACCTGAATGTCTTCATATAGCAGATCTGAAGGACTTCTTATAGAACACCTGAATGTCATCCTATAGAAGGGCTGGAGGTCAGCTTGTAGAAGACGTGGGGGCCATCTTATATAATATCTGGAGGAGTTATTTTAGAAAATCTGTAAGAATTGTTATACATCATCTGGAGGTTTTCCTATGGTGGATCTGGAGGTTTCCTTATAGAAGACCTGGAAGTCTTCGTATAGAAGACCTGGAGGTCGACTTTTAAGGGATAGAGATATTTTCATTTTTTGTTTGACAGATAACACAATCAGCTTTCCGATGCATTAAAGACAGTCAAATTCGGTCTGGTAGTTGCAGAGGAATTCAAAGTCAAAGTTTAAATGTTGAATTTTTTTCAAAATATGAGTGTTTTCTGTTTTTCATATCTTGTAACCACGGCCCATGGAAGGTCGGCCATTCAGAGTTCTGTTAACAACTTTTGAGTTTCTTTGTATTTTAAATCACAATAATGTTTTTGACAACAAACGTAACAATCAGGTGGGCTTAGTGTCCAACTGTATAAACTGTGGTTGTAACTATTAAAAAAGGTTAAACATCGATAAAAACCATAAAAATACAAAAAAAAAAAAAGTTTTCTGCAAAAAATCTGTTTGAAAATTTTCTTCAAAAAATTTAAAATTTGTTCCAAATTCCAAAAACTGATATAATAAAAAAATGTTCATTTGTGTAAAAAAGCTATAATTTATATGGGAAACGGTATAAAAAAAACATATTTTTAGCCATGTAATTTCAATAAATTTAAAAAGTGTTAAACAGACGGAACGGGACTGGTACATACAGACGACACTCACAGACATCATTCTGCAAAAATGAAACTTTGTTTCATGTTGTTCCACAAAAGTTTTACTCCACTAAAGTTGGAATTTCACTCAAATTTAATTTAGTACATGGGGAAAAATAAAATAGCTCACTTCTTGTAAACGCTACTGTAATTTATTGAAACGGTTCTTAAAGACAATCCTAAATGCCCAAGAACAACAATGAACACAATATCTGTTATAGTTTCCGAGAAATAGCTATTTCTTTCTCCAGAAATTTGCAAAAATTTTCGGCTTTAGGAGCACACCACGCCCACACCTTCCAATACTTGGACCTAAGTTTATGGTTTCATTAGTTTGAGTATATTTACTATCCAATCCCATATGGAAATTAAAAATCGGTGACGACAAAAATTAGGGTTTTGGCCAGTTAAATCGATTTCTGAGCCACCGTGCGCCGGAATGTTCCCATCTGTTTTATTCGAAAAAAGTATTGCAGCAGTGGTTTGTCATATTTTATTCTACCTCTATCGCCAAATCAAAAGACAGAAATTGCCAAAAATCGCCAAACCCAAAATCTTCAGTTTATGTTAAAAGTTATACTGCATTTAGCTTTTTATATTATACTAGCCGACTCGGTCCGCGTTGGTGGCCCTTGAAACAGTGTTATGTTACCTTTTCTTAAGTCATCAATTATATTTTTCTTGCATCGCTAATTAGTCGGGATCTGTTGGTGACTATAAATAAAAAGTCTTCAGAAATGTTGGTGTCGATAGCGATTTTAACATACCGCCAAAGAGCTGATGAGTTGAGGCATACATTTATTTCATCTGCTGGAATGTTATAACTGAAAGTGTTTGTCTGAAATCTAAACGTAGTTGCTTCTTAAATCCTTCAAGAATCGATCCTACGCTTCTAGGGAATTTCTATGTGCCATCGTACATTCGTTTCAGATTATAACTTCTATTGAATACTGCATGTGTGTTCTCCATTCAAATGAAAGTCTAGTGGCAACTTAAGGGGCGACTGTGTCGCCCTTCCTTCTTATAATGTATATAAGTGGGATTCTCTAACGCATTTTTTCCTTATAATTATAATTATAATGCTTATAATTTCGGTAATTAACGATATTATTCGGTAAGTTAGCGACCGATAAAAAGTACTTGCAAAGTGCTACCAATAGCAACAGTGATGTAAACTTTTATTTGAACTTATTATTCATAATTTTGCGTTTTAATTTAACCGATTTTTGTGGGTAACCAAAAAATGCCCTAGAGAAAACCACTACTGATGAAGTTATATCTATCGATATGTTACCTTCTAATTTAAACACTTGTTTTTCAATAAGACCAACGCATAGTTATGCATCACATCTGGTATTTCCATTGATTTGTAACATACTTAAGAAAGTGGGAGTGGTCGGGTCTAGTTGCTAAAATATATACCCAGTGTCGGGGAAACGGACACGTTCGTACATATATAGCGCATTTAAAAAACAGGGCACAGGGGATAACCCGCACCTCCGAAATTCAACAAAATATATAGCATATTTCCACCATTGGTCATCCCTGTACATCATCTGAAAATGACATGGAAATCGGTTCATCATCTGAAAATGACATGGAAATCGGTTCAGAAGTTTTGGAGATATAACATATTTAAAAAAGGCAAGGTCGAGCTTTTAGGTCCCTTATTTGCCTCTAATACAGGCCGAACCGAACTTACGAACAAACGTTTGGTAACATAAGGACCCTGAAATTCTTTGGACCATCGCTTAGTAAATCCCAATAATGACTTAGCTTTATTAACGCAATGCAATATTCAATATGTTGATTAAATCTATGTTTATTATCCAAAGTTACACCAAGGTCAACGAACGATATAACATTTTCTAAATTATACGAACCAATATGGTAATCGGTGCAAAGTTTATTGCGGTGTTGACAAAAGCTCGAATAATATACATATATTTGTGGGCTTACTAAGCACCTAATAATCTTGTCTTTAAATGAGGGAATTTTAAAAATACACATACAAATGGTGAACTGTCAAAGTCAAAATTCATATTTTTCGCAAAAATTGACAGTTTTATGGCAAAAAATTGGTCAAACAATTTAAAAAATCTGGTTTAAAGACCTTGTTTTTATGTACTCAATAAGCCCACAAAAATATATGAAGACTAAATACAAAATTTCTGCTATTTTGCTTACTAAGACTTTACAAATAACGAAATCGTTAATATGAACTCACGATATAGTGTATCGTGACAGAAGACCAAAAAAGAAGAACGTGTCTCGGCGTTTCTCCACATTGCTTAAAGCATAGATGTCAAAAAGGATAATTTTTGTCAGGCCCATATTTTCTAAATCGTTAGGAATTTTGATATACGCTCGAAGGCAAAGTTGTAGCTCTTGTCATACCTACCATAACCTATAGCCACTTGATTTAATATCATCTATAAATTACATGTTTTCTAAATAAATGGTTTAAGACTTTCGGGGTTTAAGACGTTCACTCTGGACTGAATTAAAACTAAATTTGGTATTATTTAGTTTTTTTACGAAGACTAAGTACCAAATTCCAGTCATTTTGGTGGATTATTGTGGCCACAACCTTTAAAATACCGAAAATCGGGTGGTACCGTTCTATGGGGGCTATATGAAGGCGTGGACCTTAACCGACAAATTTCTGGGGGAAAGTTCTATACCCCCAAGGAAGACTAAGTACTAAATTTCAGTCATTTTGGTGAATTATTATGGCCACAACCTTCAAAATACCGAAAATCGGGAGGTACCGTTCTATGGGGGCTATATGAAGGCGTAGACCTATACCGACAAATTTCTCGGGGAACGTTTTATATCCTCAACGAAGACTAATTACCAAATTTCAACCATTTTGATGGGATAATGAAGCTAAAACCTCCAAAATACCGAATAACGGGAGGTACCGTTCTATGGGGGCTATATGAATGCGTGGACCTATACCAAAAAATTTCAGGTGGAAAGTTTTATACACCCAACGATGACTAAATACCAAATTTCAGCCATTTTGATGGGATAATGAAGCTAAAACATCAAAAATACCGAAAATCGAGAGGTACGTTCTATGGAGACTATATTAAGGCGTGGACCTATACCAACAAATTTTAGGTGGAACGTTTTATATCCTCAACGAAGACTAATTACCAAATTTCAACCATTTTGATGGGATAATGAAGCTAAAACCTCCAAAATACCGAATATCGGGAGGTACCGTTCTATGGGGGCTATATGAATGCGTGGACCTATACCAACAAATTTCAGGTGGAAAGTTTTGTACACCCAACGATGAATAAATACTAAATTTCAGCCATTTTGGTAGGATAATGAAGCTAAAACCTCAAAAATACCGAAAATCGAGAGGCACCGTTCTATGGGGGCTATATGAAGGCGTGGACCTTAACCGATGGGATAATGAAGCTAAAACATCAAAAATACCGAAAATCGAGAGATACGTTCTATGGAGACTATATTAAGGCGTGGACCTATACCAACAAATTTTAGGTGGAACGTTTTATATCCTCAACGAAGACTAATTACCAAATTTCAACCATTTTGATGGGATAATGAAGCTAAAACCTCCAAAATACCGAATATCGGGAGGTACCGTTCTATGGGGGCTATATGAATGCGTGGACCTATACCAACAAATTTCAGGTGGAAAGTTTTGTACACCCAACGATGAATAAATACTAAATTTCAGCCATTTTGGTAGGATAATGAAGCTAAAACCTCAAAAATACCGAAAATCGAGAGGCACCGTTCTATGGGGGCTATATGAAGGCGTGGACCTTAACCGATGGGATAATGAAGCTAAAACATCAAAAATACCGAAAATCGAGAGGTACGTTCTATGGAGACTATATTAAGGCGTGGACCTATACCAACAAATTTTAGGTGGAACGTTTTATATCCTCAACGAAGACTAATAACCAAATTTCAACCATTTTGATGGGATAATGAAGCTAAAACCTCCAAAATACCGAATATCGGGAGGTACCGTTCTATGGGGGCTATATGAATGCGTGGACCTATACCAACAAATTTCAGGTGGAAAGTTTTGTACACCCAACGATGAATAAATACTAAATTTCAGCCATTTTGGTAGGATAATGAAGCTAAAACCTCAAAAATACCGAAAATCGAGAGGCACCGTTCTATGGGGGCTATATGAAGGCGTGGACCTTAACCGACAAATTTCAGGTGGAAAGTTCTATACACCCAACTATAATACCAAATTTCAGCCATTTTGGTGGAATAATGAAGCTAAATCCTTCAAAATACCGAATATCGGGAGGTACCGTTCTATGGAGACTATATTAACAACAAATTTTAGGTGGAACGTTTTATATCCTCAACGAAGACTAATTACCAAATTTCAACCATTTTGATGGGATAATGAAGCTAAAACCTCTAAAATACCGAAAATCGAGAGGTACCGTTCTATGGGGGCTATATGAAGGCGTGGACCTTAACCGACAAATTTCTGGGGGAAAGTTCTATACCCCCAAGGAAGACTAAGTACTAAATTTCAGTCATTTTGGTGGATTATTGTGGCCACAACCTTCAAAATACCGAAAATCGGGAGGTACCGTTCTATGGGGGCTATGTGAAGGCGTGGACCTATACCAACAAATTTCAGGTGGAAAGTTTTATACACCCAACGATGACTAAATACCAAATTTCAGCCATTTTGGTAGGATAATGAAGCTAAAACCTCAAAAATACCGAAAATCGAGAGCTACCGTTCTATGGGGGCTATATGAAGGCGTGTACCTTAACCGACAAATTTCTGGGGGAAAGTTCTGTACCCCCAAGGAAGACTAAGTACTAAATTTCAGTCATTTTGGTGGATTATTGTGGCCACAACCTTCAAAATACCGAAAATCGGGAGGTACCGTTCTATGGGGGCTATGTGAAGGCGTGGGCCTACACCAACAAATTTCAGGTGGAAAGTTTTATACACCCAACGATGACTAAATACCAAATTTCAGATATTTTGGTAGGATAATGAAGCTAAAACCTCAAAAATACCGAAAACCGAGAGGTACCGTTCTAAGGGGGCTATATGAAGGCGTGGACCTTAACCGACAAATTTCTGGGGGAAAGTTCTATACCCCCAAGGAAGACTAAGTACTAAATTTCAGTCATTTTGGTGGATTATTGTGGCCACAACCTTCAAAATACCGAAAATCGGGAGGTACTGTTCTATGGGGGCTATGTGAAGGCGTGGACCTATACCAACAAATTTCAGGTGGAAAGTTTTATACACCCAACGATGACTAAATACCAAATTTCAACCATTTTGGTAGGATAATGAAGCTAAGACCTCAAAAATACCGAAAATCGAGAGGTACCGTTCTTAGGGGGGGCTATATCAAAACGTGGACCGATATATCCCATTTTCAATACCAACCATCCTGGAAGTAATAAAAACTTCTGTACCAAATTTTGACGCTCTATCTTAAAAATTGCGAGCTGTATCTTGATTTCAACAGACAGACGGACGGACAGACGGACATGGTTAGATCGAGTTAGAATTTTATGCTGATCAATAATATATATACTTTATAGGGTCTCCGACGAATATTTCGATGTGTTACAAACGGAATGGCAAATTTAATTATACCCTCCATATGGCGGAGAGTATACAAATAGTATTTTTAAAACATAGATCCTAGGGGAGGTACCCCGACTCAGAAATTTTCAAGAAAATCGGTTCAGCCGTTCTTGAGTATTTACGGAACATACATTGTCTTTTATATATAGCCTATTTTCACCAAGGGTGTTCCCAGTACATTCTCTGAAATTTTCAAGAAAATCGGATCAGCCGTTTTTGAGTATATACGGAACATACATACTAACATACACACATTGTCTTTTATATATAAGACTGGCCGGCCCGGTCCGCCTTGCTGGCCCTTGAAACAGTTTTATGTTACCTTTTCTTAAGTAAATTATATTTTTCTTGCATCGCAAATTAGGCGGGAACTGCAAGTGACTATAAATAAAACATCTTCGGAAATGTTGGTGTCTATATGAAATTTTGGCGGTACGTTAACTGATGACTTGAGGGATGCATTTATTTCATCTGCTGGAATAGTATAACTGGAAGTGTTTGTCTGAAATCTAAACGTGAATTGCTTTTAAATCCTTCAAGAATCGCTCTAAAGCTTCTTGGGAATTTTTATGTGCCATCGTACATTCGGGAGTGATCGGGTCTTAATGCTAAAATATGTAACACGGGTTGGGGAAACGGACACGTTCGTAAGTTTATATAGCCTATTTCCGCCAGTGGTCAACCCTGTACATCATCTAAAAATTAATTGGAAATCGGTTCAGAAGTTTTGGAGATATAACGTATTTAAAAAATGGGCGTGCTAAAAGTGTTTTAAAATAAGGAGGGCAAGGGGGAGGTACCCAGTCCCCTCCGATTAAAAAAATTTCAATTCAAAAAAATTATAGCCTATTTTCACCACGGGTGTTCATGTTGGGCCATCGCTGTACATTCTCGGAAATTTTAAAGAAAATGGGCTCAGAACTTTCAGAGATATAACATACTTAACAAAGTGGGCATGGTCGGGTCTTTAAGCCCTAAATAAGTACCTAGGGTCGGAGATTCAACCACCGTTGTCTCGCAAATTTATTTTCTAAGCCATACGATAGTATGTTTTGTTGCAAAGACAGAGTTTTAATAAAATAGGGCATAGGGGAGGTACCCCGCCCCGCAGAAATTAAACAAAATATATAGCCTATTTCCACCAGGGGTCATCACTATCCATTCTCTGGTTTAGTCGTTTTGGATATATAAGATATTTAAAAAGTGGGGTCTGGTTCCAAATGTTTACATAGGGTCGGAAACACAACAACCATTGTCTCGCAAATTAATTTTCTCTCCGATACGTTCGTCAACTTTACTAAAATAGCTTTTTTAAAAAATAGGGAATAGGGGAGGTACCCCGCCCCCTCCGAAATGCAAAAAATATATAGCCTATTTTCACCACCGGTGTTCCCTGTACATTCTCTGAAATTTTCAAGAAAATCGGTTCAGCCGTTTTTGAGTCTATACGGAACATACAAACACACAAACATACAAACATACACACATTGCCTTTTATATATAAGAAGATTAAGTTAGTTTTTTTCGTTTCCGTATTCAACAAATATTTTGCGAGACTATAAAGTAAATTAGAGTGAAATTCTGAGTCGATTTATGGATGTCCGCCTGTCCGTCTGTGGTAATCACTCTAGCTTCTAAACAAATTGAGATACACTAAAAATAATTATATGGTACAGCCATGATTATCTTTAAACTTATAGTTAAGGACTATTTTCCAGATGTTATTTATTTACGATAGTAGTGGTTAGTGTTCTTGTTCATACCTATGACTGGCGACCTTGTTTGTCTTATATACATATAAGTAATATTATTCAAATTAATTTTTCTTTGCAAATAATTATACATATGGTACAGGGAAAAATTTTAAAGTTATAATTTCACTACAAAGGACCTGAACAGAATTATTGACATAAAATGTATTTAGGATTAAGTACAATAAAAAAACATGCAATTTAGGAATATTTGGAATGGTTCCCATTGGGTTCTGTCCCTGGCTGCAGCCCTGGGAAACAATAAAATCGTGGAAACTGATTTATGGACAGAAATCAAAAGCTATATCATGATTTTTTTTACTTTTCTTAAAATTTTAAATCAGATATGTCCAATAGAACCAACTACTTTCAATATAAATGATGAAACTCATCCCCCACAAGGTGTTTGTAAACTGCCTGACGACTACAATTTGGGTCTGGATCATATTAGTGACCAACAAAAACTTATGTATGTCAAACGGTGCACTCTTTTTACAACTTTTAATTGTAGAAAATAAACAAATGATAAAATAAAAATTAAAAATGGCAAGTTATAGTAATGTTAAATACTAAAATAATAGAAGAATTCCCTGAAAACATCAATGAGCAAAACATTACAGTTGCTTACTCAGTTGCTCGATAAGTACCCTATTGTACGTTCTCGAAATGGGTATATATCATCTAAATTTCTCGTTTTATGTCACTTTAAATGATATTACACCGTTATATAGTGCATATGGGGAATTCCAAGTGAAATCGGACAATTCGGAGAAAAGTAATTTTTGATTTCAATTGTTTTTGGTTCAATTTATGCTCCTAGCCAACAGAACATTTTAGTATATTTTAAAATTATTTTTTGGCCAACGGTACAGAGATATCGCCTATTGAAATTATCGCATTTTTAAAGAACTATGTTCAAATAAATATTCATAACTTCTTTAATATTGGTCCAAATGGGACCATCTTTTTTTGATTTTTTTGTTTTTTTATCATCCATCCATCTTTTTTTTTGATTTGTTTGTTTTTTTATCAGCTATCGAAAGAAATATTTAGAAGAAAAATGCACAGTGGGCTTCAATGCAATTTTCGGGATTCAATATTTAAAATAAATTTTTAAACATGATTGCACCCTTCGATTTTTTCAAAAAAAAATTTATGGTAAACTACGTCCAATTACAAAAATTTTAAGCCCTATGTGGAAATGGGATTCGGACGATTACTATTTTTTCTGAATTTTTTAAAATTTGTCAATACAATTTTTCCTTTATACCTTTGTGCAAAATTTGTATTTCCTGTATTTTTGAAGCTAAGAGTACATATTTATCATTATATATTATATATTTATCAAAAAAATAGAAAAAAATCCACAGTGGACTTTAATGGAATTTTCGCTGATGCATTTTCAAAATCGAAAAACGACGCAGTTTTTAATATGTTTGAGATAAATTCAGAAATATAAAATCAAAACAAATATTTATAAACTAGCAAATGCCCGCTACTTCGTATGCGGAAAGGAAACGAAATATATATAAACAATATTTAATACGGGAATGGTGAATACTGGAGATTCTGTTGTACTAAGACCTATTTTATTACCAATATTTTTTCGATTGTAGTCAGAATTAAAAAAAAAAAATCTGCCGTATCGCATCCCTACACATCTACCATATTTTTATTACGAATTTCCAAAACTATTGCAAATTTCAGATTTGACTCCTGGTTTTACCTCTTCACTAACACAGCATTCCCTTCCAGTACGAATTTCCAAACACTTAACTTTATCTCACCCCTTCACAACAACAATCACGCACATTCACAATTCAAGGTTCTAGCTTTAGCGGTTTCGCCCAGAACCCGAATAGGTCCGTTAAATTTTCGGCGTTCAAAATGGCCATAAAAATCCACGTTTTCGGATATCCCCATATAACGGTACCTCTCGACCAAGTGTATTTAAAAAGAAGAACAAATGTATATTGTCCAATTTTCTTTAAATTTGGACCTTGAATACTCAGAGGATATAAAAGTTTAATTTAAAAAATCTCCACTTCAGTCCACGTTTATTAGAAGAGATATTTTGAAGATTTAGAGTATTTTGAAAATCTTCTGCACATTTTCCAACCGAAATTCGGAATTTGTGGCATGAAAGGTTAGAAAACTTCTTTACAAAAAATTGTACTTAATGTGCACGGGTATGTCAACCGTATATAACGGAAAATTTTTTGAAGGCATTTCAATTTAGGATTTTTTAATATCAGGGGGGTAAATACCTTCTAGTTAACAAAATTGTCGCATTGGACCACGTTTTCAAATTTACATACCAAAGCGGTCAGAACAAAAAAAAAACATTTTTTGAAAAGATACTTCACGTTTGACTACTTAATTTCAGTACATTTTTTACAAACTCCTTGGCGTTAACATCAAATCAATGGAACAATATGCAGTACAATTTTTCAAACTCACCAAATATATTCAACAAATATTTTTCCATTTCGTATTTTTTGTAAAAATAGCGTATTTCCAAATTATATAATCCCAGTTTTGTTCCTACACCCAACACCAAATTTAGTACCTTAACTATTTAAAATAGTTTTGGTACCAACATGTTACCCAACTTATCGTACACATAGGTAAACGTTTTCAAAATGACTTCCTTATATTCAACATATATCCTAACCCCAATTCACTTTTCCAGTTTTACCAGTTCACCTGAAACCCATTTGGGGACTATTTAGTAGTTTTTGTATAAATAAGTACGAATTTTCAAAACCTCCCTACCTCCACTCTAAACACCAATTGCTAATCTAATACCGAATTTCAAAATTCCAGTTCTACCCTTTACAAAATCAAAATTGTACAAAATTCTATACCATATAGCAAATACCAAAAGGTACCAAATTTTGTACCATTTAGCACTTTTCGTACACGATTTCCAATGTAGTTCCATTTAGCACTTTCCCATAAGTACGAATTTCCAAAACTACCTCAATCCTACACTCGAACAATAATCTGTTCACGCAAATACAAATTATAGCGAATGTCGTACCATTTAGTACGATTTTCCAAAGCTACCTCCATATCTCAATTCTATATTTCAACAGTAATCTTAATTCCAAATTTCAGGATTCCAGCTCTTCAAATCCATATCATACTAAACTCACTACCATTTAGGACTTTTCGACCTTTGGTACATCTTTCTTACCCCCATTCCAAATTTCAAGATTCCGGCCCTATTCGTTAACCCATATCCAAATTGTACTATATTTAGTACCATTTAGTATTTTTCGTATAATTTTAATTCGAATTTCCAAAAACCTTTCATTTTTACTCTCCATCAGTGACCTTCATTCAAATTTCAGGATTCCAGCTCTATTCGTTCACCCAAATCCAAATTGTACTAAATTTAGTACCATTTAGTACTTTTCGTATTTACAAAAACCTTTCATTGTTACTCTTCATCAGTGACCCTCATTCTAAATGTCTGTATTCCAGCTCAATCCGTTCACCCAAATCAAAATTGTTCTACATTTAGTACCATTTAGTACTTTTCGTACCCTTGTAATTCGAATTTCCAAAAACCTTTCTTTTTTACTCTCCATCAGTGACCTTCATTCCAAATTTCAGGATTCCAGCTCTATTCGTTCATCCAAACCCAAATTGTACTAAATTTAGTACCATTTATTACTTTTCCTATATTATAGTTCGAATTTCAAAAACCTTTAATTTTTACTCTTCATCAGTGATCCTCATTCCAAATTTCAGGATTCCAGCTCTATCTGTTCACCCAAATCCGAATTGTACTAAATTTAGTACCATTTAGTACTTCTCGTGCACTTATGGTTCGAATTTCTAAAAACCTTTCATTGCTACTCTCCATCAGTGACCCTCATTACAAATTTCAGGATTCCAGCTCAATCTGTTCACCCAAATCCAAATTGTACTAAATTTAGTACCATTTAGAACTTTCCCTGCACTTATAGTTCAAGTTTCCAAAAACCTTTCATTGTTAGTCTCCACCAGTGACCCTAATTTCAAATTTCAGGATTCTAGTGCCATCCGTTCACCCAAATCCAAATTGTACTAAATTTAGTACCATTTAGTACTTTTCTTACCCTTATAGTTCGAATTTACAATCCCACGGCAGCGGATTCTTTCGTACCGGATTGACCCGAAACCATTGTGTTTCGGCCAGCGGCTGCCAACCCAGCAAAAAACCTATGCTTATACGTAGGTTTCTAGCTGCTACAACAACAACAAATTTACAAAAACCTTTCATTGTTACTCTTCATCAGTGACCCTCATTCCAAATTTCTGCATTCCAGCTCAATCCGTTCACCCAAATCAAAATTGTACTAAATTTAGTACCATTTAGTACTTTTCGTACCCTTATAGTTCGAATTTACAAAAACCTTTCATTGTTACTCTTCATCAGTGACCCTCATTCCAAATGTCTGTATTCCAGCTCAATCCGTTCACCCAAATCAAAATTGTACTAAATTTAGTACCATTTAGTACTTTTCGTACCCTTACAGTTCGAATTTCCAAAAACCTTTTATTGTTACTCTTCATCAGTGACCCTCATTCCAAATGCCTGTATTCCAGCTCTATACGTTCACCCAAATCCGAATTGTACTAAATTTAGTACCATTTAGTACTTTTCGTGCACTTATGGTTCGAATTTCTAAAAACCTTTCTTTGCTACTCTTCATCAGTGACCCTCATTACAAATTTCAGGATTCCAGTTCAATCCCTTCACCCAAATCCAAATTGTACTAAATTTAGTACCATTTAGCACTTTTCGTACCCTTGTAATTCGAATTTCCAAAAACCTTCCTTTTTTACTCTCCATCAGTGACCTTCATTCCAAATTTCAGGATTCCAGCTCTATTCGTTCACCCAAACCCAAATTGTACTAAATTTAGTACCATTTATTACTTTTCGTGCACTTATGGTTCGAATTTCTAAAAACCTTTCCTTGCTACTGTCCATCAGTGACCCTCATTACAAATTTCAGGATTCCAGCTCAATCCGTTCACCCAAATCCAAATTGTACTAAATTTAGTACCATTTAGTACTTTTCGTACCCTTGTAATTCGAATTTCCAAAAACCTTTCATTTTTACTCTTCATCAGAGATCCTCATTCCAAATTTCAGGATTCCAGCTCTATCCGTTCACCCTAATCCAAATTGTACTAAATTTAGTACCATTTAGTACTTTTCGTACCCTTATAGTTCGAATTTACAAAAACCTTTCATTGTTACTCTTCATCAGTGACCCTCATTCCAAATGTCTGTATTCCAGCTCAATCCGTTCACCCAAATCAAAATTGTACTAAATTTAGTACCATTTAGTACTTTTCGTACCCTTACAGTTCGAATTTCCAAAAACCTTTCATTGTTACTCTTCATCAGTGACCCTCATTCCAAATGTCTGTATTCCAGCTCTATCCGTTCACCCAAATCCGAATTGTACTAATTTTAGTACCATTTAGTACTTTTCGTGCACTTATGGTTCGAATTTCTAAAAACCTTTCTTTGCTACTCTCCATCAGTGACCCTCATTACAAATTTCAGGATTCCAGTTCAATCCCTTCACCCAAATCCATATTGTACTAAATTTAGTACCATTTAGCACTTTTCGTACCCTTGTAATTCGAATTTCCAAAAACCTTTCTTTTTTACTCTCCATCAGTGACCTTCATTCCAAATTTCAGGATTCCAGCTCTATTCGTTCACCCAAACCCAAATTGTACTAAATTTAGTACCATTTATTACTTTTCGTGCACTTATGGTTCGAATTTCTAAAAACCTTTCTTTGCTACTCTCCATCAGTGACCCTCATTACAAATTTCAGGATTCCAGCTCAATCCGTTCACCCAAATCCAAATTGTACTAAATTTAGTACCATTTAGTACTTTTCGTACCCTTGTAATTCGAATTTCCAAAAACCTTTCATTTTTACTCTTCATCAGAGATCCTCATTCCAAATTTCAGGATTCCAGCTCTATCCGTTCACCCAAATCCGAATTGTACTAAATTTAGTACCATTTATTACTTTTCGTGCACTTATGGTTCGAATTTCCAAAAACCTTTCTTTGTTACTCTCCACCAGTGACCCTAATTTAAAATTTCAGGATTCTAGCTCCATCCGTTCACCCAAATCCGAGTTGTACTAAATTTAGTACCATTTAGTACTTTTCGTACCCTTATAGTTCGAATTTACAAAAACCTTTCATTGTTACTCTTCATCAGTGACCCTCGTTCCAAATATCTTTATTCCAGCTCAATCCGTTCACCCAAATCAAAATTGTACTAAATTTAGTACCATTTAGAACTTTTCGTACCCTTGTAGTTCGAATTTCCAAAAACCCTTTGGTACATCTTTCTAGCTCTCCATCAGTTACCCCCATTCCAAATTTCAGAATTCTAGCTCTTACCGTTTGCCTAATACAAAGGGTACCATATTTAGTACCTTTTAGTACTTTTCGTACACTTCTAGGTCGAATTTCCAAAAACCCAGCCTTATCTCACCCCTACACACCAACAGCAACCTACACTCAAAATTTCAACTTTCTAGCTTCAGCGGTTTCGTCTGGGCGCTGATGAATCAGTCAGTCAATCAGTCAGTCAGTCAGTCAGTCACTCACCTCACTACTCTTTTATATATATAGATAGATAAAACTTTTAACTTTTTAATAAAATAATAAATTTTGGACAAAGGTATAAAGGAAAATTTGTATTGACAAATTTTAAAAAATTCATAAAAAATAGTAATCGTCCGAATCCCATTACCACATAGGGCTTAACATTTTTGTAATTGAACGTAGTTTAACATAAATTTTTTTTGAAAAAATCGAAGGGTGCAATCATGTTTAAAAATTGATTTTAAATATTAAATCCCGAAAATTGCATTGAAGCCCACTGTGCATTTTTCTTTTAAATATTTCTTTCGATAGCCGGCTGTCGGTTGTCCCATTTGGACCAATATTAAAGAAGTTATGAGTATTTCTTTGCATGTAGTTTTTACAGAATTTGACTTTTTCAAGGCGCGATATCTCTGGAACCGTTAGTCAAAAAAATTTGAAAATATACTAAAATGTTTTGTTAATCAGCAGCATCGCCACAGCAAAAAATAAAGGAAATCAAAAACCTCATCTTGAAAAAGTGTCCGATTTCACTCAGAAATCCCCATATGTATCTGTCTAACAGGTACATGTGTTTTATTATGATTCGGCACTATAAAGGACAAGTTTGGTGTTAAATTTGGCCTTTCGAACAGTACGAAATCTTCCAATTTTTACATTTTTTAAATCGTCTCTTAGTTATCTATCATTTAACGTTGTAACATCTGCATATTGTTTGATTACGTAACGTTTTGTAGGTCACTTATTTGGTCCTGACCCAAATTATAGCCGCCAGGCAGGTTATAAACTACTAATTTGGATGTATTACACAATTGATATTGAACATATTTCTGTTATTTAGTTTCAATTGAAATGTTTGTAAAAATGTACAAAAATCTTGGTCAAACCTTGCAGTATAACAAAATTTCGGCCTATATGCCAATATGCAATTGTCATCTGGTTTCCAGGGTCATATTAAGAGACGGAATGATATACAAGCCAGTCTGATTGTACTTAAAGTTCATGCAACTGTGTTGCACATAATCCAAAATTAATTTTATGTCAATATCTGTACTTAATCTTTTTGTAATAAAATAAGAACATAAATATTTTACATTGTACCATATAAAAATTTCTCAAGAAAAGTTTTAAAAAAAATATTGTTATTAAAATAACGGTATATGTATAAATGCCACAAGGTGAACAGTTATAGGTTATAATAAGCACCTAATACACTAAAAACATAAATTATAAAAATCCCGGTTATGTACATTTTTAAGAAAAATTTGGACATAGACCATGTTTATATTTATATTATAGCTTTTTGCAGGGTTAACCTTCTTAATTAGGATTTACTTGACGTATACGCAAAGGAATTGACATTTGTAACCCAGTGCGTTTGTTAAATCCACTTGTATATAAACGTACTAATATTTATATTTGTAACATATAATTATTTCTAGGGCTGTAGTACTCTAAAAGTTTGCACAGATAGGTATTTACTTTGTGAAATAGCCCCCATATAACTGTACCGCTCGATTTCATGTATTTTGAAGTTTTTCGCCACATTTTCCGACTGAAATAGCTATAATTTGGCATTTGACCATTTTTCACAAGGTGAGAAAATGTCGAAAAACCTATTACAACATACAAATGTCGGTAATGGAAAAATTAAAACAAATTCAAAAACTCAATCAGATATGTCAAAATCAACGTATCCAAATATGGTGATAGTTTCTACTCGACCAAAATTGTCTAGCAAAAAAATAAAAGGAGCTAAAGATAATCATCGGAATTTTTGTTTAGATAAAAGCGCAATTTTTCTAGTTTTTGGAATACGTATACGTTTTTTTAGCACAAAATGAAGTATAATTTTTGAATAGCCTCAAATAAGATTTGAATAGTCTAATTCAGTATATACAAACATAAATTGACAATTTTTGTTCTATGTGGTCATTGATATTGATGACATGGTTTTAGTTTAATGCACTAAAAGTACGTAATTTTATAATATCGATCTGGATTGTATACAACACATAATGCAGAATTGGGAAATGTTCACTCCTCAGTGAAAAGTAATGGATTATTCTAATACCCATCCATGATGAATAATAAGCAAAATGAAGACCATCCAATGATTAGTGCTCAATGGCATCATTTAGAAAAACTACACAATAGCGTGGTAGTGGTAAAAGAAGTCAAAAACCTTGAAATTGTCTTTAACATAGCAAAACATTCATACATTTCAGCTGGAAAAGCATTTGGAATGCTAAAAAATATAGTTTCAAGTAAGATTCTGTGTGACCTTTTTTATAGTTAAAACAAGTGAGAAAAGACTATAGTCGGGACGGGACAGACCATGTGATACTCTACTCCACTACCCCGGTGCATAAGCTTTTCACTGGTAAACATTTCTTTTAGGGAATATAATCCGACTACCGCCAAACATAATATGCCTCTTTCTGTCTGGGAGCCCCATAAGCAACCAACATTTCGTGACCATCCGATCAAAATTGCGACCTGTAGCGTGATTGCAAAAAAAATGGAAGAATTGGATGCATTACCGATATCTCCCTTGTTTGACCACATTCGCCAACCTACTTTACACCAATGTAAAGGTAATATTTTCTTCTTCCATTGACAGGCTTTGCCGTTGAAAACCCCTACTAGAAACCGTTATATTCACAAAGAATAAAACTCTTATCCGAATATCACCAAAATCAGTAGGCTTCTTCCTCTGTGGGGCCCATCAACCCCCAATATTTCGTGACTATCCGATCAAAATTCCAACCTGAAGCGTGATTACAAAAAAAATTAAAAATTTGTTGTTTGCCCACTTAAGCCAACATACTTTGCATCAATATAAAAGAAGATCTTTTCTTCTTCCATTGGCGGGCATTTTTTTGGAACACTCCTATCAGAAGCGGAGGTATTCGAATAAGAAAAAACCGTTGACTTTTCTCCAAATAAGTTTTTGCCCATTCCGACCCCTGAATATTATCCGACCATCAGCGCGATTTCGAAAAAAATGTAAAAATGGGATGTATTACCGACTATTGCTATATCTCCGTTATTTGGCCACCTAATCCAACCTACTTTGCATCATTGCACTGTGGGGCCAATGGCAAGGTTGTGAGGCAACAAATCACAGGGGCAAGCAACACCTTCGAAATGTCGTACATATGTTTATAATGGGCTTAGACCAAAAGTGCAAAAATTCGGTTCAGATATAGATATAGCTCCCCTATATATATATATATATATATATATATATATATATATATATATATATATTCCACATTTCAGATTTGTCTCATAAAAGCCATAATATGCATCAGATCTTAACATAATTTGGTGTGTTACTTCTTTATAAGTTAATGCAAGCATTCTAAATTTGGTTTAAAAATAAGATGTAGTTATTGGTCCACTGGGACCAATGGGCTATGTCAAGACATAGCTAATTTAGTAAAAATGTACATAAAAGCATGAAAATGCCAAAACTCGGGAGGTACCTTTACATGGGGGTATTATAAAAATTTGAACCCTATCCATAATTTTTGGTGGACAATTGTTTGTCTACTGGGAACCCTAAATGTCGAAAAATATAGCTTAAACCCTTAAAATACCGAAAATCGGACGGTACCGTTATATGGAGGCTATACGAAAACGTGAACCGATATAGCCCATTTTCGAACTTGGCCTAAGTTAACACCAAATACACATAATGACAAAATTTCAGCGCTCTATCCCTATTCATTCGGAAGATAGGTTGATTAGAATATACGGACAGACGAACGGATTGACGGACATTGCTAAATCGACTTAGAATTTTACGCTGATGAAGAAAATATGAATGATTATTTCGATGAGTTACAAACGGAACGGCAAACGTAATGTACCCCCCATTTTATGGCGGATGGTATATATAAAAATAACCAAATTCGTAAGTTTTACGTCAACTAAAATCAGATTTTTTTTTTTGTTTTGCCTTATTAAGGCGAAGGTCATTTTTAGAGTGATATTTGAATTAATTCTCTTTCGAGTTGAGCTATTTAGACCTAATAGGTACATTGAAAAATTAGGAATCCACCGAAGTCCCACACATTCAACCACTATGCTACGTTTCACGGGTGGTTAGACCGATCATCAGGCATTGTATGAAAAGGCGCGGATGGGCGCTGCTATTTTTTCCACAATATGATAGTACACATTAATACCTTTCACCACATATATATAATATCACAGATACACCCCGATACCGATAGTAATACTCCAGAGAACACATGGACGACAAAACAAAATACTCCAAAAAAACATCACATATTAACTCAAAAATACATTTACCATACGTAACATTTTTATTATTTGTTAATGCTATCTTATTTTACATACCCATAGAAGAGTTTTCCATTTTTAAAAAATATAAAAACGTTGAGATGTTCTGTTTGACACCTAAAATGCTTTCACTATTTATTTATGATGACTGTCAGAAAATGATGCATAAGAAAATATGTGATCGGTATATCGTTATGTGATGTTACCAGATTGATTTATTTCTTATTTTTTGTGATTCAGAGTGTTGGCAATAGAAATCCGTTACAACTTTTTTCAAATTGTACACTTCAAAAATTGACTTTTTGCCTCGAAAACCTACCATTGGCCCCATCGTGCAGTGTAAAGGTGGGATATTCTACTTTCATAGTCAGGCATTGCGTTTGGAAGCTCCCCAACCAAAGCTGTGATATTCGTCATTATAAATTAAATCGCGAAAATGAGAAGTTGCGTTGTGTTTAAGTTAGAAACTCTCTATTGGTATTTTCACTACAAATCTCCAGGGAGCCTTTGTTCGCCTAGTTCGGATCGCAGAGAGGTCTCCTTTCCTTAGGTGTTCTCTACAAACCCTCTGAGAAACTATGTTCGCTTACGGCGGACCGTAGGGTGCTATTTCCAATCATTGCCCTGCAAATCTTCTCAGAGACTATGTTCGCTCAGTGCGGATCGTAGAGAGTACTCTCTTGGTAGTGGAATTTCTCTGCAATTTCTCCCGGGAACTGTATTCGCTCAGTTTGGATCGTAGTGAGAAGTTTCTTTCCAATAAGCAGTGATTTCCTCAGCCTTGATTCACTTTCGGTTTTTATACACAAATCACTTATTAGTCATCTCTTCACCAGTACGGAAGTACTTTTCGGTTTACTCGCGAATTGTAACGCGTCTCACCCCACTCAAGGTAAAGTCATCAGTACTTTTCGCCTTAATAAATCACCCACACCAATATTATTATTTATACAAACTAAAAACCGTTGTGTTTTATTTCATCTCCTTTTATTTATCGGTAACACTCCGGTTTGTATCACCATCATTCATCTCCACAAACAACAACTACTGCGGCCTTTCTGAGCTATCACCTAAACATCTGGTCCAGTCGAGCCGGGTAAGTTCCTTTGGATTTTGTTGTTGTCCACCTAAACATTTCATCCAATCTACGGATCAGTGGACAATTTACACGGTGTTGTTTGTGCTAATCGGAGTTTTTGTTCTATTCTTCACCACACAAAAGATTCCCCAATCACCCCTCACCACCATCCTCATCAACAAAACTATCCAATCGTATCACCAACAACATATATTCCCCCAAAAAACATACTAGGTATGTAAATTCAGTGTTTTTCATAAGTGAGCAAATCGCGAGTGTTAAATTTTTATCTCTTTTCGCATAAAAAATATTTCGGTTGCTGATCGACTTTAATCCACCCTATAGGTCGGTAATTACAAACAAATACGGTTAAAATCTTCATACAGTCCACACACTAAATCATTTGATAAAAATTCTCACCAAAATACGGTTGCATTCCCTTTGAAATATTAGCAAAATATCGTTTATTTTGTGAATTTAATAAATCAAATATACGGCATATCGTGCTTATGTCCGTGTTTATACAGGGAAAGTTGATGGGAAAGAAAATTGAGTTTATGGGCGAGGGAGTAGAGAGGAATAAGAGGGGGTACACACACCTCTGTACTGGAAAATTCTGTTTTGTTTCGTTTTTCTTCGTATACAACCTGAAGTTGGCTGCAGATTTGTTTTTGCATTTTCTTTAATTTTATTTTCTCTGTCGAGAAACAAACAACAGCGGAGACAATTAAGAAAAACCTTATTTTTTAAGCAAAAACAATGAGTGTGAAGAAGAATAAGATAAATTATAAAATTGACACAAACATGATTTCCGTGTCTAAACAACAAGGAAATTTTAAAAGAAATTGAGAAGAAAAATTTTCTTTCGAGATTGAATGTCTAAACACGGTTTATTTAATTATTCAATAACAAGACAACAAGTGTAGTCACTATCAGTACATCCATAATTATTCCAAAGGGAGAGCCCTTTAGTGAGAATTGCAACAATAAACGTCTTACAAATCAGCCGCCTTTTTTAGCATCACCTAATAAAACGAAAAAAACCTACCAACAACAATTCAATACGTTGTGGTCTCTCTACCTGCCTACCTACTACATAGTACATACCAGCATACGTCTACTGCTAGTTGTGTGTACTTTTGTTTTGTTGTACATATTCGTTATTTCTTCTGCTACAGTGGGTCGCAGGTGGAAAAATTATTTTTTATATAAATTATTTTTTAATATTTTTTCGGAAAAATAAATATTTGCATATTTCTTGAAAAATAATCAGTGTTCGTTATAAACGTTTTTGGACATGGTACACCCTACAATCGGCATTATATATTTTTATTTTTTATTAAATATAACATATATTTTTTCAAATATTCAATATAAATTTATATTTATAAATACTTAAATCACATTTTTTATTAACATATTTGAATTTTCGGTGGTGGTTTTTTGATTTTTTGGTTGTTCTGAAGCCGTGCACCCTACATTCGGTCCCTTTGGAATTTAAAATTTTCATTTTGCACAAGAAAAACATCCTCAAATTATTCGGTTTTCGATATTTTGGCAATTTGTGTTTCCCTTTCACACAAAATTAATCGGTTTTGTACATTCAGGCATTGATTGCTAAAACAATAAATTCAATTGATTCTTTGCAGCTTTTTGAAAATTCTTTGCAATTTCTTGAACGGATTCTCGGGAATTTGTTTAAATTTTCGGACATTTGGTTTTTTTGTGTTTCCGTTTCCGCAAAATAAATCAGTTTTGACATTTTAGCTATTGGTTCACCCTACACCTCGTGCAAAAATAATAAAATGTATTGAATTTTTGCAACTCTTTGTACATTTTTGTGAATTATTCCAACAAATTCGTGGAAATTTGTCTAATTTTTTGAAACAAAGAAATTCTCTACAATGCCGTTCGATTCCCCTTTCAACCAAATGCGAGTTGATCAGTTAGATCAGTACGACTTGGAGTTTCGTAGCACAGAATTGGACAAGCTGTGGTCAAAGGTCCAATTAACATTCGATCGTTGCCTCGATTATTTAATGTCGGCGGTAGATTTGAAAAAGGATAACATTGATTCGTTAGATAGTAAATACGAAGTGTGAGACTTACATTACTTGTAGGTCAACTATGAATCGCAAATTGGGCAAAATTCTTCAATCCTCCAAATCTTCACCTCACATCTCAATAAATGGTTCGAACCTCTCGGCAGAAGAATTTCACGGTGACCAAGCAAATAATATGAGTACGTCGACACCTGCATCTCATGAAATCGGTACTCAGGTGGATCATCCAGTCTCTTCATTAGTTGAAAACAGTTTTCAAACTCAAGAATCCTTCTTTTCACCTAATCCGGACAGTGTACATAATCTAGTACTCCTTCCCTGCGATATAGAAACCTTTCATGGTGATTTTTTGTCGTGGGCGACTTTCCGAGACCTTTTCACCGCGGTATATATAAATAATTCTGGTCTTAGTGACATTGAGAGACTGTGTCATTTAATTAGAAAGACAGACGGCGAGGCTAAAGAAATTGTTTCCAAGTTCCCACTAACTCACCGTAGCTTCGTCTTAGCATGGAAAGCTCTCAAAAATCGGTTTGACAATAAACGGGTTATTGTCAATAGTCACATGAAGCTTCTTTTTGATCTTTCACACATCGATCGTGAAACTAGTTCGGGATTGAAAACCCTTCAGCGCGGAATAAATAGCTGTTTATATGCTATGGCCGCATATGATATCAACACAGTACATTGGGATCCTATCATAGTCTTCATTTTTATTCAGCGTTTACCGCGAATAACTGTCACTCTATGGGAACGGAGTGTTAGAGACAAATCCGCTTTGTCTTCTTGGGAAGACTTGGATTCATTTATTTCTGAAAGAGTCCAGATACTTGACTGTTTGCGTGATATCAAAGGCCCTGAAACCAATAAAAAGTCTTCTTCCAAAGAATTTAAATCACCAATCACCAATAATTCGGTTTATAACAAATTCAAATCACCAGCCACGATAACTTGTCTTCTATGTCCTACGGAAATTCATTCTTTGCGAGCTTGTCCAAAGTTTAAACAATTGTCCTTTGATCAAAAATCTTCAACAGTGAAGAAACAAGGCAGTTGTTGGAATTGTCTTTCACGGGGTCATACAATTAAAACTTGTACTAGCACCCATAATTGCAATATATGTCGTGGAAGACATCACACCCTCCTCCACCGTTCTACTAATTCACCCCCCTCAACTCCTTCTTCATCAAATTCTACACCTTCTTCTTCTCGCCATTCTGTACTTCACAACAATGACAATATAGCTTCCACCTCCACCGGTGCCAATCCAACTATTGTAAATCAACAAGTCTTCCATACATTACAGAATCGTAATGTTCTTCTGGGAACTGCTATAGTGAATCTAATCTATAACGGTGAAGAGTATCCTGTTAGAGCTCTGATTGATCCAGCATCTGAGGGTTCTTTCATTTCTGAAACCATTAAAAATCGGTTACATTTGCCCACTCGCTCTTCTCTAGCTCGTATTTCAGGCGTAAATGGAACGGTATCAGCTAATACTCAGAAAAGTTGTTCTCTGAAAATCGGTTCAAGAATCAATTCTTCTTTGGTACTTCAAACGGAAGCATTTGTTCTCCCTCGGATATCGGATGACCTTCCATCTGTCTCAATGGATCCCGATATAACACATTGTTTGCCAAACATTCAGTTAGCTGATCCACACTTCTTTGATAGTAGACCTGTAGATCTATTGATCGGAGCTGGCTTATATCCAAAAATATTAAAAGACGGAACTCAGCAAAATATACTCGGCTCATTACTTGCACAAAATACGGTATTTGGATGGATTCTAACTGGTCCAATGTCCTCTTCACCTAGTAAATCCAGTGAATAAAATTCAAAGGGCAGCACCAACATACAACCAAAATTGCTCGTATCTAAACTATTTTCACTAGGAAGTATTTCCATTAGGTTCTCACCACGTATTCAAATATACATTATCTAACTGGTAATTCTAAAAAATGTTGATTCTAACGGCATATAATTATATTATTTTTTCCCTTCTCCAGTTGTACTAGTTACCCAACGGCTATGACACAGTACTAAATTTTAAATATAAGATCGCCAACATATTGAATTAAAATGCAATCATCGGAAAAGCTCATCTACCCTGAATTTACATACTTGGATTCCTAGTTGTAAGTTACTTTGAGTTTACCCATTTTATGTTGAAACAACCCTATGTGTTTCAAGGCTGGCGGCTAATGTTTAAGTTAGAAACTCTCTATTGGTATTTTCACTACAAATCTCCAGGGAGCCTTTGTTCGCCTAGTTCGGATCGCAGAGAGGCCTCCTTTCCTTAGGTGTTCTCTACAAACCCTCTGAGAAACTATGTTCGCTTACGGCGGACCGTAGGGTGATATTTCCAATCATTGCCCTGCGAATCTTCTGAGAGACTATGTTCGCTCAGTGCGGATCGTAGAAAGTACTCTCTTGGTAGTGGAATTTCTCTGTAATTTCTCCCTGGAACTGTATTCGCTCAGTTTGGATCGTAGTGAGAAGTTTCCAATAAGCAGTGATTGCCTCAGCCTTGATTCACTTTCGGTTTTTATACACAAATCACTTATTAGTCATCTCTTCACCAGTACGGAAGTACTTTTCGGTTTACTCGCGAATTGTAACGCGTCTCACCCCACTCAAGGTAAAGTCATCAGTACTTTTCGCCTTAATAAATCACCCACACCAATATTATTATTTATACAAACTAAAAACCGTTGTGTTTTATTTCATCTCCTTTTATTTATCGGTAACACTCGGGTTTGTATCACCATCATTCATCTCCACAAACAACAACTATTCTCTGCGGCCTTTCTGAGCTATCACCTAAACAGGTTGTATTAGCGACTATTGTGATATTTTCGACAACCTATTATACATCGTTGTAAAGGTGATATTTTCTACTTTCATTAGCAGGTTTTGCTTTTGATATATGTACCCCTTGTAGATGCGGAGATATTCGCTTTGAAATAAAACGTTGACTTTTTCTCCAAACAATTTTTTTGCCCATTCCGACCCCTGAATATAATCCGACCAAAATCAATAGGCTTTTTCCCTCCGGGACCCTTATCAACACCCAAAATTTAGTGACGATCCGATCAAAATTGCGACCTGTAGCGTGATTACAAGGTTTAGATGGACAGACGGACGGGCGGACACACATAGCCAGATAGACTCAGCTCGTCGAGGCATTCATTTTGGTATATATAAGTATGGGTCTACGACCATTACGATGCGTTACAAACTTTTTGGCCAAAACCAGCTTATAGTAGACTCCCCACATAGTGGTGTAGGGTATAAAGAATATTTTTATATTTAAAAAGAAATATTTATTATTTAAGTCAATAATATTCAAAAAGTTCATTCACTCCTCAAGGTGCTCCTGAACAAACTTTAAATAAAAAGAGCTTACACCTGGGAAGTCTTTGCGGGTTCTGAAACTACAATGTTCATAGATGAGAAAATCCAAAAGACAAAAAAAAAATCGCCGGTGAAGTAAATCCCGGTGAATGTTCACATTTTAGGGATTTTCAGGTTTTCACGATTTTTCTGGGAAACGGCAAGCCCTATCCGAATGGAACTATAAAAAATGTTTTAGAAGTGAAAATTCACCACAAGATTGTCCTTTATAATATTTTCGTAGGTTCTACCATTTTAAAGATGTAGAATTTCAAACTGGGACAATGCACTGACTGTATCGTCTCCTTATAAAACAATGTCATTACTGCAATTTCCCAACTTAAACTTATATATCTCAAAAATGATACAACCAAGGAAAGATTACGAAAGCCAGTCTCGTAGAGAATTTTCACAGCTATAAGAATTTCTCTAGTCCCATTTAGATAAGACTTGCCGTTTTCAAGCAAATCGTGAAAACCTAACAAAAAACCTAAAAATGTGACCTAAACTTCTATATCTCAAAAATGGTAAAACTTAGGAACAAATCATAACGGGCAATCCTCTAGAGAATTTTCACAGCTACAAAATTTTTTATTCCCATTTCGATAGGTTGCGGTTTCCAAGCAAAATCGTGAAAACTTAAAAAAAACCTAAAAACGTGATTTTTTGTTTTCTGATTTTTGAAGGCAAAGATTTCAATGAATCTGTTGAAGCGAGTTCAACAAGTAGTATTAAGATAAATTGGTTATTATTTGAATTTGCTACTTTATGTTCATATAAGCGATCTGGTAGCCCCTTGTAACAATAAAGCTTTCACTCAATTACAAAAGGCTACCATTTCATGTATTAAATTCCACCTGTTTCTCTTTACAACAACTAAGAAAACAACTGCATATTATTGCAGCAAATAAATGATATTTACTTGTACCTAAACCGCAAAGACGACAAGAAGTCTTAAATAAACTCTGCCGCATACTTCCATACTTTACCGAAACCAGGCCTTTTTATTTCAACCGCTTTAACAGTAAAAGGAGTTGCCACCGCTACAACTATAATTAAATTACAGTCCACTAAAGGCCAACTCCCGAAAATGTTCATGGTCCTATCGAGCCTCTGAGGGATAGAAGAATCTTTTTGGATCACGTCCACCGCTTTTATCTTTTAATTTCTTGGAGGAAGACGTACTTAATATAAATGGAAAAAAGGTATGTAAAGTGTGGTTACATATATGTGAGCATTCAGGGTTTTCTTCTTGTTTCCATGGCTTGAATTTTAATCAAAAAATTCTTACACTTCATCTGTAAACACAAAATCTTTGTTCAAGTCAAACAAAACCGCTCTCAACCAAAAATACATAGACAAAGTCTACCCGCAAAATGTTTCCAACAAAAATCCGCAACAACAACATCAAGAAAATAATTTTTTCCACACATCAAGAGCAATTTAATCTTTGCCTCACACATATCAAAGAATTGATAGAAACTCTTACTTTCGCGTTCTTTTACATGAACCAATAACCGCTAATCAATTCTAACCATCCATAGCCAAATCATCCTATAAAAAACAACAAAAACAACCATTAAGCCCAACACTTTACTCTTAATGAAGAGATCATACAATAACCTTATTCTCCAAAATTTGCTCCAACTGTCATACTGGAACTGATGGACCAACACACAAACAAACAGATCGTTTCAGATTTCTTACCCATTACAACAACCACATGCAATCATATGCGTAAGAGAATTGGGTTGCTGCATGGACACTCAACACGTGGTTTTGTCAAACAATAATTAAAAGAGATCAGCATACAGTATTTTGTGTTGACAGCCGAAGGGATGTCATATACAAAGTGAAAAAGGAATTGCACAATTATCAAAGAAAAAGTTAATAAAAACTATTTTACCTAAAAACAAATATGAAGAAGTGAATTAATAATATAATAATTACAGAAAAGGCTAATAAATCACCAGAAAATAATTTGTTACATGCAAAAGAAGAAAAGAAGGAAAAAAGCAAATTATGATTCTTTGTGGTAATTTCTATCAATTCTGTTCTATCCTTCTTTTTGTGATTTGCACCGAAAATAATAACAACAAATTCAACCTTTTTGCTTCATGCAGTGTGTGCAAACAGTAACCAAATAGACAACAAAGCAAAGAAGAAACAAACATATTAACAAATATTCCTTACGTGCATAATTTGTGTGGTTTACCAAACAGAATAATCAAAACAAAGAAAAAAAAAATTAAGAGTTGGGGTTTCAATAGCTGTGTTCCAGTATGCCAGAAACTATTAATTTCATGTTTGTATTATGGTGTTTTGATGATCATAAAGCGATACGTTACAGAAACCACACACTAACAGCAAGATATTTTTTGCCAAGCCACATTAACAAGGTCCCCGGAGGAAATATCGGATGGATTCCTGACAGAGCCACATATTCCAGTAAAGAATTGAATTGTGCCGATTTCATCAAACCATCGACACACAATAAATGGATTTGGTTTTTGGGTTAGCAAATTATGCATTTTTTCGACTTTACATTGTCTTTAATCGGCAAGTTCCTCCAAACGAACACGACTGTGAAGACCATCAAGGGCCTATAACTGAAAAAGAAAAAAAACAAGGTCTCCATAACAGACCACGTAAGGAATACCATTTGATCCAGAATTCGTCAAGCTGTCATTGTGTGTGTTTATGTTTTCATACAGCTAATTCAAAATAGCAACGAATTTGACAGATTTGGGGAAATCAGTTGGCCTCTTTACGCCACCTTATCATTACATCATGAGTGGGAGAGTAGCCTCAACTCATAAGCAATAGTTCCATCGCTGCAGTACAAAGCGAAGATCAACGTTTGTTTCCTTACTAATTATATTACACTGTCTCAAACCCGCTCACATACATACATATATAACTACACTTTGCATTTTACCTTTTTATTGCCAACTGTTTCAAAAAGTAAAGTTCTTTCAGCCGCTTCGATCATGTCTAGTTGGGTTGATCCTATCCGGAGGCAACGGCTATTCAGTTGCGTTACCGCAAGAGGGCCCGCCATGTTGAAGCGAGTTCAACAAGTAGTATTAAGATAAATTGGTTATTATTTGAATTTGCTACTTTATGTTCATATAAGCGATCTGGTAGCCCTTTGTAACAATAAAGCTTTCACTCAATTACAAAAGGCTACCATTTCATGTATTAAATTCCACCTGTTTCTCTTTACAACAACTAAGAAAACAACTGCATATTATTGCAGCAAATAAATGATATTTACTTGTACCTAAACCGCAAAGACGACAAGAAGTCTTAAATAAACTCTGCCGCATACTTCCATACTTTACCGAAACCAGGCCTTTTTATTTCAACCGCTTTAACAGTAAAAGGAGTTGCCACCGCCACAACTATAATTAAATTACAGTCCACTAAAGGCCAACTCCCGAAAATGTTCAGAATCTTAATTTCCAAAAAGATGAAATTTCATACCTGTCCCCAGTTTTACTTACATCCTGCTGTAAACTTTAAAATCGTCATATTACTAGCTCTAATTTCACAATCTGTAGTGCGATTCTCTAACTCATTTTTTGAGTTACCGACAAAAATCGGTAAAATTAAAACGCAAAACTATGAATGAAAAGTTAAAATAAAAGTTGACAATACTCTTGCTATCGGTAGAACTTTACGACTCCTTTTTATTCGTCGCTAACTTACCGAAAAACATCGGTAATTAACAAAATGATAAGCATTTTAAATTTACCGACAATTGTCGGTAACTCAAAAAATGAGTTAGAGAATCGCACCACAGATTGGCTTTTACAATTTAAAAAAGTATTATTATACGACTACCACGAGTGATTTAATCATAGAAAATAATTAATTTTCTTTACTATTCGTTAATCCGGACAATTTAACAATAATTCAGACACCACTCTGATTGAGGTTTTGAACAAATTTGTATAGGAAAGCAACTTATGTTATAATAAGAAGGCTGGGTTATGGGAAATTTTCTCACCTTGTGAAAACTAATTTTGTTTATATATATATATATATATATATATATATATATATATATATATTTTTTTTTTTTTATTTATTTAACAACCGAACATTAATTCAAAGCCATCGGGCCAAAAAAGATGAATTAAATTATAACAATTCATTGTATGTTATCACTATCACTAAGACTTATTAGTCCAGAATTATTGCTGTGGGGAATATCTGGAGAGCCTTAATAACATAATAATTTGCTAAGAAATCGACGTTTAACGGCAATAAACTTAATTTAGAACACTTTTTTGATGATTTTCCAAATTTAATTGACGATTTTCGTCAAAAAAAAAAAAAAAAAAAAAAATGCTTGCATATTTTTTGTACATATTCTGCACATTTTTGCATACTTTGCATATGCAAATATGCGAAAAAAAATAAAAAGATGAGCCCGTCATTGCATTCAGTTTTCTTCGAAACCAATTTTGGTCCAATCAGAATTTTCGTATCTTTATTAATAAAAAATATGTAAATATGCAAAATCCGATGTCTAATGAGATTAGACCTAAAGTTTATCGCCGAGTCCGAAAGGCGTGTCCTAAGACACCACTTGCAGATAAGTTTTACCTGGCTGAAGTACTCAGAAAATGTAGCTAACATTACCGAGGGGTATTTTGCCCACCCACTACCTTCAGCGTGCAGAAGGTTAGAGCTAGCAAACTATTGATATTTCCAACATTGGGTATTGTCTTTTGCATAACAAGGGTGATCCAACTAGAGGTACTTTTTTTCAATAGCCTTTTTTGACTGATCACGTGTGAGTCGTGTCATGTTATCATGTTATTTTTATTTAGTATTGTTTGATATTTTATCGTGGAAAGACTTACGATTGAACAATGTTTGCAAATCGTTCAACTTTATTACGAAAATTCGCTTTCTTTGAGGAATGTGTTTCGAGCCAAATTTTGTTCAACGATCCATTCTGGATTAATGGGTTATGTAAACAAGGAAAGTAGCCACATTTAGGTTAAGAGAAACCTAAACAGATTCAAGAGGTGTCACTCTATCCAGAAAAAAACAACGGTATCGTGTGGTTTGTCCGCTGGTAGAACTATCAGCTCATATTTCCGTCTAAGACGTAGACGCGGCCAACATTTGATAGACATAACTTAAAAAAATAAATGCCAAAGAATATTTTTTCAAATGATAATAAACAGTTGCCATTCAGTTATAACTGTCTGTGTTTTTTCTTTAAAAAATTTAGGAACCTCTAATTGGATCACCCTATACATCACAGAAATATAAAGAAGAACTAACAATTGTTTTTATTTAATAAATAGACACAAAAATACAATTTACTTTTCACAAAAATTTTCAGGTGAGACTACTCACATTCACAAAACCGGAAAGCCGCGTGATTTCTATTTTAGATTAAGGGTTTATAATCCGATAATATCGATAGACAAAACTATCGACTATCAATAAGGATAATTGATTTAAAAAATCGATACTACCGATGGTCATGATCCAGATCCATGCAGTGTACGTGATCCCATTTAGTAATTAAGAATAAAACAGTACAAAGTAATTTTACAATTTATTTATTTTTTTTTTCTTTTTTTGTGTTGATTCTGAATGCTATGGTTGTTGCCTTCACTAAATATTTAAAATTAAAACCTTTAAAATTTACTCAAAATATGTATTTATTCATAAATTTTTATTTGTTTCTTTCGACCACTACTTTCGTAAATATACTTTTTCTTAAACTCAATCAATTTATTTGATGCTTTTGTGTCACTTAATTTTCACAAAACATGCATTCGTTTCAATATTATTTTGGGTTGATTTGTTTTTAATAGTTATAACTTTAGTTCCTGTTTTTTTGGATTTGTTCTTTTTGTCCCATTGGTTAAAAATGATTCTTGTTTGTTTTAAGATTTATTTATTCACTAATTAACATTATTTATCAGAGATCCATTTTTTCTTCTTCTAAATACATATATATGTATATGTGTATATGTTCTGTAAGTAATAAAAAATAAACATTTGAACAAATTGCTTTTGTTTCTTATCAATTACCAATTACATATTGCCTTTTTACGAGCAACCGGTATTGGATTACATACACCCAAGGTATTGGAGAATACACCTAAATGTGGTCCACAATATTGTCATCGGCTTTGAATAGGATAACGAATGTGACAACTTTTTTATGTAATAATAGAAAATGTTATAAATAAAAATTGCATGTTTTTCTCAAGATTGAAAATTTGTTTACAAGTTTCATAGTTTCCAGAAATTTGGTTAAACTGTGAAGATGTAAAAATTCGATATGACTTTTCTTGGCCGTATTCCATATCAACATATCAAACATTTGACAACAGCAACATAATGTTTTAAACAGTTCTGTACTACATTAATTTCATCAATCCAATCCATTATGCTAAATATAAAGTTGCAAGTTTTCATTTTTATCCAATAAAAAAAATTGTTTACAAATTGCACAATATTGCGCTTTATTCTAACTTTTTATTCAGAGAGGTTTTTAAATTTCCAACATTTTTTCACATTATGGGCCTGTTCATGTATGTCGATAAGAAAATGAATGCGCAAGAAAAACTACCAAATTTGAGTGTGTTTTTCAAATTTGTTTTTTGTTTTGAAGCAAAAGCAAAGGCAATAATATTTCAAAAACTAAAGTTTGGGTGTGTTTCATGCGCACACATTTTCGTTTCGAAATACATAAACTGGGTGTATAGCTTCGTTCCAGAACTAAAAAGTTTTCACACATTTAACACATTTTGAACATTTTCCCCCGAAATGCGTTCCCGTACAGCAAAAAAGTTGCAAAATGTTCACTTCTCTTTGAACAAAAATGGCGCTGAGTGGCTTTCTCTTTAGAAACTTTTTACACGACAAATTTGAGCGAGCAAAAATGTGCAACATGTTTGCCGGCTTTCGATTAAAAAAGTACTGGAACGGAGCTTATGTAAACAAATTGTAAAATGAGTTCAAATATGATTTATGTGCAAACATTTTTTGCATATGGAAATATTTATTTCCGTATATGCACAATTAATTGGCAAAGTTGTAAGTTACAATTTATGGAACATTTTCTCATAATAATATTTGAATGTGCTTGAGAGAGGAAAATAAATATTTATGACAAAATTCATTTCAACATTCTACATAAGAATAGAAATTAATTATTGTGGTACTGCAGTTATGTTAAGTTAGGTTATCACAAGTAGTTCTTAAGTCCAACATATCGCTCTTTTACTCAAAAAGTGTCAAATCTCAAAATCTCAAAAAAATTTAGTTTCGAGAAAAAAGCGTTTTACGTTACCTATTGAAATTTGACTTCCCGACTTGAAAAGATTATTACGCAAAAAATAAAATAACCACTTCGACCATCTTTTGTAAAGATCTAGCCAGTTATCAGTGCTAAACTTCAGTACAAGATCAAGCATGATTTGAAGTCTTTTAGTGCTTCATAAACTCAATAAGCTTTCTTGTCGATTTATGCCAAACCCATAGCGAATGAGCTGTAACTCGTTAAGTTTTAAAGACATCAACATGAAAATTTGACACAAGATAAAGTAGAAGTCGAAAAAAGTAGAAAAAATAGAAATTGCTAACTCAGAAAACACAACTCTTTGAGTAAATGAGCGATATGTTCTTCAATGTCTTACAAGCACTTTGAAATATAGCAATTTGACCACATAAATCTAACTAAATTAAAGATTAACTTCCTAACTCTATAATCCGGTTGCTTGAATAATTACGATGTTATCTCCGAAAGGTACTGCGCCAACATTTGATCCCAATATATTGTTAATAAGAAAATATAATAATAAATATAATTAGATAAACTACAAAGAAAAAAATCAAAATAGGAAAAATTTTCTCAATGATATATTTACAATCGTATAAGGAAATATCACATTGGTAATTTGTTGTACAAAAACGAAGTGAGAACTGGTTGTTATAATCTAAAAAGACGGAATTATTCTGGATACATATGTATATTATAAAAATTATTAGAGTTTTTTAAGAAGCATGACGACAGACCAATGAAGGTGATATAAAAGCCTTTAGCAAATTATAGCTTTGTTCCTATTAGTTATCTTTACCTACGCATTTGGTAATTTCTACACGCCATATACCGAGGCGTGTAATTTTTGAAATGATGTGGTAACATTGCCGATTTTCATCCATGAGTTCGCAAAATCGTTGCAACATAGAAGTATTTTACAACTTTTAACACATTGGCAACAATCAGCCAGGTAAAATCCTTGGTGTAAGTAACACGGCCGTTTTTGGTCCGGTGAAGTTACCTATGAGTTGAAATTGTAAAATTTTGTTTACACGGGAGAAATCTATGAGCTCATAGATAACTACGCGTAGAAATTACGGGCATAAGGTCTTTAATACATTTGCTTTTTCATATATCTTACATGTTTTTCAAAAAAACAAGCAACATCCAATTTTATTTAAGAAAGTTTTGTTATTACATAATGCTTTCATATCCAATGCAACGATGACAATTCTAAGTTTTTTTTTTTATTTTATATTGGAACCATTTCAGCAAATATTGGCCAGACATTTATAATGTAAGTAAATAAATGAATAATGCCCGTAATTTCTAGCCCTAGGTAACCGGGTAGGTAGCTACTTATTAGTTATCTTTACCTACGCGTTTGGTAATTTCTACGTGCCATTTACCGAGGCGTGCAAATTTTGAAAACATGTGGTAACATTGGTGATTTTCATTCATGATTTCGTAAAAACATTGCCATATATAAGTGTTTTACAATTTTTAACACATTGGCAACGATCAACCAGGCAAAATCCTTGGTGTAAGTAACACGGCCGTTTTCGACCCGGTAACGTTACCTATGGATTGAAATTGTGAAATTTTGCTTACACGGGGGATATCTAAGAACTCATAGATAACTACGTGTAGAAATTACGGGCATAAGTATAACTATGTCTATATGTATATGTAAGAACATATATATTTATATATTATATGTATATAATTGACGTGCATGTAAAATGGCTTTAGTTCACTTCATTTCCTCGCCAAGAAGATACAAAAATTACATTTTTAAATATATTGGGCTCGGATTAAAAAGTTGAAAAAAATTATTAAGCGGGCTAAATTCAGGGCATTCATTACTTTAGTTTATATGGATAAAGTTTTAGACAAACATCTATATTTGAGGATATTTACACACACATACAGGATGAGAAAATTATCACCTATAATTGTGTATCAAATTATCGTCCACATGACTGACAAAAGTAAAGTGAATTTTGGTTAAATGATTTTAATAACAAGTGTTCATAAAAATTACATAATATTTGTATATTATGTACACTATAATAGTCTATAATCGTAAAAGCAATTAAATTACATTACATACTCACTTGTCAAAAACATGCAACAATTTGCTAGAGAAAAACTGCTTCCGGATTTGAAAACTAATTTGAGTTAGAAAAAGCAAAAAATAGAAACCAAATTTCCTATTTATTCCAAGAAGAAAAATGTATGCGATTGACATATGTACTTGCTGTGTGCGATGTATGAACGCCCCAAGCCCGCGAGATCCATAGAATGAACACTTCGGACCTTTACATATTACATTTAAGAGAGAAATTTTTACAAAAAGGATTTCAAATACATACATACATACATTTAAATATGTATATACAAAAATAGCCTTCAGTTTTATACAATAGTGTATGTGTGTGTATAAAAAAATAAATAATAATAATAATAAGAATTAATAAAAATAGATTATTAATATTAAAAAAAAACTAAAATATTATAATAAATATTTTGTGGTCCCTGATGTATTTCTAAGAAGAAATCAAAGACACACACATACATGTCAAGTGGAATAAAGATGTTTTTCTGATAAAAATATTTCTGTAGATAAGTACAAACGTGCTTGTCCTTATATTTAAATGTAATTAATAAAAAATAAAATCACTTGATTTTCATTTATGAACGGACTCATTTTCGTTTTTTATTAATGTTAACCTTCATACATTCCGTCTAGTGTGAGAAAAGAAGAAAATAATTAAGTGGGCTAGTCGGAATGTATGGAAGTGATGAGCACATGACCATATATTGGTTATATCAACAGTGGTTATGAATACAGAATATGTACGAGTAAAAGAACATAATAGATTTTTAAAATAGTAGACAGTTAACTGAAAAAATGGCATAATTTTCCAACATCAGTATAACTTGTCATTCTTGAAAATTTGCAAGCAATGTTGAAGCGAGTTCAACAAAATCGATTTACGATAATAATTCCAATTTTAAGATATGTGAAAATTTTTATTTTATCTGGTAACGATTTATAAAATTATATTTGACCCCAAATAACTTTTTTGCACACATGGGATCGATGGGGGTTTTTTATGACATTGCTTTTAATGGCAAACAAATGGAAATTTCTGTTATTTCCCCTTTGTACGCCTGTTTGACTGGATCTTTATTGACTGTGCAATACTTCACTTATACCAGAATCGCTGCATGAACATCGTCGACTTTTACAACCGAGGCACTTTCGAAATTTAAGGCTGTATTAACCTCCGCAATATTTTCATCTCCACGATTCCACTGGATGGAAGGAATTTCACCATCAAGCATTTCTTTTATTCTGACTACAAATAAGTTATCGTGGGGTTCCAGCATACTCAAAAAGAGTTTGTAAATAATATACCCAAACAATAGGAGTTTTAGAAAAAATATCGCGCAAATTGTATATTCCACTGTGCAACACTGGAAATGCAAATAACTTCTAATGGGCATTTTCTGAAAGTACATATTAAGACTACAAAAACCTTAGTTGGGTTTTGCCTTGGTAGATCGGGTTTGGATTTTATGGCCTCATATAAACCGGGCTAAAAGTAGTAGAACTTATATATCATATATCATTCCCAAAGATGACATAAAGAAAAATTTAACAGTTTTGGAGATACGCTGTGATATATATATATATATATATATATATATATATATACTTGTTTACGTTATCATTCGCTTGCTGGTTAAACTATGAAACCGTGCTCAGAGTGAAGATAGAAGAACACTGTGCAACAAAAGCCTTATTTGTTTTTTTTTTTTTTGGATCGGGTCGGATTTGTGGCTTCATCTTCAACATGGTGAAATATTGAGTTTTTAAAGCAACTCGGGGCCATATCTCTGAAACCAATACGAATCATGTTTTGACCTCTGCAGCAAACTTGTAGATAACAGCAAGATGAACTCGAAAAACTACATTTATGGCCTGAAATTTTATAATTTATCTAAAAATTCTCCAATTTATATATATATATATATATATATATATATATATATATATATATATATATATATATATTTATATATATATATAAATTGGAGATAAATTATAAATATATATATATATATATATATATATATAAATTGGAGAATTTTTAGATAAATTATAAAATTTCAGGCCATAAATGTAGTTTTTCGAGTTCATCTTGCTGTTATCTACAAGTTTGCTGCAGAGGTCAAAACATGATTCGTATTGGTTTCAGAGATATGGCCCCGAGTTGCTTTAAAAACTCAATATTTCACCATGTTGAAGATGAAGCCACAAATCCGACCCGATCCAAAAAAAAAAAAAAAACAAATAAGGCTTTTGTTGCACAGTGTTCTTCTATCTTCACTCTGAGCACGGTTTCATAGTTTAACCAGCAAGCGAATGATAACGTAAACAAGTAAAACTGCATCAGTTGGCTTTGCCGACAAAGATATACCCTCAGCATCTATATTGAGTCATTGCTTCGATGCACTTAAACAAAAATGTTGAACGTTTGTGAGGGAGGTACACTAAGGAGTGGACCGATAAGCACCATCTCCGAACTTTATCTAAGATTCGAAGAAATATTTCGTTATGCAAAATTTGGACCAACACAAGTAGCAACCAGCTGGTTGCTACACATGATTATCATGTGGGGGTTTTTCAGCTCTCGGGCCCCTTTCTTAGGAAGTATGGAATTGCCCCTGAAAATGTGTGTGCGTCGTAATAGTGGCCCCGAGTACAACCTGTTGCAAAAAATCAATGCTTTTGAAGCCTTGCACGTTTCAGAAATCTTGTGTGGGAGGTACCCAAAGGAGTGGACCAATATTATGCATACTCGCACCTGATCTATGTCTCGTAGAAATATTATGATGTTAGAAAAGTTTTGAACTTTTCAACCAGCCAGACAGAACGACATGGCTAAATCGACTCTAAATTGTGTGAATGTTGTGGTCTAAAACCATTATTTTGGTGAGGAACAATTTGGTCGTATATGGTAAAAACCAAAATAGTTTAACAATCGATGAATCCGAGATTCACCCTTTCAGCAATCGCGAACTGTTAATATATATGGCTTAACCTTGCATTTCATGGGCAATCTGATATTAGTATATGATTTTTCCACATAAAATAGATGATGACATTTTGAAGCCTGAATTTCAGGGTTTTTCGACTTTTTTAATAATCCGGACGCGTAACAAGGTAATATTCAAAACCGATTAAATGATTACAGAACTCGTTATTTCTTCTATTTGGTTGCTCCATCTAAGCCTTGGCCTGCCAGTTCTGCGCGCACCACCATGTGGGACGTGTTTATACGCCTTTTTAGCGGGTTCATCATCGCTCATTCTTATGACATGGCCTAGCCAACGCAATTGTTGCATCCTGATGCATTTATCTATACTGGTGGCGTTGTATAGCAGATACAGTTCGTGGTTCATACGACGTCGATATTCACCGTCAAAGCAGAGTGATCCGTAGATCTTTCGAAGAATTTTTCTCTCAAACACACCAAGCACTGCCATGTCTGCTTGCGCAAGTACCCAGGCTTCGGAACCATACATCAGCACAGGTAGTATGAGTTTTTTTAAACCTTATTTTTGTTCGACGAGATGTGGCTTCGTATTGAAACTGCTTACTTAAGCCAAAGTAGCATCTGTTGGCCAATACAATTCTTCTTTTTATTTCACAACGGATGTTGTTGTTGTGTTTACGGTGGTGTCGTGATAGATGAAGTCTTTTACTACCTCAAAATTATATGACCCAACTTCTTTTGGTACAAAACTGTTCGGAGAGGTTCTTTCCTATTTTAACTGAGGTTCGAGTGTCAGTTAAAGTCATTTTACAAAGCCGAATGAACTTTGCCAAATTCAGACTTGGCTTGTAATACCTTTGAACGTAAGGGGCTGTCGAAGGCTGTCTTATAATCGACAAAAAGGTGGTAGGTGTCGATCTGCATCTCTTGGGTGTTCTCCAGGATTTGCCGCATGTGGTCAATGGTGGATTTGCCAGGTCTAAAGCTGCTTTGGTATGGCCCAATTATTTCGTTGACCATAGGCTTTAGTCGTTCGCACAGTATCCCTCACACTATCTTATAGGCAATAGGGAGAAGATTTATGCACCTATAGTTGGAGCATAAAGTCTTATCTCCTTTCTTATGGACGGGACAAAGGATGTTCAGGTTCCAATCGTCGGGTACGCGTTCTTCCTGCCAGATGGAGCTAACTACCTGATGCATACACCTTATCAGCGTATCGCCTCCGGTTTCAAAAAGCTCGGCTGGTAGGCCATCAGCTCCTGCGGGCTTATTATTCTTCAGCCGGTTTATTGCTGTTTTTACCTCATCTTGGCTGGGCGGTATATATTCAATACCATCTTCTGGGATTGTATCTGTGGTGTCTTCTTCGTCTTCGCTACTATTGGACACCAACAGTTTTGAAAAATGCTCTTTCCATATCCTGGGCACACTATCTGTATCAGTTACCAAATTACCTTGATGGTCTCTATCGAAGCCATGAGTTTGATATTTTACTCTTTGGTAGAACTTTCGGACTTCATTCTCGCTCCTGTACATCTCGATTTTTTCACACTCTCGCTTTTCCATTTCTCTCTTTTTCCTGCGGAAAAGACGTTTCTCCTCTCTGCTTTTCTCCGGATCCGGTAGCCCTATATGCCACATTTTTTTTCTTCGCTAGCAGCACGACATGGTCATACCGTAGATTCCCCAGTGGAGGTCTCTGGTATTCAATTACTGATTTTACGGCTGCTTGCATGGAGTAGGTAATATTTTGCTGGCCCATTTCTTTGATTAAGCAATTGGGCCAGTTGAGTGCAGTATGCTGTGTCTAATCTGGTGACAGCCAGGTGCCCTTATGAATATCGAGATGCTTAACCCACTTAAAGCCACTGGTCGTTTAAACGCCACCAAAAATGGTTCCAAAATTAACGTAAAACTTGGATATTTTCGCACATTTTTGTGTGATTTTTTGCATTTTGTTATAGTATTTGACCTATGCATTTCCTCGTAATTGGCCTAAAACGCAAGCAATTCAAAAAATTGTGTTTTTGTAATTTTCGATTTTTAATGAAAAATTTAGATATGCGATAAAATTTTAATCATAAATGTTACATGCATATCAAGTCAAGGATTTGTTAGGAATATTGTAAGAGTATTTTCTCAAACAAAAACCAATGGATTGGCATGTAAGAATACACCTATATTACCCTGCAAAGTTTTTGGGACTTTAAAAATAAGGCTAGATTGCAGGAAAACTATACGTTTTAGAGAAAAAAATATTTGTTAAAAAATGCTTGAAAAGTCTCAAAAATATAATTTTCATATAAAATTTTAAGTTCTCTGTGGAAAAAAATTCTCGGCGCTAAGTGGGTTAAATCTGGTACTGCTAACTGCCATGTTTTTCCTGCTGCGAAGTCTATCAGCCTCATTCCATTGTTAGATGTTTCACTATGGAGACTGAATTTCCCGACTGTTGCGTCTTTATCCGTAATGCAGCAAGTCTTTTATTCACTGGTGTCAAGCTGGAGACCAGATGTTTTAACCTCCGACCAACTACAAATCCGTAGTGCGTCACCTTTAGGTGTTGTTGTGACGCTTTTCCCATTCGATTGTATTTCCTGTATGGCAGTAATGTCGGCATTGTACTTTTCAAGTACATCTGCCAAAGCGTAAACTGCACCTTCACTATAAAGAGTGCGAACAGCTACCCCAGGTGACACCACGGGAAGGTCAGTTTCCGCGTTCGAACCCAACCACTAAAACCGCGGATATAGATACTTTGAAAATAGGAAAATCACCAAAAGGATATTTTGATAAATTCACGTTCTAAACCTCTATTCTCTTTGAATATTTTTTTATAAATGGAATACTTTATACGCGATTATAATATTTACGAAAAGGTGTGTCATAAATTTCACAGATACGCGAGTAATATGTGTGTATTTTACCCAAAATAGAATGTGGAGGCACAGCCGCGGTTCTTGATGAATCTATTTGAAACAGAAGTACATTGACGTATTTTTTGATGGGTGCTACTGAAATCGGATGCGCATCAAAATCGTATGCACATTGCGCGACTTTTACACATTTTAAGGTTTTTTGCATTGTGTGGTGCAACTGACGCCACACTTTGGCCGCTGAGTGAAACATCGAAATATATGCATATTCTGATGTAATGTTGAATTAGATTGATTCGCTGTATCCAAAAGTGGATGCGCATCTACTGATTTTAACTAATTCGCGAATAACAGGCTTTTTAATTGTTTACATTTTTTCAATGGCTGTAATGTCAATATTACTCTTAATTTCCCATCCTCATAAAATAAAAATTACCGTACCGTGGTCAAAGTGAGCACGATTGTGGTCGAAATATTAAAAATTGAGCACGCATGTGACACCATTCATGGTCAGATTCAAAAAATGACAAAAGCCGTGGTAAAAAAATAGCACGCCTGTAGTCATGTTGACACCATACGGTGTTGATTTTGAATCTAATTTCTCCCTCTGTGTAGCCTATGTGGCTAAAAAATTAAAAATTACGAAAATCGGGGAGTACCGTTCTATGGGTGCTATATCAAGAAGTTGACCTACATATACAGACACATTTTTGATGGAAAGTTGTATGCCCCCAAGAAGGTTAAATACCAAATTTCAGCCATTTTGATGAGACATTGTTATTTGCGATTGCTTCAAACTAATAACAAAGTTAAAACCAAAGAGGCTTTGGAAGATTTGCATTCGTTTTCATTTCATATTATTTCAGGCTGTTAATGTTGATGTTGAATTATTATGCCATTATTTGGAATGAGAAATACAATTTCATACGTTTACATTGGTGGCTCAGACAAATAAAGAAGTCTTGAAAGAGAATTTGGAAAAGTGTGACCTTAGGTGTGGAATTGGCCTATTGCAAACCAACCAATTTAGACATTATATATAGATTACGTTATTTCTATTGCTTGTATTCCATCCGGGAAGATGTTGTGTGAGAGGGTGATAGGCTAGATTGTGAAATGGAAACATGATCGGTCATGAAACAATTACATACATACATATGTATGTTAATGTGTGTTTTAATAATACATTTTCAATTAATCTATATAAGATATTAAAGCTTTCAGATTTCATTATTCTAAAGTAGTATTCTTAAAAATATAGGCCGTTATCTTATTTTATTTAAAGAGGTATTTACATGTTTGACAGACATCTATTTCATTTATCATCTGGTATGACCATTGATCGGTTGCATTCCTCCTCCAAGTCCTGATGACTTCAACAAGGTATTGAATGACGTATAATTGGGTATATTCGTTGGTACCGCGTCTAAACGAAATATACGTACGTGTACTTCTTAGCCAGTTAAGGGGACACAGTGGTGGTGATTGATAAATGAGAATTGTACTCTTCGGTTTTGGCGGTAACACGAATATTATTCGGCTGTGTACATTTGAAGTTGTGACCGAGGGCGGGACTGAGGACACTGGGCACTGTGGTCCCTTAATACAATTATTAAATGCTATTGGCGTTATTGCGCTCGTTTGTTAGTCGTAAAGCTAGTTGTGTATTTAGTTATGTATTTGTTTTGATAGTTTAGACTAGAATGTAATTGTACGTTTCAATACTGTGAAATTGCTTTAATTTACTGACTAAAATACTATTAACATAAGAACGGGTTTTTGTGTATTTAACTAATTTTCAAAGTTTGTCTTTATCACGATCGATGCTCATGGCCTTGAAGATGCCGCTGCGACCTATACCGTACCTCATATTAAACTGGTCAAGGCTGGAGGCACGTGGTCGGGAATGGGTCGGCATCTGCTCGACTTCAGTTTCGCTGCATTCGGTTTCGGTGTCACTCAGTTTTCTTCGTCTACGCAAAAATGTGCTGCCTAGCTTGGTATTGGGCAGAGGAGAGCTTTCGGTGAGTGAATGTCCACGTTTTCGTTCCTGCTTCTCCATTTCGGCGGCTAACATTCGTACTTCCCAATCATTGTGATGAACCTGCTTGTCAGAACTGTCGTTGTCGTCATTTTCCTCCGCTTCCTCGCCCAAATGTAACTTCTCCTCTGATGAACTAGAACTGGAACTACTTTCGCCAATGTCGAGGATAACACTATCGCTTAGTCTGGTAAGGTTGTCGGCCACACTGACAACTAATTCGGGTTGATTTGTTGCCTTTCCTTTGCCATTTTTAATTTTGCTCCCATTACCAGTTTTAACGTAAGGACTATAGTCATAAGAAAAGTCTTCCCGACTGCGACTGGTTTTGGGTGAACACACATAGTGTCGTTTGGATTGTGTAGGGGGGGAGGAGGTAAAAACTGTATCCAGGGAATCACCACGCTGAAAAAATTATACAACCACAATTGATGCTACAGTTTCCTTTAGTAAAATAGACTACAGAAAACTTACCATAAAAAGTAATTCGGCCGATGAACCCGAGCTACTATCATCTTCCGCATTGGCATCTTGTTGCTCGTCAACTTCATTGCTTGCAGAGCTTATGGGTCCACTGATTTTATCACGATGTTGTTTTCGCCGCGATGCTGACGACGCGCTCAATTCCAACGTCCTAACCTTTGATTGGAGGTGTGCAATAAGGACATCTCTTTTTTCCACCTCCAATGCCATGCTTGAGAACTGAGATTCAAACTTTGAATGCATTTCACTGACATGCTTTCGTATTACATTGTCGATGCCACACAAAATCTGACTGAAGCAGTCGTGACCCTCGGGGTAACCTATTTATAGGAAGGGATTAACAGATTCAACATTCATTAAATACAAGTAATAAATAAATTTCCTCAGTTCAGTGCTTGTATTTGGTATTCGGCTACTGATGTTCGGTATTTAGTGTTCCAAAAAAATGTGCATTCGAAAGCTACTTACACTCGATTGAACATTGTATGTAAGAGGGACATTGCATGGCGTTTGTTAGTTTAGTGATATAAGCATTCCAATTATACATATGTACGTACATAGAAATACCTACCTTGTATTCTGTCAGGCAGGATGAGTAGAGACTTGGTATACGTACAAGTTTGTTTGTAACGGAAAACTACAATACGAAGGTACTTCATAAGTTCGGCCGAATATAGATACATAGATATACATAGTGTGCGTGTGTGTATATTTTATTAATTTTGCAAGAAAAAAATTACCAGAAATTATTGGAAGACACATTTATACTAATTACCCTGTGCAACACTGAAAATGCAAACTACTTCTAGTATGCAAATTTTGGAAGTATTTATTGAGACTACAAAAACCCTAGTTGGTTTTTTTTATTTTCAGATCCCGTTTGCATTGTATGGCCTGATTCAAACCGGGCTAAAACTACCCTTTTCTGCACTTATCGGGACTTTATCTCAGAAACGATTACTACTTTTGCCTTGCAGTCTTTCACAATATTGTAGCCCAATTTTTTTCTGAAATTCTGGTTAGTAGCTGCTAAACTATTGGGAGTTGAACCAAGTAACCTTCTTGCAAATAATTTGCTTATTTCTTCTTCTTCTTTCAGCTGTATTTTATATCATATATTTTGCAGCACTTATTTTAAACACAGTTCACAACGGGAGTTTATTCTCGTATTTGGGATCTGACTACATTGTTGATATAAATCAAATTATCAAAAATATACTACAAAACCGTTATAGAGGCATTTTACATCGATGGCTGAAGAGTTGTGTATTAAATTCCAACTATTATTGTTTGCGAAGATAAAACTACAACAAATTTAACAGTTTTTGAGATATGGTGCGAAATATATACAAATTGTGGAATTTTTTCGAGTTCTTTAGTTTTTCAAAAATTGTTATACACTCAGTCTTTAGGTTAAAGAGGGTATATACTAGGCTGGGCGATTTGAACATCATAGGAGGCCCTTCGTGTTTCTGATTCCTGACATTGTACTTAGCAAACAAGTTCCCAAGACCATATGTCTAAGGTCTAGTTTGTAGCACAGTGTCATTTATCGACATTTTCGAAAAAATTTCACTGTCTCAAGACCAAAACTGCCGAAGGAGCGTTCCAATGCTTTTGCGATGAACTGGAGAGTTCTTATTTATTGTCTTGGCTACAATTTTTGTCTTTGTGTTAGATCCAAAATCTCAATGGTTTGGCTGTTATATGCCAAAATATCCAAAACATGTGAATAAAAGCTTCAAGTCAAAAGCGGGAGGCTCGATTTTCACTTTTGACATATGGTCTAGTAGACTTTTTTGCTCAGTACAATTCCAGGAATAGAGAACGCGAAAGGCCCATTAAAGTTTTTTCTTTCATACAAATCGCCCCGCCCTAGTATATACATTTTAATCCTCATCGAAAGTACGGTTTTAGGTCGCAAGTATGTTTATATGAAACCCGTTTCAGACAATTTGCAGTAGATATAGCCACGCCCGTCCGTCTGTACGTCCGTCCGAGTAGTACGTAGGATAACCCTCGAAGTGAGAAACAAATTTGATCCAAACGTTTTACATCGTATTATTTCTTACAGACTCGGATTTTAAGGACTCGTCTGGCAACATGTTGTGTATGCGACCCTTACAATTTCTTTCTGCGGTAAGTCCATACTTCCTGAGAAATTGGCATAAAAACTAAAAAGAAAACATTTTTAAAGGTCCGAGGCTGAGGTTAGATCTCACTGATACTTCCTTATTTGTTTTCATCGATTTGTTTTAAAATTGGATCTGATAAAACAAAAACCCAAATAAGATTTTTGTCGTTTGTGTCTCTATTTCCATAAAATGCTCGGTAGAAGTTGTTTGCACACAATTACCTTAATAATACTGCACAGTGTTATTCTAACATTCTCAAACAGTGAAAATCTGGAAATTGTTCATTTGATAAAAGTATTTTCTAGTTGCAAGTTCCCGCACCAAATGCATTAATGTTCTGACATGCATTCATGTTATTATTTATTAAAATGACCGATACGCTCTTCTTAATGATAATATGATACACCAATATTATGCAGGGGTTCTGATGTACCAATTCGGGGTGCATAAAAGACGAAAATATCTCAGTATTCTTTGGGTTACTTAATTTTTTGATTTTATAACGGTAAGGGTAGAGAAAACATGGGTTGTTTTAGATTTCAACTTTAAAGTCGAATATTATCTTTCAAACAAGCCATTATTTTTTTAAACGAAAAATGACATCTTAAATCGTTGATCACACATTTGCAGATTATACATTGCGCTTGTGTGAGTATAAAAAATCCGAACGACCAACATTAGTATTACACTACCAAATCAACGTTCTTCTCATCGACTTACTTGTAAACAACACGCCAACCTAACGATCGCTTTGGAAATTGTTGTTGCTGGCCATCTCTGTCTTAAATCTACTGGATTTGCTAAATCAAGCATAGTCTAAACGGGACATTAGTGTGTATGACTGTTATTATAATCTTTCTAATAAATAACAAGCATACGAACTAAGGTACCAATGCACAATGGTTTCAGCCATTGGCCAAAAATAAAAAAACTGAATGTAAAATTTTTGGTACAACATCGGGCAACTCTGATTGCTACGAGGGCTACTAGAAAAGTTTCTGACCTAATAATGTAAACGCGAATATTTATTATCAAAAATAGTTTTATTGTTTTGTACGGTATTCTCCAGCATTTTTGCATGCACTCAAACCAATTTTTGGAGTACTTTTTCCACTCCGAATGAGGCATCTCAAAAACGTGGATTTGGAACACTTGAACAGCATTTTTTGACGAAGAAAATCGTTGACCACACTTTTTTCTTGATGTGTGGGAATTCAAAGAAGTCATTGAGTACCAAGTCTGGGTTGTACCCGCGTTTTGTCCGGTAAAAGGTTTTGGTTTGAAAGTGAGAGCGATGTGTGAGTGTTCGCATTGACATGGTGCACAATGTTTCGACTTTTCATATTGGTTTTTCGAAACTCCGAAGACTTCAGGAAAATAAATTGTGGTGAACCTACGTTCCTCAAGCCGTATAGTCGCCACATGGTCAGTTTAGCTGAAGAAACTGGCGACCATTTGCTTCGAAGTGATTCTTCCATGAATACCTTTTGTGGATTTGGCTTGTCTTCGAAGACCCACATGGTCGATTGTTGTTCTGTTTCGACCCATACGCATAGAAGCATGATTCGCCACTTGTGACGATCATATAACATTATATGAAGAACCGCGGGAAACAAAAAGCGATTAACATTGCTATTATCTATTCCAGTCAATTGTTTAGCCATCCATAAACAAAATTCGGAACTGTTATCATGTGTTTTTGGAAAATGCATCTGTTCATGTCTTTATTTCTATATGTTTTTGTCACTGTAAACAACTAAACACATGATCGTACGTTAAAACCGTACTAAGCAATGGAAATGTCAAATGGCCAAAGACATATAGAACAACGTGTGTTATAATAGTGTGGAATTTTGGTTATAGATGGCTAAACAATTTATTGGAATAGATAACAGCAATGTTAATCACTTTTGTTTCCCATAGAAAACATAAACATCGCGTTTTGTGGCTAAAATTTGTTTGTTTACTTTTGTTTTTTATTAATTAAAAATGAATGGTATTACATATGAGTTTAAATTTGTTTTTGTCAATATTCGAATGCATTTCAGAGAATAACAGTTTTTCGTACACTCTCTACTTAACAGAATATTGTTATGATATGGTAGCAACAACACAAAGTGTTCCCTAGGCCATAGACAAATTGTCGTATAGCCCATGGTGTAATAATATCAAAGATGTCAATATTATAAGATAGGAAAAGTCAATTGTGAAAAATTAACTGTAGGTGGAGTTAACCTCTGTTGCTACGACATCATAGCAACATTCTGTTAAACGAAAACTGTTATTCATTGGAATATTGACAAGAAAAACATTAAAACTCAAATTTGACGGCGTTGACTTTTGTTTTTTTATTAAATAAAAAATAAAAAATAGTGAAGAAACAAATTTTAGCCACAAAACACAACGTTTATGTTTTCTGTCGCGAGAAATGGGAATCAAAAACGATTGGCATTGCTGTTATCAATTCCAGTAAGTTGTTTTGCCATCTGTAACCAAAATGTGGAACTATTAGCATATGTTTTTGGAAAATGCATTTGTTCGGGTCTTTATTGCTATACGTCTTTGATAATATAAGGTGTTTGCATGAATTACAACAACTAACAATTTTACAATAACAAAATAATTTTATGGGAACTAAATGTCAATGGCAACGTTTGAATACTAGGGTCTTTCCAAAATAGTTCGGAAAAATTTACAAGAAATAAATAAAACGATTTAAAATTTAAATCTAATTGGCATCGAAATTACTCTATACATAATGTGATACATTCTACACTTCATATATTTATTGTGCGGCGCACAATGGTTCAGGAATCGATTTTCCTGGCCAAAAATCAACATTTTGTTTTGTCAAAAATATTTAATTTCTATATGGGATTCGATAGTAAACATATTGAAACTAAGGAAACCAAAAAATTAGGACCAAATATTGGAAGGTGTGGGCGTGGCGTGCCCCTAAAGACGAGCATTTTCCCCGTTTTTGGGAAATACGTCATTTTTGCAAATTTCTGGAAAAAGACGAAGCTATTTCTATGAAACTATAACAGATATTGTGTTCATTGTTTTTTTTGTAAGGTAGGTAGGATTGTGGCCTTAAAAATTCGTTTTAGCAAATTACCGTAGCGTTTACACAACATGATCTATTTTATTTTTCCTCGGGTACTAAATTTTATGAAATTCTAAATTTAGTGGACTAGAACTTTTGTGGAACAACATGGAACAAAGTTCTGTTTTCACAGAAAGATGCCCGAAGGTCTCCTCTTCCAGCCCATATATACTTTTGTTCCCGTCCCGTTCCGTCCGTTTAACACTTTTTTCAATTTATTGAAATTACATGGGTAAAAAAGTGTATTTTTCTATACTGTTTCCATATTAATTACAGTTTTTTACACAAATTACAACTTTTTTGAGTATATGAGTTTTTATACGAGTTATATAAATTTTATTTAAACCCAAGAAGAATTTTTTTATTTTTTGAAAAAATTAAATTTTTTTTGTAAAATTTTTTTTTACAAATTTTTGAAAAAATTTTTTTTCGACATTTTTTCGAATTTTTTTGTTTAGTTTTTTGGTAATTATTTTGTTTATTTGTTGGTGTTTGACTATCTTTAATACATAGGAATATATAAAAACCACAAAAACACTCATATTTTGATGAAAAATAGTTAAAAAACTCAAAAGTTTAACTTTGACATTGAATTTCTCTGCAACTACCAGACCGAACTTGACCGCTTATAATTCAAAGCTGAAAGCTGATTGTGTTATCTGTCTAACAAAAAAAGAATTATGAACATATCTCTATCCGTTCAAAAGTTACAGAATTTTGACCAGGAAAAAACGATTCTGAACCACTGTGCGGCGCTGAATAGAACAGATTGGACATCTATTTGTTAAATTTTGGAATTTTCGGGTAGATCCTAATATATTCTGACAATTCAGTTTATAAAAAAGTTCAAAGCCGTATGATTGTCACTTACACCTTACGAGAGTGGTACGTGCTTCCAGGAAGAACGCTATATTAAAAATGTTAACAATTTTTAGAGTTGTGTAGTTCCGTAACAAACTAGTTACAAGGAATTATTCCGGATAAGGGACTATTTCTAGTTAATATAGTTCCATTTATTCTCCTTCCTTTCCACTTCGATCTTTCTCGTTCGTTTCGTCCATTTTTTATATGCTGTCAAATTGTTAAGTAAACTTAAATCACGTGCACGTTACATCGCTGCAGTTTATTTGTATGTCCATTGTTTATGTCAACTAATCCACCAAACGATGAAAACAAAAAGAGTAATGAAATATTTGTTGAATTATTACGGTCTGGGAACTAGAAAGACTCATTGAACTCCATCGGTCTCGGAACTATTTGGAACTCCACCTTTTCACATGTAATTCGAAACATTCCTGTTGTAATTCGTAACATTTCATTTGTCATTCGAGAATTCCATTTGCAATTCGATTTATTCCATTTGTAATTCAAACTATTCCTTTTGTAATTCGAATTATTCTATTTGTTATTCGAATTGTTCCATTTGTAACTCGAATTATTCCATTTGAAATTCGAATTATTCCATTTGTAATTCGAATTATTCCATTTGAAATTCGAATTATTCTATTTGTAATTCGAATTATTCTATTTGTAATTCGAATTATTCCGTTTGAAATTCGAATTGTTTGATTTGTAATCCGAATTATTCCATTTGTAATTCGAATTATTTCATTCGATATGACAAATAGAATAAATAAAAATGGAACAATTGGAATTACAAATAGAATAATTCGAATTACAAATAGAACAATTCGAATTTCAAATGGAATAATTCAAATTACAAATGGAAATAATTCGAATTTCAATTGGATGTCTCAAATTACAAGTGAAATGTTTCGAATTACAACTGAAATTATTCGAATTACATGTGAAAATGGTGTAGATTTCCAAACTCTACCAATTTGATCTATATAACCCGCTAAATTGGTACGTTGGTTGTTGTTTTGGAGATTGCTCTGTTTCGCTATGTCTATTTTTGCATCATAAGATAATCGGTACTCTTGTTCATGACATTTTGTATTAACAGCATACGACAATTCATACTGTATACCCGGTCCAGAGGGGAGTGAGGGGATAATGCTACGTCCATGGTTTCTAAAAGCAATCGGCAGCAGCACAAAGCAGTAACCAGCGCATTAGCTTGCTATTTGCACAGGAAATATTTTTGGCCACCTCCTCCATACTAGTGGAAGCACTATGCATTGGAACTTTAGTGCGTATGATTGTTATTATAATCTTTCTAACAAATAATAAGCATACGAATTAAGTTTTCGCTTCTAAGAAGTACAAAATATTACAAAAAACAATAAACTTGGCTCACTGTCAGTTTAATACCTAGTATGGACATTAGGGTTTTAACTTTTTTGCATTTTTGCAAATATGAAAAATACCACCATAGCCCTGTAGAGTTTGAAAAAATATTAAGAAACGCTTTGTCACTTTCCCCCTCCCGTTAATGTACATATATATATGTATGTATATCCCAACGGCATCCCAGAAGTGATATGTATTTCTCTTATATCGAAAATAAGGGACCCCATTACTGAGAGTTAACTAACACTGAAAAATTTTCTGATGTTCTTACAAGGTTATGTGATAGATATGGTGTTCTTTTAGCTATTCCCCGCTTTTTAATTGTTGATGTAGCTAGTTACCAGAGGTGGATACAAAATTGAACTAGAAATATTGCATGCTTGTTACTGAATATACATATGTATGTATGTATGTTACTGAATATACATATGTATGTTAATATGATGTTGTGTGTATATACATATAGGTATGTAGGTACATATGTGTGTTGTTAGTATTATACAGACACACGCGTAAATATGCATTATGTTGTCTATTATACAAGTTGGTTATTTACTTGACGAATGTAGTTATGTTGAAGAAAAATTTGCATCACATTACTTGAGTTGCAGGATTAGTAGATTATCGATTTATAACATCGAAGTGGGATGTGTACATAGAAGCATTGGAGTTTGGGTTAGTAGTTAGGTCGAATGCAGGAACCAGGGTAGTAGTTACAGGGGAGTCCTGTGAAAATATTGCTGTAAAAATTATTTACCTGGCAACGATGGAACATGAGTCTGGCATGTGGTGTGATTTGTATCGGTGAGCGGGTAAAAATTTGTGGGATACATGGTTAGGGTGCTACTACTATTCATTTGAAATGTCTGGGAGACATTGGCTGAGGTACAGGTTGCAATTGATTCGGCGCGTATTAAATCGGGTGGTGACATCATCGAATCGTTGAAAAATGCATTTGTCGTGGTGGTCGGTGTCAATGTGTGACCAGATGGCAAAGGTTTTTCGGAGTGTGTGGAATCCTCTTGTAGACTGCCAGCATTGCTGGGAGGGCTAGAAAGAGTTGAATTGAATGTTACACTCTTGAACAGTTTACTGTGCCGCGCCACGTACCCTTCGACTGTGGGCTCCATGGAGAGACCTCTACTTTGCGAATTGGAGTCTGTCGACGCATCACAGCCTGTCCCAGCTAGTGATCTTCGGTGTTGTCGATCGTGGCTGATTTTCTTGAGAATGCTTTTCAGTTTTCTTCGCTCGAATGTTTCATTGGACTCTGGACTAAGAGGAGCGTAATCGTGTTGCACCGAATCCAAGTGATGATGTCGATGGTATAGTGAGGGTGGGGCACCCTTCGGTGTCTGCGATGCGGATGTATTGGTTGATGTTGTTGAGCTGGACTCACAAACTGATAAGAATTGTGAATTTATGCCTGCCGTATCGCTATGGCAACGGTACAGTGCTTCAGGTATGGGAACACAACTGGTTGTTTTGGAACTGTCTAAACTGAAGCTGCGAGTTTGCAGGGCACTCTCCAGTTCCGCCAATTTTTGACGTTCGTTCAGTATTTTCAGCCGTTTCACGAACGGCAATCCACTGTATTCAGGTGATAAGTCGAATACAGACTGATAAAGTTTCGAACTGCTTGCAGCAGTATCATTGTGACCGTTCCCTCGTCCATTGGCATTGCCTGAGTTGGTCTGTTTTGCCGTTTCGGATTTCTTTGACATTGCCTGCCCCAAGACTTCTTGACGATAGCCTCTTTTTCTTGCAGGTACGGGTGGAGGTTTTGATTCCTTCAACGGTCTTCCCTCTTTCGATATCTGTTGTGGTATGTTGCCATCGGAGAAGTTTTTCAATGGCGAAAATATGTCATCTGATGATGTATTTGATGTGGCTAAGCTGGTATAACTGGACGAAATCATTGTCGCCAACTTAAGCTTGGACCATGGTTTTATCGGAGTGTCTGAATCGGATAAAACTGAGGGTGTTGCAGTGGACGGTTTAACGATTTGACTTGAGATTGTGGATATTTGCTTGTGCGATGTATTGGATCCGATCGCACCAGCAGTCTCCTTTTCCCCGCATTTGAGAACCGCTAAAGATTTTGGAGGTTCCTTCTTTACACCACCATTTGATGCTGCAGTCGTTGCTGTTCTTTCATTTGTCTCCACGCCTGGGCTCGGCGATATTTTAACAGTGTCACCTTTTGAACTTCCTGTAGCCTCTTGCAGTTTTTGTATTCTTTGTCTAAAGGATACTTTCATCATGGGCTTGATTTGAGCCACAGCCAAAGAAGTTTGAGCCACATTGCTATGACTACTACTTGCAATCGATATGTTTTCTACTTGTTTGGTCATTTCAGGTACCGAAGTCATCTGCAAATTGAAGGAGATCATTAGACCAATGAGGAGTTAATAATGATAATACTAACTTACCGGTTGAGAGGAGTCTGTCCCCTGCGCAACAGGTGGATCGTTTTTAATCTTAAGTTGCTGCAAGCGTTGAATCAGAGGCAAACCTTCGTTAATCTCCCTCTCGGGCTCTTCCTGTATCGATTCCTGTGGTGATAACGTACAGGTTACATGTGAGTTAGGTGGAGATTTCTGTGGTGGTGTAGACTTAACAGCTCGCTCTTCGCGATCCTAGTGCAAGACACATAAAGACACATACAAAACTACTTTAGGAGCGGGGATTGACACTCAGTAACTCAGTTTAGCGGGTTGGCAGTGTATTTGTAAAACTAAATAAAAATAATGAAATTAGCGAAAAATAAGCAAATAATACTAAAAACAAGAAAATATCACATTCAAATTAAGCACGCCATACACAGAAAAACATCTGTAGGAACTTATTAAATATAACGAAATTTGTGTGTGTGTGTTTAAATGTGAAGATGACAAATTGTATTTCTTTTAAAAGTAAACGAATTTCTTAAATATCTCAGCTAACAACATTAATTAGTCCTGTCAAAATAGACCATGAAATAGCAAAAATCCCCACAAAGCCGAATTTTGGTATAAAGCTAGGGTTTGTTATTAAAGAAATAACCCAATCGATCCTACATGTGCAAAAGAATTTATTCGGGATCAATGGTAATATTTTAAGGGTTTTCGGAATTTTACTTCAAAACATATCATATCACATATAATTTTATTTCATTTCGGAGTCGAGCAATTTTGCTGGAGTCGGAGTCGGAGTCGAAAAAAATAACTCGACTCCGGGCAAAATTCTTTCCTACATTTATTAACACACGGTGTATTTTATTCTTATATGAACAATATTCGAACAAAAATGTTGTGTGTCCGTTTATACACATTATAAAAAAAAACTTTGAAAACATGTAAGCAAAAACTATATTATACTGAGTTAGAGGATGAGGAATATGATATTTACTATCATTGAAGCTCCACCATAATCAATTTCTATATCTATTTTGTCATGTCAGTATGTCTGTTGATTTTAAGATAGAGTTTCAAATTATATATTTTAAATTCGTCACAGAAATCTTATCAATCCGAATTGTTTTAATTCTTGTATAGGTCAAAGTTTTTATAGTTCCTTCAAGCTTACAATGTTCAATGTTTAAAGATTTTCTCACGGGAAAGGGTGCCAGTCGAACTTCACTTCGGTTTTATTGAGTTTTCATTTCAATGTGATAAGCTCAGGCTTTATATGCAAGTTTTGTAGTTGAGTATTATATTAGAACGAATGTTATCTAAAGGAATATATTATGAAAAAGCCAACATATAGGAAAAATTGTACATAAACTTGTACATCTAATATTAATTTGGTATTGAAAATTACCCTCGGAGTCTGGAGTCGTGAAAAAAATCGACTCCAGAGTCGGAGTCGAACTAAAATGGCTCAACTCCGAAACCCTGGTTTATGGACCTTTTTCAATATTTTAAATGGAATAAAATTTAGTATTGTCAATAGAAGGCAAAAGGTTATTGATTCTTGTAAAAGGAAATAATTTTTTGAGCAATTTTTTTCATTTCATAGTATTAAAAAAAATCAAACTGGTTTGTGGGTGACCTTTTTAATACTTAAAAAGAATAAAGGTTATTTTAGTCATTAGAAGGTAAAAGTTCATTCATTTTTGCTACTGGAAATCATTTTTGAGAAAAAAGGTAAGAAAGTCATAAGCCTAATACACAAATTCATGCGATCCGGCTAAAATAACCGGGGTAACCGGGTCTGTCCCCAAAAACTATTGTTCTGAAATTGGGATTCTGAAATTGATTTGAGCATACATACAAATGTATAAATACATTGTATTGACGGAAAATATCAATTATATTAAAAGAATTTAAAGTATTTTCAATATTCTATTAAAATCTGGAATTCTTACTTACTTACTTAGCTGGCCCATTACAGAACATTTGTTCCATAAGCCGAACTCAGAACAGATCTCCAGTTCTCTCTGTTTGTTGCTTCGCTTTTTGGAATACCGCGTCTTTCCATATCTTTTTCCACTTGTTCGCTCCATCGAATCCTTAGCCTGTCAGTTCTGTGTGTACCGCCATGTGCCCCGTATTTAAACGCCTTTTTAGCGGGTTCATTAGACGCTCATTCTTATGATATTGCCTAGCAAACGCAAGCGTTGCATCTCGATACGTTTATCTATACTGATGTCGTTGTATAGCAGATACAGCTCGTGGTTCATACGACATCGATATTCACCGTCAACGCAGATTGGTCCGAAGATCATTCGAAGAATTTTTCTCTCAAACACTCCAAGCAGAACCTTATCTGCTTGCGCAAGTACCCAGGTTTCGGAACCATACATTAGCACAGGTAGCATCAGTGTTTTGTAAAGCGTTGTTTTTGTTTGACGAGATGTGGCCTTGTTTTTAAACTGCTTACTTAGCCCAAAGTAGCATCTGTTGGCCAACACAATTCTTCTCTTTATTTCACAACTGATGTTGTTTGTTGTGTTTATAGAGGTGCCGAGGTAGACGAAGTCTTTTACTACCTCAAAATTATAGGAACCATTTTCCACTGTTGGTCCTAGGTCTATGGACGACGCATTGCGTCGACACCATCATCTTTGTCTTTTCGCCGTTTACTGCCAGATCCACTTTTGCTGATTCTCCTTCGACCTTCTTAATGGTATCAGTTACTTCCTTTACTGATCGTCCCATAATGTTAATGTCATCAGCATAATCAAGTAACATGTGGCTGTTGCAACATATTGTGCCATTTCTTTTAACATTTGCATCTCGTATAACCTTTTCCAGCTGGATGTTGAACAGGTCACACGAAACCTCTTTGGTACTAAATTGTTCGGAGAGGTTCTTTCCTATTTTAATGGAGGACCTAGGACCAGTTAAAGTTACCTTACATCGCCGAATGAGCTTTGCGGGGATACCAAATTCAGACATGTTTTGGAATACCTTTGGGCATAGGGGGCTGTAGAAGGCTGCCTTATAAACCACAAAAAGGTGGTAGGTGTCGATCTGCATCTCTTGGGTCTTCTCCAGGATTTGCCGCAGGGTAAATATCTGGTCAATGGTGGACTAAAGCCGCATTGGTATGGTCCAATTATTTTATTGACCATAGGCTTTAGTCGTTCGCATAATATCGCTGACACTAACTTATAGGCAATAGGGAGAAGACTTATGCCTGTATATTTAGAGCATACAGTCTTGTCTCCTTTCATGTGGACGGGACACAGAGTACTCATCTTCCAATCGTCGGGTACGCGTTCTTCCTGCCAGATGGTGCTAACTATCTGATGCATACACCTTATCAGCGTGTCGCCTCCGGCTCCTGCTGCCTTATTATTCTTGAGACGGTTTATTACTGTCTTTGCCTCATCTTAGCCAAGTGGTATACATTCAGTACCACCTTCTGGGATTGGATCTGTGGTATCTTCGTCGTCTTCGCTACTATTGGACACTAATAGTTTGGAAAAATGCTCTTTCCATATCCTGGGGCCTAATTCTCGCATTCCCTTATCGAGCGAGTTTTTGTTCGAAGAAAAATTACGAACGTTCGAAAATTTTGGATTCCCTTATACGATCGAAATTATTTAAAAAAGTTATCGATACATACGGTTATCGAACGGTGACGAACGGTGAAAACATATGGTAGACACAAAATATTACAAACAAACAAGTTGTTGTGCGGCAAGTTTCTCGTAAAATTAAATGAAAACTTGAAAATTGTATAAAATAGAATATAGAAAATTGTGAAAAAAACTCGCAAGATTCCACTCGAAAGTGTATTCGATAACGGATGCCGTAATCAAAATACTGAAAATATCGATCGAAATAACTCGATCACGTATACGAGAATTAGGCCCCTGAGCACACTATCTGTATCAGTTACCAAATTACCTTGCTGGTCTCTACAGGAGGATGTGCCTGTACCAAAGCCATCAGTTTGATGTTTTACTCTTCGGTAGAACTTTAGGACTTCATTCTGGCTCCTGCACATCTCTCTCCTTTTTTCCCGACACCTCTCTCGTGCGCTACTCATTGCTACTGATTGTAGAGTAGCCATATATGCCGCATTTTTCTCTTCGGTAGCAGCACGACACTCCTGGTCATACCACGGATTCCTCAGTGGAGGTCTCTGGTATCCAAGTATGGATTTTGCGACTGTTTGCCTGGAATGCACAATACTTTGCCATTGTGGTGATATGTTATCGGGACGAGGAGTGATTTGATTAAGCAATTGGGCCAGTTGAGTGGAATATATTATGGCTATCTGTTGTGATTGCAGCTAACCGATGTCTATCTTTCGTGTTGTGTCTATTCGTACTTTATTCACTACGTTTAATCTGGTACGTACCTTTGCTGCTACAAGGTAGTGGTCCGAGTCTATGTTTGCTCAACGGAACGATCGTACATACAACACGCCCGATGAATGTCTCCTATCTATCATAACGTGATCAATTTGATTTCTTGTTCTCTGATCCGGAGACAGCCAGGTGCCCTTATGAATGTCGAAATGCTTAAATATGGTGCTGCTAACTACCATGTTTTTTGCCACAGAAAAAAATTCTATTAGCCTCATTCCGTTGTGGAGACTAAATTTCCGACTGTTGGGCCAAAGATATTCCCCTTTCCAATTTTTGCATTAAAATCGCCTAGAATAATTTTATCGTCATGGGCAGGACAACGGTCATATGTTTCTTCTAAGCGCTCGAAGAATATATCTTTGTTCCGTTCGTCTTTGTCTTCGGTTGGAGCATGAGTGCAGATAAAGCTAATGTTGAAGAATTTTGCTTTTATCCGTATTGTAGCAAGTCTTCCGACTAAACTCATGCTTTGTGTCATGGCAGATATAACACAGTGCATCAACTTTAGGTCTTGTTGTGACGCCTTTCCCAATCCATCGCATTTCCTGTATGGCAGTAATGTCGGCCTTGTACTTTTGAAGTACATCTGCCAAAGCGTAAACTGCACCTTCTCTATAAAGAGTGCGAACATTCCAAGTGCAGATTCCCAGATCATGGTCCTTAAAACGTTTGCGGGGGTCGTCAACTTTAGAGATGTTTGTTTTTCTTTTCTTCCGTTTTTTCATAGTAGACTACTTTTTTCTAGGGGAGGTTTACTAACCCGACGCCCAAACCCAAGTTTTTAACGTTCTTATGGGTGAACGCGCAGCACATGTTAGCTCAATACTTTTAACGGGTGTTGAAGGTAGCTCCCCAGGTGCCACCACGGGGAGGACAGTGTCCACTTGAGATGAAAGAGGGATCAGATAGATAGATCCTCGGCTTTGTCAAAAAATCTGGGATTCACATATGGAAATTTCAAGAATTGACGTTTGAGAAATACGTACGATGTTTTTGATTCCACGGAAGTTTCAGTACTGGAATTCTGAAGCTCTTTTTTGGTTACATCTTTAGTCGCTAAGTCCTACCAATAGTAACAGAAGCGTCAACTATATTTTAAAAGTCGAATTAATGGTTTTGTTTTTTATTTCTATCGGTTTTTGTCGGTAACCCTATTGTTAAAGTAGAAAGATTTGTTAAACATTTGGCTTTTGGTTCTACAATTACACGGATAAGCTAATAATTAGTAATCATATTAATCATTTTCCAGAGAGTCCAGTTTCGTTTATTCTCCAGTTGCTGCACAAGCACTTACAATTCTATAATAATATTTTCTCAAGTTATGTTGGTTTGTTGGGTTGTCATTTATAATAGAAACAATTTGTGTTTTGAAATTTGTCATTTCAAAAGCAAAAGCTCTATTTATACCCTACACTACTATGTGGGGAGGGTATTATAAGTTGGTTTTGACCAAAAAGTTTGTAACGCATCGAAATAATGGTCGTAGACCCATACTTATATGTACCAAAATGAATGTCTCGACGAGCTGAGTCGATCTGGCTATGTGTGTCCGTCTGTCCATCTAAACCTTGTAATCACGCTACAGGTCGCAATTTTGATCGGATCGTCACGAAATTTTGGATGTTGATGGGGGTCCCGGAGGGGAAGAAGCCTATTGATTTTGGTGATGGTCGGATAATAATTAGGGGTCGGAAAGGGCAAAAAACTTAGGTGGATAAAAAGACAACGTTTTTTTCCAAAGCGAATATCTCAGCTTCTATATAGGGTATACCAAAAGCAAAACCTGACAATAAAAGCAGAAAATATCACCTTTCTAATGATGTATAGTAGGTGCTCGCAGGTGATCAAACAACGAAGATATCGCAATAGTAGCAAATAAAACCCAAATTTTAATTTTTGCGATGTTAATTATATTGACAAATATCACAGCTTTGGTTGAAAATTTTCCAAAAGCAAAGCCTGACTATGAAAGAAGAAGATCCCATCTTTACAATGATGCAAACTAGGTCGGCGTAGGTAACCAAATAACGGAGACATCGCAAAAGTCGATAATACATCCCATTTTTCTATTTTTTTTTTTTTTTTTTTTTTGGAAATCACGCTACAGGTCGCAATTTTGATCGGATCGTCACGAAAATTTGAGGGTAAATGGGGGTCTCACAGATGAAGAAGCCTATTGATTTTGATGATGGTCGGATAATAGTTAGGGGTCGGAATGGGCAAACACTTATTTGGAGAAAAGTCAACATTTTATTTCAAAGCCAATATCTCTGTTTCTTTAAGAGGAATATCAAAAGCAAGGAAAGTAGAAAATATCACCTTTACAACGATGTAAAGTAGGTTGTCGTAGCTGGTCAAACAACAGAGATATCGCAATAGTCGGTAATGCATCCCATTTTCCAATTTGTTTGTAATCACGCTACAGGTCGCAATTTTGATCGGATCGTCACGAATTTTTTTGGGAGTTGCTGAGGGTCCCACAGAGGAAGAATCCTATTGATTTTGTTGATAGTCGGATAATATTTAGGGGTCGGAATGGGGAAAAACTCATTTGGAGACAAATTCAAAGTTTTATTCTTTGTGAATATATTGGCTTCTAGTAGGGGTATTCCAACGACAAAGCCTGTCAATGGAAGAAGAACATATTACCTTTACATTGGTGTAAAGCAGGTTGGCGAAGGTGGTCAAACAAGGGAGATACCACAATAGTCGGTAATGCATCCAATTCTTCCATTTTTTGCAGTCAAGTTACAGGTCGTAATTTTGATGGGATGGTCACGAAATTTTGGTTGCTTATGGGGGTCCCAGAAAGAAAGACGCATATTATTTTTGGTGGTAGTCGGTTTATATTCCATAAAAGAAATGTTTACCAGTAAAAAGCTTATGCACAGGGGTAGTGGTGTAGGGTATAACATGGTCGGCCCCGTCCCGACTATAGCCTTTGCTCACATGTTTTCAATTGTATGGTGAGCAAATTGACACGCACACCGACAGCCTATGGTTTAGAACATTGGTGTAGAAGATTTTGTGGAGAAACCTTAACGCTTCAATATTTATTTTCTAGGTTAAAAAACCTGATTGTTGCATTTGTGTTTAGTAAATGTGAAGTTTTAGCAAAACAGGTCATACCAGGGTTCTATAGATTTCTCCAGACTTGCTTTACCTTTTTCTTTATACCCAAAAGGGATCATTTTGTCAGTCTAATATCTTCTAACAATTGTGATTTATTCTCAAAAGCAAAGTTGCAGCTCTTGTCTTTAAGAACAAAAACTGTTGACACATACAATCCATCAAACGTCATCTTCAAGGGCATAATCCTGAAGGTCAAATTTCTGTTATAATTTTTTCTCGGGTTTAAACGCGAAAGTGAAAGTGATATCTCGCACAGTGTCACGACCACGGCCAAACCATGTACATATTTCGGAATACAAATTTATTGATGGAAATTAATAGAAAACATTTCAATTTGAATGAATTTAAATAATGACATTGATATGCCAAGTACTTTTGTTAATGTGAAGGTGCTAATCCGAAAATTGTTGGAAATAAGTATTTTTGTCCTGATTTTACTAAAATTAATAAATTGTATTATGATCCAATATTCTAATATTTATAGTAATGGTCGTTCTAAAGGTAACTTTTACAGTTGTTTGGGATGTAATAAACTTGGATTTATTTTTGTTTGGAGGTAAATAATGATCATATGGTGTTCACACTTATTCAAGTCTGTAGTACTAGTACATTGGTTTTGTGAACCAAATTTTAAAATAAGTGGAATGGAAAAAATTTTCTATAAAAGTGCATATCGGTATTATTTGCGGTTGTGAAAAGTGAGTACTTCAAATGTATAACGAAGCCAGCTTTACATATTTGCATACGAACCTGTTATTTATCTTTTTCAGTGATAATTAAGGGGTTACCCCAATTTTTATACAAATGTTTTGGGGTGTCCACTAAGGCTCGAAAACTAATGGGCCGATTATCATATATTATTGTGGGCTTTTTAGGTACCCTATAATATTGTCTTTAAATGAGGAAATTTTAAATACATCCGTTTTGTTTAAAGTGTGAACTTTCAAAGCCAAAATTCCGATTTTTAATAAAAACAATTAGCCGTTTTTGACCTTACATCTCTTACTTAAAGAAAAAATTTTGATGTATTCAATAAGCCCAAAAATATATGAAGACTGAACACCAAATTTCAGTCATTACGGGTGGATAATGTGGCTAAAACCTTCAAAATAACGAAAATCGGGCGGAAACGTTCCATGGGGGCTATACCAAAATTTGGACCAATACTCACAATTCTCTGTATAAATATTTCGCAGCCCTCGCTAAATACCAAATATCAGGTTCTTTGGTTGGATAATGTGGCTAAAACCTTCAAAATACTGAAAATCGGGCGGTGTCGTTCTATATCAAAGCGTGGACATATGCTCATAATTTTTATCAGAAAACTTTTTTGTCCACTAGGAACCCTCAATGCAAAAATTTAGCCAATTTGATCGGTAAACTTAGGTAAAATCTGCAAAAATACCGATAATCAGGCGGTACCGTTCGTGGGGGTTATATCAAACGTTGACCTATACTTATATTTTCTATCAGAACATTTTGTTTGCGGGAACCCTCAATGCAAAAATTCAGCCAATTTGGTCGAGAGACTTAGGTAAAATCTTCAAAATATCGAAAATCGGCAGGTCCCGTTATATGGAAGCTATACTAAAACGTTGACCGACCTTTACAATTTTTTGACCTCGACATTGTCAGCCAACAATAAGTACTTGTACCAAAATTCCATCCACCTACGCAAACTCCTTCTATTTTTGGCCATCGTTTATATGTCGCACAGTGTAATGATCGAAACAATGATTTTTGGAAATGCGACAAGAACATGCTAACATTTCTTCATTTGTATTGTATAACACTGTGACACAAAATGGAACTCAAAGTCTGGGGGGTGGAAAATTTCTTTTGAATATGAAAGCCCTTGATGAGTAAACTATGAACCCAAAAGGAAATTTTCGCCATAGGTCAAGTTTCTGAGATATCGCGCGATGAAGTTTTTGATTTTTTCCTATAATACTTGGTAAAATAGCTCCATATCTCTGTTCGGCGTTGTTGTAGCTTCATTTTGAGGTGACATGTCTTCAGTCAAATCGACTGGCGAATCTTTTTGTAGAACATTTCATTCTTCTAACTGAATGCCTTTCATGTCCTTTATTTCTTGAACCGTTGTGAAAGTACCATAATATGCGATTTTGCAGCATACAAATATTCTACAAAAATGTTGCTCAGAAGATTTTAGGTACGGTTCTCTTTGACAACTAATCGATTTTTTTCCGTTTTCATTGTCCTTTTTGACATTTAATCGGTTTTGGTTCAGAAATAAACTATGGTTTGTTTTTCTGTATATTCGTCATTGGTTATTTATTGGTATGTAGACATAACAATTGGTTATTGCTTATGTAGACATATGGGGTGCTTCTGAAATATTTACCGCAAATAGCTCTTGTAATGATGAACACGTTAATAAAAAATTTTCTTGGAGGATAGATCCGGTTATCTCAATTTTTGAACCGGATATTCCGACATTAAAACCGATTGACAACTCTATAAGCTTTTGTATGGTATACATATATGTTTAATCGGTTACTTACAACCGGTTCAAAAATTGAGATAACCGGATCTATCTTCCAAGAAAATTTGTTATTAACGTGTTCATCATTACAAGAGCTATTTGCGGTAAATATTTCAGAAGCACCCCATATGTCTACATAAGCAATAACCAATTGTTATGTCTATATACCGGGACAAAATCGATTAGTTGTCAAGGAGAACCGTACCTAAAACCTTCTGAGCAAAACTTTTGTAGAATATTAAAATGCTAAAAAAATCTCATATTTTGGTACTTTCACTACGGTTCACGAAATAAAGGACGAAAAGGACATGAAAGGCGTAAGTTAGAAGAACGAATTGTTCCACAAAAAGATTCGCCAATCGATTTGACTGAAGACATGTCACCTCAAAATGAAACTACAACAAAGCCAAACAAAGAGATATGGAGCTATTTCCCATATTAATTTATTAGTGGGAAAAAATTGACGATGTTTACCAATGGGTAAGGCAGGGAAGACTATTTTTTTTTGATTTCTCACGAATAAATTAAATTTGTTTTAATAAAATAATTAAACAACGACTATGGGATTAAGTCTGATTAATTTAATTTATTTATTATTATTTTTTGTGAACAAAGTTTTGGTTGCACGGCGTATTTTGGTATTGGTGTAAGACACCAGAAAAAAGTTACCATTAATTGCTTTAGCATACCTATATTATTCTGACATGGGACATTTTTGGTCTGTTTCAGATCTACAAGAATCTACTAATTTTTGCTTCGATAACAATTTTTCCTTTATGATATCGAGAAAATAGTAAAAGTTTGTAGATTCTTGCAGTTCTGAAAATATCACCTATGTTGACTCCGAACGGCTTATCGACTTTTTTTGTGACACCTCTTACAGGGAAATACTGAGAAAATGAGTATAGCATTTGTTTGAATGTATAAGATTTTATTTAAGCTCAATATGTGCGAATATGTGCAACTAGCAACGTACCAAACAAAAAACAATTTGTTAATACAAGTTCAGAAGAGTTTCACAAAAACTGAATTCCAGAAAATATTTTTTAAGAATGCATTAAACATGTTTGTCGTGACAAATATTTCTCTAGTCTGCTTGAAAATTCCTTGTTATGCATAATAATTTCTAAATATGTATCTACGACAACAAAGCAATAACAAATCGTATTTTTTTGCAAAATAGGACTGTTCATTTGTGCGTTATAAGTACAAAAACTTTTCTATAATTAAGCGTGTTTGATAAGAAATCTTTTGAGTGCAGTGCATTTTCTATGGTGTGGTATAGTGGTTATATGCTAACACATATTATGACATTATATGCGACAATTTTATTTATTTATGTATTTTTTGGATGAATTTGCATGTTTTGATCAAAAATAGTTTCCTGTAGCAGGATTGATTGAACATTTGCCTATTAATGATTTATGTATGAACATTTTCACGCATAAACCTCTTTAAAATTATATCTTTGTGAAAAAAATCTATTTTTGTTTTCTTTTTTAAATCGTATAAACCAAAAATGAAAAAGTGTCAAAAATCATAGAACTGTATGGAACTTTGCACAGTGGATGCATTTCTTTAAGACAATGAGACAAAAATAGTAAACATTGGCCTATCATATTAAAACTTTGTGGACTGTGTATTTATCACTACAGAAGAATCATCACAAATTTTGAATATAATCGGACATGCTTAAGGTATCCTTTCGATGCTAAAACCATCCATATCCACATCAAAACGGCTATGCCGATAGATATAAAACCTCAGCCTGTGTGAATTGAAAAAAAACAAATCCCTAAAAAATTATGTATTTAGGGAGTTTTTGTGGCCCTCTTTCGATATATGAACTTAACCACAAAAATATGGATTTGGAGTAAAGCTCAAAAGGTTTCGGAGGAGGTACCTGAATGAATAGACAGATTTTAGAATTGGGTCTTATTTTGGGAGTGATTCCTTTCGTTAGACCAGTCATATCTGTTGGTCACCGTATAATTTAGAGTCATTATATCAGGAAGCATGGACTTGCCCACGCTGTAAACAGGGTCACAAGGAGTACCTTCGGTAAAATGTCCAAAGAATCCTTAAACAGATTTTAAACTGCACTTAAACTAAAATGTTGAAGTTTTGTGAGTGGGCCGATATGACCAATTGTCGAAATTAGACTAAGTTAGGACAACATATTACGAGATTTAAAGTTTGGTTGTTTCACTTAGGAGATATCGCGCGTACAATCTTAGCAAATATTTTAGTGGGAGGGTACCGATAAGTACCATCTTCGAACTGTATCTGAGATTCGGAGAAATATTACGATATGTAATCTTTATACCAAGGCCGATTCGAAAATTGTAGGGTTAGCTTTTTTTTACCGATGTTGAGACTTTTTCTAAGGGAGTATGGAGGACTTGCTCCAACTTCTTCATTTAGAGGTTAGGTCACAAAATTGGTTACTACACGTTCATCTGCAAACTTCCGCAGTTAGCTTATACATTTTTTAAATCTTAACACCTAAAGCTACAAAAAATGCTAATAAAACTATCTTCGCCATAATAGTGATGCTAGTTCAATTTTTATAGGAAGTTAGTCAAACACAAAAAATTACATACCCCTATTATAAGTCTTCTTTGGATTTATCGAACAGATTTATAGTGTTCCGGTTAACTTAAAGTTAAAAGTGATGATTGAATATTAAGGAGGAGCTTCTTGGCATTAACTTTCAATGTAAAAATTGTATTTTTAATACCTCCAAATTGGTTTATTTTTCATTTTCAAATCCATCAAATAGTTAAATAACACATGTAATAATGGCCCATAACATATTTTTTGCCTATTATTATTAATACACAAATATCACTATAGAGATAAAATGATATAGAAAATAGACTCATATCTTGAATATCATCTACCATTTTACAAATCGTTATATATATTTGATTTTACTTTTTTTTAATTTATTTGTAAATCACTTTTTTGTTCCGTTTACAACGTACTATTTTTAAGAAAGAACACATCTTTTTATTTTTCTCCCATCAGAAAATACCATTATAAATTGTCAAAACATTGTTAGTACCGTGAATTTGGATATGTTTATAACACTCATTGAAATGTTATACGCAGACATAATATTTTTTTCCTATAGACGCATCCACTGTGCGTTGGCATTTTTTATGATTTTCACAATTAAAGAAAATTTGTGAGGAACAGAAAAGCTTGTTCCATTTTTATACACTTTTTTACATGTATGCTGAATTGCTCTTTGGTTGCGTAATGATAGCTGCCTGTTGGGGTGTTTTTACAGAAACTATATTATGGGCGTTAATTTTTTGAATGTTTTGAACATTTTTCGAAATTGTACAGGTATAAAGTCATTCAAAAAGTCCATTCATAAGTAAAATATCGAAAAAATATTACTGGAAAGACAGCAGAATAGATACCTGCAATGTTAATCGTTTTTGTTTCCCATTAGTGCCCATAAAAACATAAACGTGTGATTTGAGGTTAAAATATGTTTCTTCACTTTCATTTGGTTTTTACTTAACAAAAAAAAAAAACAAAAATTAATGCTTTCACATGTGAGTTTAAATTTGTTTCTTGTCAATATTCCAATTAATTTCTGAACAGTTTTCGTACACTCTACTTAACAGAATGTTGTTATGATATCGTGTTAACAACAGAGGTCAACTCCATCTATCGATAATTTTCCACAATTGACTTTTCCCATCTTGTTTATTTACATCTTTGTAGTATAGATACATACGTGTTCATGGATACTTTTGTTGAGGAAAAAATATTTGAAATACAATATGTTAAGTATTATTTAGAGATTTGGAAATTAAATATTCATGTAGACCATATGCGATCACGGCTGAAACGGCGGTGCCAAAGTTTTTCCGCAATTTACACCCACACGACCCGAATGCAAAGAAAGAGCGTACAAATATGCAGGGTTTCGGAGTCGATGTATTTTTGGCTCGACTCCGACTCCGACTCCAGGCGGGTTTTTTTCACGACTCCGGCTCCGATTCCGACTCCGGGTCGACTCCGAGAGTGATTTCTTGTGATTTCCTATACCGCTAAAAATGAATAAAATGTGCACAAATTTTTAACTTTTTCCTATATTTTGCCCTATATAGGCTATATAGTTTTTCCTTACATATTCATTAGAAACACTGTGTGTAATTTTTTGAGTCATGTTTTATTAACCATATTCTGACTCCACAGTGTGATAGAACACAAAAAACGAGAAGACACGTGTCTCGCCGTTTTTCCCTATCTCATCAACTTTCGCGGTTATAGGCCTCCAAAGGTTTGAGGCTTTGATGTAAAAAGGGTCATTTAGTCAGGGCTATATCTTCTAAACCTTTAGGAAATTTGAATTTATCTCATAGGCAAAGTTGTAGCGCTTGTCTCAAAGAACAAAAATTGTGAACACATATAATCCATCAAACTTCATCTGCAAGGTCAAAATCGCTATGTTAAAATTTCATTTAAAATTTATTCTCAAGTTTTGCTATCAGCTATCAAATTTGAAGCAAACAACAAACTACAAACTACAAAAATGTACAAAAAATCTCAATAAACATCTTTCTAGAATATACGAACTCTGTAGAAGGGGATCTTAATGGTTAAAATAGCAAAACAATTGCGATTTTTATCCTCTTTTCTCGTCTTCTGCTCCATAGATACTAAACCGTTCAAAATTCAAGAAAACAATCAACCACAATATTGTAGCAAAGGCATCAATAAGCAACTTTCTGGAACATACGAAATGTCTATGAACGGTTCTCAATGGAAAAAATAGCAAAAATCTTTTGAAAATATCCAATTTTTATGTTTTTCCCCCGACTCTGGTCCAAAGATACGCAACCTCCCAAAAATTAAGGATACCGTCAACCACAAAAATGTTCCTAAGATTTCAATAAACAACTTTTTAGAACAAATGAAGATTCTGGGAACGATTCTTCAAGCTCAAAATTCGATTATTTTAGATCAAAAAATTCATTATGACATAACCCAGAAATTTCAGCTATGGGATCGTTTGGTGTTCTCAATTGGGGCTTTCATTCCGAAAAGGAATTTTTCCTTCCCCAGATCTTAACTTCCATTTTGTGTCACAGGGTATTCAGTAAGATTTCCCATAGATACCACAGTGTCTTTAATAGAAGACAAGGATGACTTCTCATAAAAAAACAAGATAAAAAAATAACAATAGACCTTTGTGAGATGATCAGTAAGACTTCTGACGAAAGAGGTTAAAGATCCAATCTTAATTCGATTGTCATAGAACTTTACTTTTTTATTTTTGCCTTATTAAGGCGAAGGTCATTTATAGTGATACTTCGAGTTGATCTGTATAGACCTACTTTTTCAATGTATCTCTTAGCTCTAAACAACTCAACTCGAAATAGAAATTTACTTTTGTTTGCAAAAATGTAAAGAATCAATTGGATCAACAAAATACACTTCATAGAAAATATCCTGTGAATTGTACTTTAACTTAGTATAATATACCGTTTGCATACATATTTTCTTATACCTTTCTTTTAAAATAAATAATGATTTAAAAATAATGTTCTTGTTCCAAATTTAATGTTATATTTCTATAACGTGGAAAAAATTTCGCCCGGAGTCGGAGTCGAGTAATTTTTTTCGACTCAGACTCCGACTCCGACTCCACCAAAATTGCTCGACTCCGACTCCGACTCCGAAACCCTGCAAATATGTTTTGATTTGTTTTTATTTTGTAGCTTGCGTGCATACAAACTTACTAAACACTGCCGTAAGCTGCCAATATTTTGAATACATTCACAGATTATCTGCGCTCTTCTTGGTCACTCATGATCTAGACTTTGATATTAACGAAATAGACCTCGATAACTGTCAGTTTTGTTGGTCGGTTAACAGTATAATTTTTTTTTAATAATGATAGAAAAATGTGAATAATAGCACGTAATTCAAGAAGAGTGCTTCAAACGAGCAGAAAAACGAGAAAACATAACCCCGAAAAAACACGCCATTGGACGCTTCACATTTCTTCGGTCCACTACCATAGGACGGACAGGTAGAGAGAGTCGCTCTTTTTGCTATGGAGCTTAAACCCCTGTGGAGTAAAATATTGAACTTCCCGTATATAACGGACCAAGCCATTAAGACAACAACACTTCCGAAAGACTACGAACTGTTTAACATGACCATGGTAAAATGCGAGTTAATGTGCAAAGAGAGTGATAACCTCTACAAACTGAGAACAAAGGCCGCATTGGTTATTCCAGCGGCAAACCTGCAGCAGCCAATGCAACCCGCCCATCCAAGCGAAGGAGGGCAATGGAATCGACTCTTACCAGCTCATCGATACCTGATGGTTCCAAAAGTAGCGCGGACTCATCTGTACAGACATTTACATAAATCTTAACGTCCTATAACGTCGATCTATGTCATCTTTTAGATTCCACAACTTTTAGAGAACACGACGGCAAACTTAAAAACGTTTCTTGTTGTTTCATTACATTACCTAAAAAGTCTACAAGTTATGGGAAAATTAAAAGTATTTTTATTAATAGTTTGAACCATTACCAACGCTGTATAGAATGTTTCCAAAATGTATTCATGAATTCGGGGTAAATTGACGAAGTTAGCATTAATAATTTTAGAGAATTGGATTGTTTGAAAAATAAAGTGATTAGGGTGATTGCATTTTTCTAGGTGCATATTTCAATTAGTGTCGGTACTTAACGTATCAACAAATAACAAACGTGTTTCATTTCTGTCATCAATCAATGTGAAAAATGATGACGTTGTCATATACATACAAGTAATGAAAATAATGATTACCAGCAACTGAATGGGGTTGCAAACAAAAAAGGTAAATAAATAAGAAAAAGAAAAAAAAAAAAGAAATACAAATTTTACAAACACACAAGCGGGACGCATAAATACCTGTTTCTCTTTGAGTAAACGCAGTCTTTGCAACAGGGGGAGCCCCGCCCCAATGGGACTGGGAGTTTTGTCGTGTAATTCGGCCTTTACCTCTGCTGATTCTTCTTTTTCGTCCGAACGCACTCGCGACATTCGTTTTAGCATTGTTTTCCCATTTTTTGGGGATGTGTTGTGTAACGGCTGCATTTCCAGTGATTCATCACTCCTTCGCGACGTTCTTATAGGTTTCCAAAATATAGTACAAATTAAACAATGTGTATTTTTTTTTTGGATTAAGACAAGTTATACTTAATTGTAATTTAAATGTTAATGAATTTACATGCCATTCTAATCTAAAATAATAATTCCCACAAGCATTCCCGAGTAGCCAAGGGGTGGCTATATATCAATGAGTATAGCCCAATTTTATTGTTTGGTTATTGATATTGAACCTTCTTTTTATCACTCAGTGCGAACAGTATATCGAACACAATACAACGTGACTTGTAGATAACTTTTACATGACTGAAATATTTAATAAACCCACTCTAAGCTAATATTTCATTATTAGTTTGCCTGGAAGTCGAACCCAGGCATTCAGTGTGCAAGGTTGGCAAGTTAACGAGCATTGCACTTAGCTGGTATCCACATTCAAATCACAATAATGCAGTTTAACAATCAAATGAATAATCAAATCAGTTGGACCATTGCATGACCTTGTAATGAACTAATGTTGCATTTTTAAGATACAATACATATTACATATAAATTACCTGGTTTTCTTAAGTACACTTCGGAATCCTTTAACATCATGTCTCAATTTATCGACAATCTTCTTTGAGGCACTATTTTCACTACTATCACTGTGATTAACATGGTGGCTATGGTGATGGTGATGACTCTGATGATTTGCTGCATCCTTGTCCGCCTTAGCTTTGGCGTGTTTCTTGTTCACACATCTGACTTCCATCAGACGTTTTCTTCCCAGAGTCTGAAGTATTTCTTGGGCCTCTGGATAGTCTTTCATTGCCGCCAAAACATCTTCGCGGGATAAGGAAAAAAGCTCTGAGTAGCCAACGGAACGAACATCAGCAGTGCGTCTGAAATTGTTTAAATCAAAGCCTTTCTTTAACTATGCGGCAATAATATTTTTTGTTGTCATACTTGTTCAAACCATCTAAATTTAATATTCCAATTTCACCGAAAAAATCGCCCGCCTTCATTGTTGTCAATACTTTCCCGGTTTCACTCAAAACCTCCAAGATACCATCGGCAATTATGAACATTTCTCTGGCTACTTCTCCTTTTCGACATATTGAGTCACCTGGGGTGAAAATATACGCTTTCATTTTTAGCACTAAATCGTGCAGGAACTCCGGTTGGCATTCTTGAAAAATTGTAACTTTTTTTAAAACGCTCAGATTTACGTGCAGGGCTAGTTCGGTCTTTAATTTATCTGGCAAAAGTCCCAAAGCAGTGTTTATATCACCACCACCTTGGATACGACCTCTCGACCAACTGTAATCGTACCAGCGAAGAACTCTACGTTTCATACCACCGGGTACCTGAAACAAAATGCAAATTCTCGTTATTTATAGTGAAAATTTGGGATGGTGATCGTTGCCGTACCTTATGGTGTCTCATGTACGTTTTTGCGCCATCAAGTAGCCGTTCAAATTCCAATCGATTCGCATTTCGATTGGTTATCACATTGCCGACCTGACCAACAATGGTCGCAAATATGAAAACTCCAATTAAATAGCTGACTATGGTGAAAACGTATCTGCAATTCAGAAGGATTTTCATGATTTCTTTTTTTATCAAAGGCACTATAAAATCGAGTTCATCAAAGTTTTCGAAAACAAGGATGACTTCACAAATGAAGGATTTGAGAATGAAATGCTCATTGGAATGAATATCACTGCTGAAGGCTGTCCAATATTTTCGAAAACTTTGATTCTGTTACAATCGTTATTATTAAGAACAAATCAGAAGAATTATAAATCCACGTGACAAAATTACAACTTCAATATACATCGATATCGATGGTGCATTTGAGTTGCCTTTTTCTTTAGCTTATTCGCATATTTTCTACCGGCGGACAGCCCTCATTTTGTTTTGATATTTATTCCAGAGAGATTCCATAGTTATACGTAAAGTTATTTTCATACCCATAACTTGAACCGAACTGAAGTAATCTGGATTTGATTCCACGTCTGGGGATCGATCTTGGGCCGTCCACCGAAAAATTTGGTCTTTTTATGTTTACATGTTGTGTTTAAAAATATTTAATATAAAATTAAAAAAGAGAAATAGTGGTAAGTAAATAATTGTTACTAAACAAACATTTCCGAACATTGAAATGATCTCATAACCCCCATATGAAACAATAACGACCGCAACCGTGTCTTTTAGAATGCTTACTAAGGTGGTTTTATCTCATATGGAAAATTCGATGTTGAATATTTTTGGAATTTTTTAGATTTTAGGATTGCCAAATATGTTTTGCACTCTCAAGTCAAACAGTGCCAGGCCAACAAGTTCAAAACCAAGAAACCACGTATGATTTATCATTTTGTTAATTCCTTTTTCTGATATTCAATGCTTTCGTAATTCAATAGATTCACAATGAGGTCTAGAGGTCTTGTTTAGGTGCTAAACACACTTTGGGGGGTCACAGTAGACTCGAACGATGAAAACACAAAGATCTTCTACGTCCTCTTCATACTGAGAAATCAGACTAAACTGATCACGGAAGAGTTGCATTTTCAGACAGTATAAAAAAGTTTGCCATCCATCAGGCATGGTGTACCGGACCTGGAGACCCGAAGCCCACATCTTTTCCGTTTAGACGGCCAAGATATATAAATAGGGATATATAAATAGGGACATTGGCTTTATTATATTGAATTCAAGACAACATAAAATGTTACAAACAGAATAGTTATTAATTTGATGTATAATTCGGGCAAATAGCCATTCCAGAGATATGGGTCGCAAATGTCTCAAAATACTTAAAGAATCGAGATTTTCAAAATTTCGAGGCTCCAGTAAGACGTGTTAATATTTTCCAATTGTCTTCAAACTTTAGCAATCTTAAAATCCAACCAAATGAAACATCGACATCGATTTTTTTCCTTTGGGATAAAACCACTCTAATATCCATATATTTGGAAAAAAAACTATTTAGGTCGATCATACGACATCTTCTTAACAAAGTCATGTTTAAAAATACAGAAAAAATATATTTGGCGCGAACGAAAAACTGGATAAAACCGTAAAATAGACCCTAAGCTATGTCTGGAAAATAAGAGCTCATAGAGAAAAAACTGCTTCCGGATTTGAAAATAACTTGCCAATTTGAGTCTGAAACTGAAAAAAATTGGATGAAAAAAAAATTATTTTGTTGACCAGTGTGATCCAAGGAAATTTTATACACTGTTTTTGGGATTGATAAATTTACCAAAAACTTAAGATTGTTTAAACGGGTGGTATCGTTATATGGGTTCTGGCCTATATTAGAAAAATGTTAATAGGATTTATTTGGTCAGATCGTCCAGAAACTTCTTTACACCTGTATGAATAGATTTAAGAACAAACCTATAATTTTGACGAAATACGTGGATGATTTATTCTTTATTCTTGAACAAAAATGCAATATTGGAGACATAAGAGACACTAAATAATTTTTTCATAACTTGACACATACATATGTAACGAGAAAAGATGGTAAATTATTTAAAGATTGATACCAAAAACTAACTGCCTCTGTACGGATAACAAACTTTTACTCAAAGCACCCCAAGCAAATAATTACTAATACTGGACGTAACTTCATAAACCGAATTTTAAAGATTAGTGATATAGAATTCCACGAAGAAACAAGATATCTTAGCAATGTATTGTTTTTCAAAACCAATGACTGAAAATCCTTTAGCAAGCTATTATACGAGTGCGAGATCTGAAAATCATATAAGTCTATAACATATATCCCAGGAACATTGGAAAGATTCCAACATTCCGACCTACATGACAAAAATACATATAACATAGCACAACGCTGTAACAACACTACCTGTCTAACGTCTTTTAAGTAAAACAAAAGACAAAATTACAAACCTCGAAGACATAATCTTATTTATAAGGTTGAATGTAGTGGAAATGAATGCAAAATATGAGTATGCGTGTCCGATGCTATTTTATTATAGCGACAATATCAAATAGCATCAGCATCGCTAGCAATATTTTTGTGAAATTTGTTGCTACTGTTGCCGTTGTTCATTGTTGCTTAACATATTTCGAAGCAATTTTAGCAGGCAAAACTGCAAATATTCGGTGCTTTTGCTAATATGGCGTTAACATTTTAAACCCTGACTAAAATAAAATATAAAAATATAAACTAAAATAAAAATATAAAAAATATTTGGAATGAATCAAGACTTCATACAATTTTCGTTAATAAATATAAATAATATTGTATTTAAATGTAAACAAAACAAGTAAGAAAGGGCAGACCGAACTTGTTATACCCTCCACCACGAGTTGTATTGAAGTAAAATGGCACAATTTGTTTCCTTTCGTTTATGAAGAATACTAAATACCAAATTTTAGCAAGTTCCGTAAAACAATGTGGCTAACCTTCAAAATACCGAAATTCGGGAGGTACCGTTCTATGGGGGCTATATCGAAACGTGGACCTATACCGACGAATTGCAGCCAGAAAGGCTTTTACCCCCAATAAAGACTAAATACCAAATTTTAGCCATTTCGGTGTGATAATGAGGCTAAAACCTTCGTTTTATTTATTGAAGGCGTGGACCTACACGCACTAACACGGATATTTAAAAACAAGTAAGAACGGCGTTAAGTTCGGCCGGGCCACGAGTTGTGTTGAAGTAAAATGGAACAATTAGTTTCCTTTCCTTTATGAAGAAGACTAACCCCCTGTTTTTGTAACTAATTTTTGTTCGTTCGTCTATTTTCGTAATAATTTAAGCATCCATAGCTCTGCCCTCAGATGACATACAGACCTAATTTTTCGTAGACGCGTTCCATATTTAGTAGAGAATTCCTCATTTAAAAATCAGCGTTGTACATTTGCGCTAAGGCGAGTAAATCGATCTACAAAATTTGACAATTCGTGTAAGAAGAATAAATTTTTTTTCAAAAACTGGGGGTTAATACCAAATTTCAGCAAGGTCGGTAAAACAATGTGTCTAACTTTCAAAATACCGAAATTTGGGAGGTTCTATTGGGGCAATATGAACCTATACCGAGAAATTTCTGGGGGAAAGTTTTATACCTCCAACGAAGACTAACTACCAAATTTGGCCATTTCGCTGGATTATTGTTGTCACAACCTTCAAAATACCGAAAATCGGGAGCTACCGCTCTATGGGGGCTATATGAAAGCGTGGACCTATACCGACAAATTTCGAAAATCGGGAGGTACCGTTCCATGTTGGCTATATCAAAACATGGACTGATATAGCCTATTTGCAATACCAAACATCCTGGGAGTAATAGAAACTTCCATACCAAATTACAAAGCTCTATCTTAAAAATTGCGATCTGTGTCCTGATTTCAACAGACGGACAGACGGACTTGGTTATATCTAATTAGAATTTTACCCTGATCAAGAATATATATATATATATATACTTTATAGGGTCTCCGATGAATATTTCAATGTGTTACAAACATAGCTATATCGATGTAGAATTGCACGCTGATCAAGAATATACAGATGCTCACACTGAAAGTGAACCACCTTCTTCACTAAAAATGTTTTGCATTTATAGTATACTAAAGATGGTATTTTAAATGTTTTTTTATTTCTAGGCTTGATCCGTTAGAACGACACTTTCATCCCAATATATTACCCACATATATCATTGTTATATATACGAAAACTAACAAAGGACACATTTCAGAGGTCACAGTTAAAGTGAACCACTTTAATAAAAACTCAAATTTGTTACAATTGAGCATTCGACATGACCACTTTTGGTTAGAAAATTTGATTATTATTAATTTTAAGTCGACTTCAAGAGACAAGTTGCATATTATTAGAGTGGACAGGATGACAATGTTTATTGTTTATTGAAAGAAGAATACACTATTGGCCTAATTTTTGGAACTTATTTGAAGTTAGGTGAATGAAAACTTTACATAATATTTTAGCTACCCGAGCATTCCTGATAGGTAAGGTCCACTATATACGAGGGATTGAGTGGTAATTTTTTGCAAAACGTTGCGATCCATATCATGGTGGCAGAAAAATCTGCCATTTACACAAGGACAGATATTTTCTTGTTAAATGTAATAATTATAATATTTAGACGTTCTTCTAGACGCGAAGAAATTTGTACTTAGTTTCCGCCTATAAATCAATTTTTGGCATACATTGATTGCGTGCTTAGTGCATCAAATAAAATAAAATGGGAGCTATAGCGTTTCTACAAAGCTCTTATGTTCTAGCAAGTTATTTATTAAGATCCAAGGCAACTTTTGTAGTTGCTTGTTTGCTTAAATTTTGATCGGTTTGATAAATAAAAATTCCTATCGGTTTAGAAGATATGAGCATGACAAAATGGTCCCTTTTGACATCTAGGCATCAACCCGCAAAATTGCAAGTGACAAGGAAAACCGCCAGGACGTGTGTCTTCTTATTTTTGGTCGTCTGTCACGCTGCATTGTCAGAATATGGTTAATTTATTTTCATGTAGCACAGTGATTTTGTTTAAAGTATTTGATATTGATTTGTATTTATTTGATTGATATTAATTTGCAATGATATAAGAGCTGTATTCTTCGAAACTATTGAATATATTGAAAACCCCGTTAATTTGTATTTTTTTAAACTAACCGCCTTTAACTGGAATCCCGATAAATAGTAATTTTCGATAATTCGTAAAATTTGTCTTGTCCCTTGAATTACCGGCACTCTACTGTATGTATTAATAAATAATTCTGTGTGCAGGGCGAGCATGTAATTTCTTCATATTGTAATTTATATAATTATTTTTAAATTAAGTGTACAAAGTGTAAATGTAAATACATTATATATTTTACTGAAACATCTGTGGAACTTACTCAGCATTTGTTTCCGGTGTTGGCAAATCACCAATTGTAGTTAAGGTAAGTGTTGACCAATATAAACTTCCCAAATATTTCCGAGTTAATGTTGCATAATCTCCCGGACGATATGGATATACCCAATCACCCTAAAACAAAAATATGAACGACAGTTATTTGGAAATATAAATAAAATAAATAAATATAAAAAATTAATTTAGCGATCTTACTTGAAAACCTTCTGCTTCCGATAATAAATAATAAAAACAACCGAACCAGTGGGCCAGTATTAAGAGAATATGAATTAGGTTAACAACGCGCCATAAATTTGGCCAAACAGTTCTACTTTCAACAATATAATAAAAACGAACAGATCTATAAACCTGTAAAAATACACATAAAAAGTTATTTCCGCTTTCAATGAGACATTCATAAATGTGACATGCCTTAAAGAAACGGGTAAAACGTAACAATGGCTGAGAACCCATTCGCAGTTGCAACAAGTCAAATGGTACCAATGAGATCATATCCAATACAAAGTTTCTCGAATGAATATAATGGCTGGCCAACTTCTTATCATCATAAACCTGAAAGCAAACAAACGAATTTTTATTCTCAAACGATGAATTGCTATAAATCAGGCTATTGTACGTTTAGATTTACGAAATCAACACGATTTCAAATTTCATAGCGTATACGTGAAATAGAATTTATGACGAGGATTTATTTCACGTATACATACATACGCATTTGAAATCGACTAGATTTCGTAAATCTAAACGTACATACATACATATGTACATATTAAGACTTACCATGAGACCTTGTTCCAAATAACCGGTTCGCAGTTGGACAACAATGTCAAGAACGAATACCACATCTGTTACGGTATCACAAATAAACCAAAATGTTGGAACCGCTTGCTGCCAAATTAGAGAAAATGTTATAAGTGAGATACAAAGACATGGCTATCCTGTTAGCAATACCTGTAATTCGGGAAAACTCTGTCGAACAATAAGAGTCCATAAATTGTACAGAACACAAATTGTCAACACCATTAGCCAATAAAAATGGAAATTTTCATCGGGATTGACAACAGAACGTCGTTTCTGAAGGTAACGTCTTCGCCTTTTAACGGTTTTATCAACGTCTCCGGAGGCACTTTCTGACCCTGTGTCTTCGACGGTTTCCTATTAAAAATAAAATTTTCAAAGAAATAATATTTTTTTTTTAATTTTAAAGTATTTTTCCGAGCACACTCTTTGCTTCCCCCATAAACACAACAAGTGAGCAAACGCTATAGTCCGGACGGGGCCGACTATGTGATGCCCTATAGCAGTACCTCTGTGCATAATTATCAGACACCCAGATACCCCTTTTATACCAAATGACTTAGGTCTATTACATAAAAAATCTACCATTTCTACGCTATTCGATTCCTTCAAAGTTCTATAGAAATCTCGAAAACTATGACTAAAATGTTTTAAAGTCTAGTTGTTTGATGGTTTTCTTTGATTTCATCAAATGTATTACACTGCTCAACAAAATTTAAAAAGTTGAATGTTTCAGACGAAGTTGCAGTTGTTTCTAGATGAAATCGGCGAGTTATTTTCAAATCCGGCCCCGGTTTTTCTCCATCAGCTCTTGTTTTTGAGATATAGCTCAAAATCGGTTTTTACGAATTTAACCCAGACTTTCGTTATTTTCGGATACAAACAAATATTTTTGTGGGTTTTTCGACATTAATATATTAAGGAGATGTTGTACGCTCGATAAAAATTGTTTTTGAAATAGTTATGGTGAGTATATATCAAAAAAAATATATGGGAAATATACGACGGACCTTGTACAAATTGCTTATTTTGAGTACTTTAAGCTGTAATTACGTCATCGGGGGAAGTCATAGGATCTTCATATGGCAATGCGGATATGCTTAGGGTGTCTACTTTATAGTCCAGTATTCAAATATATAATATAAAGTTCATAGCGCCCATGATTCGGCCATAACCTAAAAATCATCATGAAGACTGCCATTGAAAAGCAAATGGCTTCTGTGGTAATGATATTACTGGTAAATTATTTCCCTTTAGCAGTCTTCATGGCGATTTTTAGGTTTTGGCCGAATCATGGGGGCTACGAACTTTATATTATACATTTGAATACTGGATTATATAGAAGACACCCTAAGCATATCCGGAGTACCATATGAAGATCCTATGACTTCCCCCGATGACGTAATTACAGCTTAAAGCACTCAAAATATGAAATTTTTACAAGGTCCGTCGTATATTTTCTATATTTTTTTGATATATACTCACCATAACTATATCAAAAACGATTTGTGTCGAGCGTACAACATCTCCTTAATATATTAATGTCGATAAACCCACAAAAATATTTGTTTGTATCCGAAAATAACGAAAGCCTGGGTTAAACTCGTAAAAACAGATTTTGAGCTATATCTCAAAAACAAGAGCTGATGGAGAAAAACCGGGACCGGATTTGAAAATAACTGGCCGATATCATCTAGAAACATCTGCAACTTTGGTTGAAACAAAAGTCCTGTTGACCAGTGTTATAGACCCCGCCATGATCAACGTCTAACCTTCAAAAATTGCTAATAAAAAGGCGATTACAGATCGTTTGTAAGACATCGAAATATAACCAAGTTCGTTCGATATAACCAAGTCCGTCCAACCGTCTGTTCAAGTTACAGCTCTCAATTTTTAAGATAGAGCTTTATAATTTGCTGTAGAAGTTTATATTACTCTTATATACTCCTAGGATTAGGGTTTTGGGGTTTCCCGGTTTTTATCATTCCCGGGAAACGGGAATCATAAAATCGCCATTCCCGGCAATCCGGGATTTCCTGGGAAATTTTAAAATGCAAGAGTGGATCAATATTTCCGTGATTTTTTATCTTTCCATAGTAACTTATATGAAATACAATATTTTCAGAGGGTTGCGGGCTCAAAAATGGATTACACGTTTTCGCTCTATCGATTAAAAACGAAAAAATGTGGAAAAATGTTCCATGTTGCCGGATTTTGCCTACACTGACCATTTCTATTATTCAAAGCTAAGGAAATCGCTCGATGGAAAGTGATTTGGCTCAAACTATGAATTTAGGAGGTATGGATTTGCTCCGAAAAATGTGTACCGTTTTAACTAGGGCCGGACACAAAACATGTTGCCAAACATTTAAAAGAGAGGGTATAGGGGTGATTTTACGTACTACCCAATGTAGTCGGTACCGGCAGGATTTTTTGAGATTTTGGGCCTTTACCTCAGGAAGAGTGGACTTGCCATCCCAAAAAAAGTTGCGCCGTCGTAACAGGGCCTTCAAGTAGAACTTTTTGGAAAGAATTTCAAAACGATTCGAGATGAGCTGTTAAACTGCACTTTTCCTAAATTTTGGAGGTACCCGAAGTGCTGGACCGATATAATCCATATTCCAACCTGATACATGACTAGATGAAATAATACGATGTGCAAAGTTTGGACCAATCAGAAACTTCCTGCGGGAGTTATCATGCCAATTTTCCATTTTAGTTGTTACCGTCAAGGTTTCTTATAGCTTTTAAGACATTATCTCAGGAAGTATGAACTTGCCCCCGGCAAAATTTGTACCGTCGTAAAGGGGACCGTAAAGACAAACTGCTGAAAAAATTCAAATCGATCCGAGAGGGGCTCTTAAACTTCACTTTTTCCGAATTGTGTGTGGAACTCGTTCAATGCCTGGAACTAATATTACCATATGCAAAATAATTACCGATTCGGTTATCTTCCGATATGGTCCATCTTCGAACTTAAACTAAGTTTGAACAAAATCTCCAATGCCAAATTTTTTACCTTATCGGTGGCTTCGTTCGAGAGTTATCGTGTGCACCAGCCAGCCGGACCCTCTTCAGCCCAATGTCTGAGGGTATAAAAATGGGATTTCAAAATCGAAAATATTCTTTCGCATTTAAATTAGACAGAATAAAAATCCGTCGTTATAGTCCATGTTTTTGGTGCGGCAATTATAATTTTCCCTGAAAACACGTTTGCATATCAAAGTTATTTCCAAATCTTTTGTAATTTTTTGATTCTGTAAAATCTAATCGAATTCTGATTCTATGGTATAAAAGTGACGGGCATAGTTTATTCATTCATTCAATATTAGTTGTAATAAATGTAAAAAGGTATTTCCCGATTTCCCGGAAAATATGATTTTTTCCCGGGAAAATCCCGTAACCAAAAAACCGAGAATTCTCGGGAATATATAGCCCCCATAGAACGGTACCACCTATTTCCGGTATTTTGAAAGTTGTGGCCTCAATATTCCACCGAAATGGCTGCATTTTGTTATTTGGTCTTCAGTTGGGGTATTAAACGTTCCATATGAGATTTGTCAGAATAGGTCCACGCCTTCATATAGCCCCCATAGAACGGTACAACCCCATTTTCGGTATTTTGAAGGTTTTAGCCTCATTATCGCACCGAAATGGCTGAAAGTTGGTACTTAGTCTTCATTACTTACTTACTTACTTACTTAGCTGGCCCATTACAGAACATTTGTTCTATAGGCCGAACTAAGAAGAGATCTCCATTCCTCTCTATTTGTTGCTTTGCACTCTGGAATACCGCGCCTTTTCATCTCAACATCCACTTGTTTGCGCCATCTATTCCTTGGCCTGCCAATTCTGCGTGCACCGCCATGTGGCATGTATTCATACGCCTTTTTAGCGGGTTCATCATCGCTCATTCTTATGATATGGCCTAGCCAACGCAATCGCTGCATCTCGATACGTTTAACAATATTGATGTCGTTGTATAGCAGATACAGCTCGTGGTTCATGCGACGTCGATATTCACCGTCAACGCAGATTGGTCCGTAGATCTTTCGAAGAATTTTTCTCTCAAACACACCAAGCACTGCCATGTCTGCTTGCGCAAGTACCCAGGCTTCGGAGCCATACATCAGCACGGGTAGTATCAGTGTTTTGTAGAGCGTTATTTTTGTTTGACGAGACGTGGCTTTGTTTTTAAACTGCTTACTTAATCCAAAGTAGCATCTGTTGGCCAATACAATTCTTCTTTTTATTTCACAACTGATGTCGTTTGTTGTGTTGACGGAGGTGCCGAGGTAGACGAAGTCTTTTACTACCTCAATATTATAGGAACCAACTTCCACAGTCGGTCCGAGCTCAATGGACGCATTGCGCGTCGACACCATCAACTTGGTCTTCTCACCGTTTACCGCCAGACCCACTTTAGCAGATTCTCCTTCGACCTTTATAAAGGTATCAGTTACTTCTTTTACTGATCGACCCATGATGTCTATATCATCAGCATAAGCAAGTAACATGTGACTATTGGTGTAGATTGTGCCACTTCTTTTGACGTTTGCCTCTCGTATAACCTTTTCTAGCAGGATGTTGAAGAGGTCACACGAAAGGCTGTCTCCTTGTCTGAAACCTCTTTTGGTACCAAACTCTTCGGAGAGGTTCTTTCCTATTTTAACTGAGGACCTCGTGTCAGTTAAAGTCATTTTACAAAGCCGGATGAGCTTTGCGGGAATACCAAATTCAGACATGGCTTGGAATACCTTTGAGCGCAGCGGACTGTCGAAGGCTGCTTTATAATCGACAAAAAGGTGGTAGGTGTCGATCTGCATCTCTTGGGTCTTCTCCAGGATTTGCCGCAGGGTAAATATCTGGTCAATGGTGGACTTGCCAGGTCTAAAGCCGCATTGGTATGGTCCAATAATCTCGTTGACCATTGGCTTTAGTCGTTCGCACAATATCCCTGACACGATCTTGTAGGCAATAGGGAGTAGACTTATGCCCCTATAGTTAGAGCATACAGTCTTATCTCCCTTCTTGTGGACGGGGCACAGGATACTCAGGTTCCAATCGTCGGGTACTCGTTCTTCCTGCCAGATGGTGCTAACTAGCTGATGAATACACCTTATCAGCGTGTCGCCTCCGGTTTTGAACAGCTCGGCTGGTAAGCCATCGGCCCCTGCTGCCTTATTATTCTTCAGCCGATTTATTGCTGTCTTTACCTCATCTTGGCTGGGCGGTATACATTCAATACCATCTTCTGGGATTGGGACTGTGGTATCCTCGTCGTCTTCGCTGCTATTGGATACCAACAGATTTGAAAAATGTTCTTTCCATATCCTGAGTACACTATCAGTATCAGTTACCAAATTACCTTGCTGGTCTCTACAGGAGGATGTGCCTGTACCAAGGCCATCAGTTTGATGCTTGACTCTTTGGTAGAATTTTCGGACTTCATTCTGGCTCCTGTACATCTCGATTTTTTCACACTCCCGCTTTTCCATCTCTCTCTTTTTCCTGCGGAAAAGACGTTTCTCCTCTCTCCTTTTCTCCCTGTATCTCTCTCGTGCGCTACGCGTTGCTACGGATTGTAAAGTAGCCTTATATGCCGCATTTTTCTCTTCGGTGGCAGCACGACACTCCTCATCATACCATGGATTCCTTGGTGGAGGTCTCTGGTATCCAAGTATGGATTTTGCGGCTGTTTGCATGGAGTGGGCAATGCTTTGCCATTGCGCTGATATGTTATCGGGATGAGGAGGGCTTTGATTAAGCAATTGGGCTAGTTGAGTGGAATATGCTGTGGCTATCTGTTGTGATTGCAGCTTACCGATGTCTAACTTTCGTGTTGTGTCTGTTCGTACTTTGTTTGCTACGTTTAAGCGGGTGCGTACCTTTGCTGCAACAAGGTAGTGGTCCGAATCAATGTTTGCGCCTCGGAACGATCGTACATCCAACACGCTCGATGAATGTCTTCCATCTATCACAACATGATCAATTTGGTTTCTTGTTTTCTGATCTGGAGACAGCCAGGTGCCCTTATGAATATCGAGATGATTAAATCTGGTACTGCTAACTACCATGTTTTTTGCAGCTGCAAAGTCTATCAGTCTCATACCATTGTCAGATGTTTCACTGTGGAGACTGAATTTCCCGACTGTTGGGCCAAAGATATTCTCCTTTCCAATTTTGGCATTAAAATCGCCTAGAATGATTTTAATGTCATGGGCAGGGCAACGGTCATATGTTTCTTCTAAGCGCTCGTAAAATATATCTTTGGTCTGTTCGTCCTTTTCTTCAGTGGGAGCATGAGCGCAAATAAAGCTGATGTTGAAGAATTTAGCTTTTATTCGAATTGCAGCAAGTCTTTCATTCACTGGAGTGAAGCTGGATACAAGATGTTTTAGTCTCCGACTAACTACGAATCCACAACCAAACTCATGCTTTACGTCATGGCAGCTATAATACAGTGCGTCACCTTTAGGTGTTGTTGTGACGCCTTTCCCAATCCATCGTATTTCCTGTATGGCAGTAATATCGGTCTTGTACTTTTCAAGTACGTCTGCCAATGCGAAGACTGCACCTTCTCTATAAAGAGTGCGAACATTCCAGGTGCAGATTCGCAGATCATGGTCCTTAAAACGTTTGCGGGGTTCGTCAACTTTAGAGGGGTTTGTTTTTCTTTTCTTTCGTTTTTTCATAGTAGGCTGTTTTTCTAGGGGAGGGTTACTAACCCGACGCCCAAACCCAAGTTTTTAACGTTCTTATGGGTGAACGCGCGGCACATGTTAGCTCACTACCTTTAACGGGTGTTAAAGGCAGTTCCCCAGGTGACACCACGGGGAGGTCAGTGTCCACTTGGGATGAAAGAGGGACCAAGATAAATCCTGGGCTTTGCCATGTTAAGACCGGTCAGGACCGTTGCTTGGTATCTTCCATCCCCTACGTCACCCACTTAGTCTTCATTGGGGGTATAAAACTTTCTCACAGAAATTTATCGGTATAGGTCCACGCCTTCATATAGCCCTATAGGTATTTTGAAGGTTGTGGCCACAGCCACCCACCGAAATGGCTGAAATTTGGTATTTAGTCTTTGAAGGTTAGCCACATTGTTTTACGGAACTTGCTGAAATTTTGTATTTAGTCTTTGAAGTTTAGCCACATTGTTTTACCGAACTTGCTGAAATTTGGTATTTAGTCTTCTTCATAACCGACAGGCAACTAATTGTTCCATTTTACTTCAATACAACTCGCGGTTGAGGGTATAACTTGTTCGACATGATCGAAGTTAACGCCGTTCTTACTTGTTTAAGAATTTGAATTGTAACCTAAATTTTTATTAAGCATTTGGTATATTTGTATCAGTTTTGCAACAACAACTACTGTATGGAGTTTACTGCAATCATAAAATTATCGCTTAGTCTTAATTTACACTGTGTACACTGTTTGTTTTTGTACCCTCTCTCTCTTTTAGTTTGGCTATTCTGTTAAGCTTCTATATTGTGACGTCATTCATTGTAACCCCTCCTACTCCCTCGTATTTATTACCTATGCCCCATTAGTTGTTTACATGCATCCATCTGTATCTATGTTTGTATACACATGTGGATCTCGTTTGAACATTGAAGAACCTCCCAGATGAAGGATGCTAGAACAGTCCATGCATACTAGAGTTGGGTAATCTAGTTCCTAGTTCCTTGTACTAGTTCCAAAACGTATGAGTAACATCACGAAATGTAACGAGTGTTGTTAAGTATACGCAGTTTGTTCAAAGAAAAAATGTGGGCCATTGGAACTGCGAAGTGAACGAGATAGTTCCATATAGTTCCTTTGGCACAACTCTAATGCATACACAAGCTAGTGTAAATAAGGGAGCATAGCGGGTGGGCTATCGAGTCGTAATTCAACCCGCGACTTAAATCCATCAGTGTAACCTACGAAGTAAAGAAAAACCTGAATAGAGTAAAGCTTTGTGCTTACTAGAAATAAGCTTTGTACAAATCGTATCGGACAGTTTTGTTGAAATGCACCCAACCAAAGCTGAGATGGATATTCGTCATTACAATTCAAAGCAAAACAAAAATGGGATGTACTACCCACTTTTGCGATATCACCGTTGTTTGACCACCTACACCAACCTATTTTACATCATTTTAAAGGTGATCTTTACCCAATGAACTGTATCGCCCGATTTCGGCATTTTCAGGTTTTAGCCGCATTATTCTACAGAAATGGATGCAATTTAGTATTTTGTGTTCTTTGGGGCTACAAAACGTTCCCCCAAAAAGTTGTCCGTTTGTGATTTTTTAATGTTCTTAGCAGTTTTCATCCAGATTGACTATATTTAGTTACATATCTAGAATACAGGTATTATGATGGGTTTTTGCTTCACCTTCGAATAATATCAGCTGAAAATTTTCGTTTAGGATTGTTAAAGGATCGAAATCTTCCTTGAAAAGTTTCCGAATAAAATAGGAATTTTATCTCGTTGTGACAAAATATATGAGCCCAGCTTTCTTAAGTTTCTATAAATGTCCTCTTTAAGCAGTCAAACAATCAAAATGTACGTGTAGCGACAAACATGGATGGTCACACTGTCAAGCAAGCGATATTTGAGCTAAGCTGTTATACAAAACTGACAATGAATACCCAGCATTACTTTGCTGCATTACTGTAAACTCGATAACCATAGACATGACAAAATTATCAGTGAAAAATCGCATTAAACAATAACTGTTAAAGTGAGAATTAATATTCAGTATAAATTTGCATGGTTTCATAATGTTCGTTCTTAGCCTTAAATTCATTTGTTCAATTTGTATACTCGTTAGAAAACAGCCTACTCCTCATCATCAAGGAGTTTTCTAAAGAGTGTTGTTTTTGCGCCTACGCGACCTTTCGGCATTATTATCGGCGCTTGGTTTTCGATCGCCACTCGTAACACTGGTAATCTGTTCGCCTTGTTAATTTTCCCTTTATTTACTTATATCATAGACTAATGAAATTATAGACGCCGGAATGTTCTCATCCGAACTTGTGAACATTTTCGTCATTCATAATTTTTTCACAACTTTCGACGTGGATAATCACATCAAATTAAATATTTGTATGTCGTTAAAGGACCATCCTTTAGCGCTATGAAAACTGATTTAATGAATTCAACCGAGGCCGATAATCGCTAAAAATCGAAGGTCGCGAGAGTCGTTCAAAAACGGTCATTGTGCCAGAAAAAATTAAGCCGTGCTTGAACGGATAATGCAAGATCGCCATGTTATATACCGTGAGATAAAGGCATCATTGGGCATTTTTTCCACCAACTAACATTTAAAATTGCATGAAAATGGCAAAAATTTTCTCGTTGGATCCCGTGTTGATCGGTACAACAAACATTTAAAATTGCATGAAAATGGCAAAAATTTTCTCGTTGGATCCCGTGTTGATCGAAAAAATACGATCGCAGTTCTTCAAAAGACGTTTATAACATGGATCCATGTGACGAATCATGGAACTAGGCATATGAGCCCGAAAAATACCAGCAATCGCTAGAAGATGCTGTAAAAGCGTTCAAAAACCATGTTTTGGAGGTGTTTCAATCAAGTCACTGTAAACAACACAACACACGATCGTATGTCAAACTGTCCCGAGTATAGTTAGCATAAAAACAACACGGCGTGTTGCATAGGCTAGAAAGTTTTCTAGTTCCCCTCGTGTACTTAAATTTTACCTAAGATTTTAGTCATGATGCCCACCATCTGCACAGCAGCACAAAGCTGCAATCAGCGTATTAACTTGAAACTTGCACTGGAAATATTTTTGGCCACTTTCTCCACCCAAATTGATCCACTGTGCATTCGTTTGAAAAACAATTTTTTTACAAAAACAGGCTGTAATTTAACAAACCCACCGGGAAAATCGATTATCCGTAATGTCTCCGGTCCCGACCATTACGGATAATTGATGTTCGACTTTAATTCTTAATTTTTGAATGCAAGTAATTACCCAAAATAAATAAAGACAATTATCGCTATGTTGTTGCGTGAGAAATAATATCAAAAACATTAGATTTGTTTAGTGGTGTGTTTGTGTGTAGCTTACCTGAGCTTCGGGTATTTGTCGTGTAGAGAATCGTTTTAGAAATGAGTCTTCCCTCTTCAGCGGTGGTTTCTTCTGCATAGCAGATGATATTTGAACTGTTGTTCGAAGTTTCATCCATCGTTGATTCGATCTTGTCCTGTTGTTATAAGAGTACTATATTAATCACCAACTTGTTAATTACGAAAAAGACTAAGAAATTTTCCGAAGGCCAATAATAAACACACATTTAAAGCACATATGGTTAATTTATTGTCTTTTTTAAACGAAATTACAATTACAAAGAACAAAAAACACAAAAACAAAATAGGAACAGTAAACTGGGGTAATAGTTGACTACTTACGTTACAATAACATGGACTACTTACAAAATTGTAGGATGACACAGATACGGAACGAACGAGCGAGCGAGTTAATCAACATATAGATGAAGTGAAGATTGGTGGAGACTATGATGCACATACATATCTACACATAGAGTAGCACCCTGTACGGGTACACGATTATGGATGTGGAGTATGAAAACGAAACAGAAATGTAAAGGCAAATCGAAACGTAAACGAAACGGAAACGTGGAAACATTTACTACCCATACAACAAAGATTGTATGTTTGTTTGTCTGTCTGTGTCATCTCACACATTTCACATGCAATTCCACTTCACATCGATTTCTAAAAAAAGAATAGCAACATTGAGTTTCAAAAATCAAACCAAACAAAAAAATATAAAACAGAAACTAAGAGGTTTTTTTGTAAATTACAGCTAAAGAAAAAAGACTAAAAGTTAGTTAACACAGGGTTAGTAATTTTAGTTCCATAGACATTTTAGTAATTTTGGAAAAAAAAACTTAAGACAAAATTCATTCCAAGCTATTCGCTTTAATTACTTAAATGTTTCCGCCTTTTATTTAATAATTATTTTAAATTCTAAAATTCCTACATACGTTTTGATAGGGAATTTTCAACGTCTCTAAGACAGGACATGACTATGGTCCGTGTACTCTCTCCATTACAAAGCTCTCACATCTAACAATTCAATTTAACTTAACGTATTTACAAGAACGCAACTTCAGCGTATTATCTATCACTCATGGTTGAATTCAACGAGGCTACCTCAAAAATTCCAACAAACTTTATGAATATTACGTATGAGAGGCATAATATTGTATGATGGCAAAAACAAACAGAACGGAAACTGAAGCAAGCATCAATTTGTCAACAACGACAGGGCTAGACACGGCTGTCGTTTTTTTTTTGTACCGCTAATAAAATAAGAAACGCTAAAATTGCAAAAAGTAATATCTATAAAGGTACAAATTGTTTGTATATGTTTCTTTTAATTGACAATTCGCATCAAATTTTCAAGTCTAAATATGTATTTAAATTTGTTTATGTATATTATGTAGGTGAATAGGTATGCGCAAAACATTTTTGTTTGTTTTCAAAATTAATTGGTTATTACGAATGTGTGCTTTAATTTATTACATTTTGTTGTTTTTGTTTGTATTAATTTAAAATTGTTTTTGTTTGTTTAACAAAGCGTACATGCCGATTAGCCAACCCATTAGTTAAGCTGTTCTTTTAGTAGGTTCTTTATTTTGTTTTGTGGACTTACCAATCGGATTCTGGATCCGAAGTTCCATCTCCGATACGTGATTTCCTAGATGAATTCAAAATGTCATTCAGAAAGTTACTTAAGTGACAGTAAGAAAATGATTGCAAAAGCTAAGAAAAAATAAAGGAATTGTACAGCTTCTGAATTTAATTTTCTTTCCGTTCCTCCGGTACCTAGCACCTTAAACGTCGTAGTTTCTTTTTTGGCGGAAAAACAAACATTCTTTTGGCGGAAAAACATTCCTATATTAAACTTTCTCTTCTACGTTACAAGTACAAACAATAATATTTATGTATATTATAAATACACAAAAAATACATACATTTATGTATATGTAGTAAAATAAAATTAAGTAATTTATTCAGAAATATCAACTTAATGGCCAATCGAAAGAGAGATAGAGAGTCATTTATGTTAGACAAGCTTTCTTTCGACTGAATGAATGATATACAGAACTTTAAATATCAAATCGGCAATGACAACAAAGGCGAGGAAACCAAAATAATTATCCTTTTCACCGTACCCAGATACATATTGTTTTTAAATACATATCACACCTGTTCAACTAAAGGGTGTTAACTCAAATTGTTGAAATATTTCACTTTTCACTTTATTAAAAACGATACAAAACGCTCAACTCCGCCCACTGTAAAAATCTCCCATTATTTTGTAATCTATTTCGTCAAAAATACCGTTATGTTACTCTTCATGTCTTCGGAGTAACTATTTATGTATCGATAGTTTCATGTCTCTGTTGAATAGGACAAGTAAAAAAGTATCAGTAATCTTTGTCGACAGGAATATACCATCAGCTTGTGGAAATTGAAACATTTTTTTGTTTTCAAAAAAAGCTTACGACACAAATGTGTATTGGGATTAAAGTTCAAAGGTGTTGCGGAGGAGGTACTCAAAGTAATGGACCGACATTGTCAATTATGGAAGTGGATCTTAATTTGGGAATCATATCTTTTCGATAGACATCGCGCCCACTAGTCATTTCAGTCGGTCATTGTATAACTTTTGGACCAGTATCTCAAGAAGCATGGACTTGTCCACGGAAAACATAAAACGCTGTAAACAGGACCCCAACGAACAGCAGCGGTATACATTTCCAAAGGATCTTCGAACAGATCCTAATCGACAGATCCGTTCGAGAGTTATCTTGCGCTCCAACCACTACGCACGGTGTCATTTTCTTAGAAAGTATGGACTTGCCCTTGATGAAACTTGTACCGTCGTATGCGGGCAGTGAATACAAGTAGCTATAAAAAAAAATCGATTCGAGAGCAGGTCCTAAACTGAACTTTTCCGAAGTTTTGTGTGGGATGTACATGAAAGAGTGGTCCGATTGATGCAATATTGGAACCTCATTTAAGTCTGGTAGAAATTTCACGATGTGCAAAGTATGGACCAAATCGCTTACTCCCTTCAAGAGTTATCTTGGGCACAAATTTTCCGAACATTTTCGAACTTTTGTGGTGGAGGTTCCGGAAGGAGTGGACCGATTTAATCCATCTTCGAACTTAAACTAAGTTTGGAGAAAATATTATGAAACCAAATTTTGGACCGAATGGTTTGATCCGTTCGAGAGTTATCATGCGCTCCAGCCAGACAGGCGGAAGGACATGGCTAAATCAACTCCAAATTGTCTAAGACGGATTTCTAACAAACATATTTGGGGTCTATATGCCCTCGTTAGCATAAATGCTGAAGGTATAAACATTTGAGTTAGTATCTGGGTCTACACAACGTCGGCCCATAAGCTCACCTGATTACTATGATTGTCAAAAACATTATTTTGATTTAAAATACAAAGAAATTCAAATCACAATAATGAAACGGTTATTATGTTTGTTGTCAAGATTAGTCTAAGTGCCGACATTGTGTAGGCCTTGGTTACTACCCTTTTGTTCAACAGGTGCGACATGTATTTCCACCTACATGCGTTATGCATTTGTATTCAATCCATATGTGAATTGCTCATCGAGAAACTATTGAAGTAAAAAGCGCTTAAAATTAACTAATTTTATAACAAACAACTTTTTGTTCACTTTAAACTTTATAACAATATTACCGAGTTATTGTGTTCCCAATATGAGATTTGCACTGACATACTAAACATTTATAGTTATTTCCAAAATTTCGAAGTGAAGAAAATATCTATGACAGTTTCTTCCGTTCTAGAGTCTGAAGGTTCGAATTTGTGAGTTTCAATTGTATTTTAATTGAAAAATTACCTACTCGCATCCTTCTCGCTTTTTCTGTCAATAAATATTTTAATCGTTGTGCATATCAACAGCCGTATCGTTACCAATAATAGGTAACATCGTTGCCACAAATACGCCAATCAAGCATTTGCCTTTTTTTATTAAGAAAACACCAACCAGCCTTAACGAAGTATGCACACCATGTACACAAATATAGGTAACGATGAGTTCATTGTAAACATTTTCGATTTTTTTTGTATTGAATTTCGTCATGTGTGAATGTGAATATCCAATCAATATTTAAATTGCGTTTTAATTACAAAACTGCCTCCTACTACTGTTTATGTGATATCGGGGTTTATCGGGTAAATATAACACCTAAAACGAAAAGCGGTTCCATTGTGAAATCCAAAGAAGCGGAAGCTTTAATATTTCTTATCAGGAGACAACAAATAAAAGAGGCGGCGAATTAACTTTCTAAATAAATTTATCTTACTGACGCATGTTGGAATAATAGAATATTGAGAAGGTTGAAGGTTGATATGTACAAGCATTCGAATTTAATATTTACCTATATATATATTTTTTTTGCTTTTTAACATTAGCATGTTAGTTTCTTTGTACATTTAAATCTTTTTGATGTCGTTAGTTGTCATTAAGAAATTTAACATTTTGCAAATTTATAATAGACTTTGAAAGCAAAGAAAACAGCAAAGTATTTATTTTATAAAAACCTAATTTTTTTCTGATTTGTTTCTTGGGTCCTTTGTTGTTGTCTTTTCCGATTTGATGATATATGTACATATATAAATTCGTAATAGTTGAAGTAATATAATTTTTTATAAAATAATCAAATTGACTTGAAAAATCTTCAGAGCCTCTGTTCGGTATATTGTCATTGATCTAAACTATGTTAAAAATATTTCGGGGAAAGCTGGTATTTCTCTTATTATTTGTAATTATCGGGTATAAGAAGTTGACTTTTTAAAAAATTCACAATATTCATATAGGTATACAGTGAGAATCAAAATAAACTTTACACTTCTCAAACTTTACATAAACTTTACACAAAATATGCAAAATATGCAAAAAATATGCAAAATATGCAAAAAATATGCAGAATATGCAAAATATGCAAGAAGATTTTGGCCGAAAATCGTCATAAAAGTCGTAAAATTGTTATTTAAAGATGGTAAAACCATCAAAAAATACATAACAGTGTTCTAAACTAAGACTGTTGACCGTATAACGTCGATTTTTTCAGCAGATTATTATGTTATTGAGACCATTTACGACAGTGAGGTGTAGGGTATAAAAATATGGTATCGTAATACCATTTTTTTATTATTAAACTATGTAAAAATATAAAATTTGATAAAATATCAAACGTTTTATGTAAAATTCAATATTTTATTTTTTGTAGCATCTTAATTTAATTTGTAGCATTGGGCTGGTTTTAACTCAAAGGACCAAATCGATCTCGAATTTTTTAGCCGGGGAGCCGCCTAAACCTTATAGTATTGTTAGATTTTAAGATTGCCAAAGTTTGAGCACAATTCGAATATGTTAAAACGTGTGGTACTGGGGCCTCGAAGTTATGAAAATCTATTTTTTTTTTTTTTTTTGCTTTTTGGCGACTTCGACGGTCCATATATGTGGAACGGTTAAAGCTACTTGCATTACGCATTTAATTAAAAGCTATTATGTTCTTAACATTTCTTGCTGAACAACAAAGTGCGTAAGTCTTACTGAATTCGAGATAATAAACCCAATGTCCCGAAAAAGGCCTAAGGGCAAAAATGAAGTCTATTAAAAAAAAACAACTTTTTTCTTCCTATATTATCAAATTTTTGGGAATGAGAACGAATATATTTTACTTTATTTGAAAATTTTGCCTATTAGGGCGAAGATCTATTTTAATATTAATTTTAATTCATTTCTCGTTGGACTCGAGCTTAATGACCGATGATGTTTGCAAGTGAAAAAGGAAAGCCGAAGATGCGAACCCCCACAACCACCATTATGTGACATGTTACGTCTTTTGTAGAGACTCATCAGACATATCGGCCGTGGAATGGCATCGCCATCCATCAAACATTCCATCAATGTAATTTTATTTTTACAAAGATGGACATTTGTACATTCATTGTATGGCTTCAATGACAAACGCTTTCATTTTGTTCATACATATTTTAATTTACTTATGCCCGTAATTTCAACGCCTGGGTAAACGGGTAGGTAGCTTCCTATTAGTTATCTTTACCTACGCGTTTAGTAATTTCTCCATGTTATTTACCGAGGCGTGTAAATTTTGAAATCATGTGGTAATATTGGTGATTTTTATTCATGATTTCGCAAAATCATTGCCATATAGAAGTGTTTTACAACTTTTAACACATTGGCAACGATTAACCAGGTAAAATCCTTGGTGTAAGTAACACGGGCGTTTTTGACTCGGTAACGTTACCTATGCGTTGAAATTATAAACCGTTGCTTACACGGGAGATATCTGTGAACTCATAGATAGCTAAGTCTTGAAATTACGGGCATTAAGGGACTGACATAATGTGGTTTTGGAGCCATCTGGGTACAGATGACAACTTGGTGATGAACTCGACTCCTTGCTATGTCGCTCAAAATTTTCAAGTTATTTACCATCCTTTACCCCTCCTGGTAATTGATGTTCTGTGGTCAAGTTGCATTATCTTTTTCAAGAAATTCGGAGTTAAAGTTTAATCTCTTGAACAACAATTAAGTCTCACTTGTAATTATGCCTGGTAAACCTTTTTCTAGGAATTTCGGCAGTTGATTTTTGTAAGTTTGGATCGATTATTTCTGGAGAAATTCTTTGCTTTGTTAAGATTTTTGTCGTCTTTTGGATCTTTACGGTGTTTTGCACTATCAGATCAAACAATGCCAGACCAATAAGTTCAGGACTAAGGTGCCACATATGATTTATCATTTTGTTATTTCCTTTATCTGATATTTGTTGCCTTTCGTATTAGGTAAATCTTGAATGCGGATTAGGTCTTGTTTTGGACCTAAAAACATTTCTGAATATCGTTTTCACTATTTTTTTTGTACTAAACTCAATCTATTGTCTCTATTTCTTTTTAACCTATTGATAATGTTTACCCAATATATCCTATATAATATGCTGTTTATATTAGAGCTTTTTGCAGGGTTAACCTTCTTTATAAGGATTTGTTTGAAATATAAGCAATGGAATTGACATTTAAAACCCAGTCGGTTTGTTAAATCCGGTTATATATAAACGGGGTATTATATCGATATAAACATTATCTTGTTCATTATACGTTTTGTAAAATCAATAACCCAAACTCTCACTTATAACACTCAGTTGTTGTCGTGTGTGATACCAAATAAATAAATAAAATAGAAAAACATTCTGGGGGCGTCCAGTCTCGAACGATTTGAACACAAGGTGCTTCTACGGCCTCTTGTTCTTGGGAAGTGGGCTGGGCAGTAGTTCTAAAACACTCTCGCCTACTTCGAACTTGGATTTGTCAAACACAGACTATTCTTATAGAAATCGCTTGAACATGTTTGGTTGATGTCCGGATGTGCTTCCAAACTTGCAGTCAAAAATCCCTCTCAACAATTTTCTAACAAGTTTGTACGGTGGTACGGAAGCTCTCGACCTAATATCTGCTCGAGCTGGTGAGACCCCATTTTTCTAGGCATTTGTACACTGCTAGTTCTTGTTTCTCCCATGAGCTACTGTCAGTTTTAGGAACACCTAGGAGTTGTTCTTTACCCCCATGTGATACCAGAACAGCAACCCGTTTTTTCTTCCCTGTTTTGAGAATATCTGGTAATAGTTTTCCATGCCAGTGCACACAAATAGCCTCGTTCCTTCCGCTGTTCACGGAAAAAGCTTCTAGAGATCTTATATTTGTAGGGATCCTCTCCGATAGCTTCTACTAGTAACGTTCCTATACACCTTACAGGGGTCGAGCACCAATGACAATTGCATTCTTGAAGCCACGCTTGATTGTTTTCGGGTTCTTCAGATTCTACGATACGTTTAGCATCAAAACAAGACCTAGACCTCATTGAAAATGTATTGAAATATGAAAACATTGACACACAAATTTCAGAAAAAGGAAATAACAACATAATTAATAATCTGTGGTATCTTCGTCCTGAACTTGCTGCCCTGGCATTGTTTGACCCAACGGTGCAAAACGCCGTAATTTTTGCATATTTTTGCATGTTTTTGATATGACCCCAAATATCGAAAAATTAACCCTTAAAACGCATAGATCCAAAATTTGAGTCCAATCGGATGAGATATAAAAAACATGCAAAAATCCGATGTCTACTTACCACAATGCAATTTTTTTAAATATTTAGTGGTCAATTAAAATCCCAAAAATATTAACCCCTTCATTAGTTCTATTAATGATTAATGAAGATTTTACAAAATAACCCACAAGTTTTGTATTTATTTAACCTGGCGTACCTTTATTTTGGCTTTTGAACTTCTTTTCATCACATTCGAGCCTTCTGGCATACAATAGGCCTTTATTTATATACATGAATTTGATGTATAGAGACTACAATGAGTACATAGGGTAGAAGATATTGATTGCTTAAGTCTGGAGTATTCCTCCATTGACTTAACTTCATCATTACCCTCTATTATAGAGAAGATAATGTTCTCGTATCCATGAAACTATTTGTCGGAATCTTGTCACTGTCATGCACGCGCTAAACTACAGGATACTTCATATTGTTTGAGTTTGGATTCAGTGGATTCCTAAAATTTCAACGTGCCTTTTAGGTCATAACAGCTCAACTCGAAAGAGAACTAGTTCAAATATCACTATAAAATTACCTTCCCCTTAATAAGGCAAAACTAAAAATGATTCCAGCATGAGCCAGGTTGGTGTTCGAACCTGTCTCCGACAACCAAGGAACACGGTTGCCGGCGTCATAGCGTTCTAAGCCACCATCAACTTGTCAAAACTTCCGATGACAAATATTGATGATCAAATCTTTTGATACAGAAGGATAAATAAAAATAAAAGTGGAAAAAAGCTGCCATAGTATTTCTTAAAAGGCATAGGAAAAGTTTGGAATTAAATAACTGACATAAAACAATAAATGCTAGTTTCCAAGCTTAGGCTTCGTCCACTCACCAAAATAACATTCTAATATGCCTGATGATCGGACTTAACCACCCGTGAAACGTAGCATAATGGTTGAATGTTTGGGACTTCGGTGGATTACTAATTTTTCAATGTAGCTCTTAGGTTATAACAGCTCAAATCGAAATTAAAATGCTTATAATTTCAGTAATTAACGGAAATTTTCTGTAAGTTAACAACCAAAGTGAAGTCGTCGCTAAGTCCCACCGATATCAACAATGTTGTAAACTTATATTAATACTTTTCGTACATAATTTTGCGTTTTAATTTTACAGATTTTTGTAGGTAACTCAAAAAATGAGTTACAGATTTTCTCTACTGGGAATGTCTGAAGCCTGCAGTGATGATGAGGAATGGAATGGTCGATAAGAACACACCAACATTTCTGTGAAAGTCTAAAAGGGAATAAGGAATTCGGCAGCAGTGAAGACTGAACTCATTCTGGGTGCAGAAGCTTCATCTATACAAAAACAAGGTTGGCGATAATGTTTACTTTTTTCGTAATGTATGGTAAAAACGCGCATACTTAGAAAAAGTCTCGGTTTAACCAGCATCCGGCAGAAAGGGGCACACGTTCCCTTGATGAGAATAACAACAGAACAACCACCATTCAATCTTCGTTCAGAAGTCAATGAAGAAGGTTCTGTTGTCGCTTGCTTCAATGATTTTTAATTTTAGCAATGCATTAACGCACACGCTGTTTGTGGAGAGAGCGAGAGAGAGTAGTATGCCTGAGACCGCAAACAAAGCGTTTGTATTAGTGCCGATACCTGGTTAAAACCCAGGCCAGGAAATTAGGCGCCCGTGTGCGCTCATTTAACGTTGCTCTCTCCGCACACACAATTCAACCCATTGAAAAATCATGCACTCACACAATGACGCCCCGTAAAGTATGCAATAGAAAAGTATGGTGCCTGACACTGGTTTAAACCATCACTACGATTGGTGTACGGGAGATATAACAATGGTTAGTATTGGAGCCGCTTTCACATTTTGAATTAAAATTTTTATCTGAGAACTGGCAGAACTAGAGAGCTACAATACAAATGCATTCTTGTTACACATGCTGAAGGCAGGCTACTATGGCCAAAATATGTAAATTTTCCAGTCTGTTTGGATACGCTACAAATTCTACAGAGATAGACATGTCTTTATATTATTTCTTATTTTTGAAGTCGCGGACATCTTCATTAGTAGTAGTTTTCTGTTCCACATTAAATATTTGGTTTTATTTATCCTTGAATTGAAGTTAAGGGTTTAACGTAGGTAAAAACACAGAAAATTATTTACTTTAAATTTTGAACTTTTGTTATGAGAACGTAATACAGCAATTTTGACAACAAGTGACGATATGTCTATGTTCCCAGCCTTAATGTTGAGCATGTCTGACCATAATATTTCCTCACTTAGGTATGGTCTTATCCCCATTAAATACATTCATTATTATGATTTTCAAGTTAACCATAGATCTGTCTGGTTACCCAAAAGTTTGTAACAATTTGTACAAATTGTTACAGAAAGTTGTCTGTTAACACACTTTGTTTACAGTTCTTCAATGAAAACTTGCAACTTCTTGCTGGAGAAATTTCTTCTAGCAAGAACTTGCAAGTAACCAGACACACATCATATTTGGAAAATAAGGCCATGTTTATATTATAGCCTTTTGCAGGGTTAAACTTCTTTATGAGGATTTATTTGAAATTTAAGCAATGGAATTGACATTTGAAACCCAGTGGGTTTGTTAAATCCAGTTATATATAACAATTTTAAATGAAATCGAAAAATAAATCAATTTACAAAAAAAAAAAAAAAAATAGCTCGATACAATTTTTGAGGAAATATTTAGAACTTTCCATAAGTTTTAAGTATGTCCCATAATATTTGTATTTTGTTTAAAGACTCGTAAAAAGACTCAATAAATTCCAAAATTCCAACTATTCCATAAAATGTTCTCTACTCTAGTTCAGATCAATGACAAGCACTTTATAGATTACAGGTTTGATTTGTTGTAACTAGAAAGCATCTGAAGGGTTTTCACATCGCCACCGATCAAAATTGAAGTAAACGTAGCAAGTTCGAATGTTGAAGAAATAGAAAGTTTGATTAGTAGGATGACATTCCTTACATCAAGTAGAAAATAATAAAAATATGTACTATTAAATATTAATATGTTCTACGGAAGGGGTGTAGTGGTAGAGGATAATGTCAGAATGTATGCATGTTCCAGGAATGTATGCTCAGAGAGTGTGTATTTTATAGGTGTCTAGTTTTTTACCCGTAATTTCACAAATAAGTACATACATGCATATATGCATATGCATGTACATATATATGTATTTACGGTTGAATGTGATTATGTAAACGACATGATTTTTCATAATAGAGAACTAAGTTAATATTTATGTTTGGATAGATACGAATATTTAGATAAGTAGTAGTAGTAGTAGATTAGAAACAATAACAAAGGTATATTTAATTTAAAGTGGACCGTTCCTCTTAATGCGGCGCAACGAACAATAATAGGCCATAACTGCTCGGACACTCTTCCACTTTTGATTTTGATTGGGGCTAGTACCATTTGCATTAATTGTTGGCGGATTCTCATTGTAATTGTTGATACTCCTTTCACTATCGGCTACTTGGGCGGCACTGTTCTGCTGGTGCTGGGAGCATTTAAGCGAGTTACTTGTTGCAGAATTTGCAATACTATTCAGAATTTCCGATGACGGACTATTTAGAAGCAGCGTAACATGTCGACGATTGGTATAATCGACTGATGAATGATCCGACAGTGTAAGACGATCTCTTTCCGTGTAGTTCCTAATGGCTGTCTGTCGCGTTGTTGCTCTGCAACTGTTATAACGTTTTTGTTCAGGGGTGGGGTATTTATTTCCAATACTCTGAGAAAATGTTGTCGACGAAGAGGAAGGAGATCTTAAGAAATGGTAAATATTTAAACGTTGTATAAGTGACTATTATTCTATTTACTGTAGTGTTAGTATGTCTGTCTGCAAGAACATTTTAGGAGCCAATAAATTCCATTTAAAAATCCCTATTCAATATTAAGTTTACTACTATAGATAGCAAATATTATACTTTTTTTAATGTTCCTATATAATATAATAATATATGTATATTTCATTTTCACAATTAAAAAACTCACGATTGAAATATTTCGAAAAAGAAAATATATCTGGAGATTCAAGATGAAATGGCTAAACTAACGAATCGAATATATGACTTTGGGAAATTATTGGAAAATATAAGTTGCTGGATAACCTAAAATCGCCGCAATCATCTCCGAAACGACGTAAGTCAGCCAGAAATGTAAACAAAGAGAAACGTGATGAAAATGAGAACAATGAGATCAATGCTCCGTCGTCTTCAAATTGCTCCTCTACTTTAACATCTAACATGTCATCACAAATTTCAAAGAACTCATATATTTGAAATAATGTCATGCCTTTAAACTGTCAGTCGTCAAATGATTTATCAAACATGATGTCTGAAAATCTACCAATAACTTACGGAGGAACAGTCAACAATCCTCCTGCTCCCCTTTGAAAGATGAACAACCTGGTATTATTACACTTGGAGCCATTCCACCGAAAAAAGTGTTTTTATTACGAGACTCGCAGCTGAAACTACAGTTGAATCTATTGACCTTTTCATTAAATCTAAACTTGGTCAAACTACTGATATTTTAATTCACAAATTTAACTCCATTCAACAACGTTCTATTTGATCATTTAAAGTTACTGTCTCTGATAACATTTATAATCGGCTTATTGATCCTGATTTTTGGCCAGAATATACAGTTGTTCGTGAATATATATACAGGGAAAGACAAAGAACCGTTAATTTTGGCTTCATACCTCAAAATAACGAAAATGTTTCAAAAACTAAGTACTGTTAATAACGATACTATTTCCATTGCCTATCAGAATGTGCGTGGTATTCGAACCAAAATATAAATTGTATCTGGAAAGCTTTACCTTTGTTTATCATATCGTAGTAATGACAGAGACATGGTTAAATGAGACAATTATGAACTCAGAAATTTTATCAAATAAATACAATATCTTTAGACGTGACCGAGGTAGCAATGGTGGTGGTGTACTAATAGCTGTATCTAATATTTTTACATGTGAATTGTTGGATACTGATTCTACACTTAACATTGAGTTTGTTGCCGTTCAAGTTAAACATAATTCTAAGAAAATGCTAATATTATGTTCCTTTATTCCACCTTCGTCTCCCCAAATACCATATGAAAAGCACAGTCAAGCTTTTAAAGCTGTTCTGCAAAAAGCTAAACCAGAGGATTTAATTCTTGTTTTAGGTGATTTTAATGTACCAAGTATTTCGTGGAATTTCCTACCCGAAGATAAATACTTAATGCGTGCAAATATACACAAATCCAATGAAGAATTCTTCGATACACTATTCGATTTTGGTCTTTTTCAAGTAAATTCTATTCGTAACTCCAGCCATAAGTTACTAGACCTTATCTTTGTAAATCAAGTCGATGAATGTTACATTAAACGAACTGATCCAATAACATGCCCAGAAGATCAATACCATCCGACAATAGAAATGAAGGTCGCCTTTCCAGCTATCAACAATGTTGAACATAACATTCGTATCGAAAAATCCTTATGTTTTCCGAAAACAAACTATCTACAGTTATGTGAATTATTACAGAACACCGACTGGCGTGACCTCTTATCCTGCACTTATGATCTGAATTGTGTCATAAACATATTTTACAAAAAGATATATGAGTACATTGATGTCTGCGTGCCGAAAGATTTTTATAAAAAGCTGTCAGGACCACCATGGAACACTAAAGCATTAGCAAGATCTAAGAATAACAAAAATAAGCAGTTCAAAAAATACAAGCGTACTGGTTCTGCTATCGACTACGGAAGATATTCAGTTGCACGCTCAGAATATACCAACTTGAATAATATTTGCTATTCAAAATATATTTCAAAACTCAAACACAACTTTAAACAAAACCCGAAATATTTTTACAAATTTGTCAATTCGAAACGTAAAGCCAGCGGTTTTCCTGCAACTTTAAGGTACGGAAAAACAGAATCATCCGACAACAATGTTATAAGCAACTTATTCGCAGATTTTTTCACAACAACATATTCAACTAAAACCTATTCTAACAACATGTACCCTTTTCAACTCAACTCTAACCAATCAATATCAATTACACTATCGGACAGTACAATGGTTTTAAAAGAATTGAAACATTTAAAATATGGCTATGATTTTGGACCTGATAAGATCCCAAGTTGCATTTTAATAAAATGTGCAGCAGCTTTTGCTTTACCTTTAACTATGCTGTTTAACGTTTCGATTAATCAAGCTGTTTTTCCTGACGTCTGGAAAACGTCGTATATCATACCACTCTTTAAAAGTGGAAATAAATCCGATATTGCTAATTATCGTGGAATTGCAAAATTAAGTGTGATTCCAAAGCTCTTTGAAAAAATCATCACGGATAACATTTACCACCATGTTAGTTCTCCTATCAGTACGGTTTTCAGAAAAAGTGCTCTACAGCAACTAACATACTTCACTTTTGCACAACAATCAATCGGGGTTTTCTTCAAGGAAAGCAAACTGATGCTGTTTACACGGACTTCAGCAAAGCATTCTATAAAGTAAATCACAAGCTTTTACGAATAAAACTTGAGTGCTTAGGATTTACTAACAGGAGTGTCAACTGGATTTATTCATACCTAAAACATAGGACACAAAATGTAAATTTTAACAATACCATATCGAGAAGTATTGTAGTTTCCTCTGGAGTACCACAAGGTAGCCATCTAGGACCACTCCTGTTTTCATAATTTATAAACGACTTGCCTCAAACAATAAAGTTTTCAAATATCTTGATGTACGCCGACGATGTGAAAATATTTCTCAGTTTTACAGATATGTCAATCAGCTGTTGCAAGATGATCTGAATTCGTTTGCTAATTGGTGTAATATTAACCTTATGGAAATAAATTACTCGAAATGCAAACTCATGAGATTTGCGAGAAAGAAGTTAATGGATACTGGTTATACTCTCAACGACTACTCTCTGGAGAAAGTTAACACGTTTGTGGATCTCGAGTTCTTTTGGATCGTAAACTGAATTTTAACTCACACATTTCGGTAACAATAAACAAAGCCAAGTCAGTGCTCGGATTTGTTAAACGGTGGAGTAAGGAGTTCATGGATCCTTATGTCACAAAAAAATTATACACAACGCTTGTTCGCCCTATACTAGAATATTCATCGATCATATGGGATCCTATATATAATACCCACAGCGATCGCATCGAGTCCGTTCAAAAGCAATTCTTACTTTTCTGTTTACGGAGCTTAAACTTTTCGTTCCATAATCGTTCATTATAGACTTTCCCTCATCAAGCTGCCAACTTTAAAAAGCCGAAGAAAAATGTTAAATGTATCATTCCTTTTTAATGTGATAATGGGTGACGTTAATGCTGGATTTCTAATCAACAATATTCGCTTTAATATTCCCCAAAGAGCTACTCGCAATTATGTACCACTAGCTATTCAATTTTCTAGAATGAATTATACAAATGCTGATCCCTTAACAGGAATGTCTAAAGATTTTAATGAATTATATAATCTTATTGATTTTTCTATGAATCCTAATACTCTGAAAAGTAAAATTGTAATATATTTAAATTCAGAAAATTAAGTACAACATTTTTAATTATATAGTCTGTAAGGAAAATATCCATATCCATAAAATAAAAAAAATTTTTTTGAAACAATACAACAATCTGATAAATCGATGGATTACTATCTCAACCTCGTATCTTAAAAACAGAAATTTTCAGGAGAAATGAAAAACGATAAATTTTTTGATACATCTGCGTTTTTTGGGTAAAAGTTTAAATGCATAAATTTTGCCAATTTTTTTTTAAATTGTATTTATAAGTATAAGGAATAGATGATTTTCCTTTTAAATATATTGTAGCAATTTTAAGTTGAACTTGATGTGAAGAAATCACAAGTTTTCAAATTATTAGTCCAAAAATACACTAAAAGTTGAAACACATTTCTTCTTTTACTCCTATCAGTATAAAAATTGTGACTCTGCCTAAAATAACACAAGACATAAGTAAAAATTAGAGTATTCCATTGTTGTCCATCTTACAAATAGCCGCATTAGAGAGAGGAAACAGTTTTTTGTATATCCTCCGTAAGTTAAAAAAAGTAAGTGTCTGACCTCATACTCTTTAGTCCCATTTCGATAAAGCTTTCGGTTTCCAAGCAAAAATCTTGAAAAAACTCCCTTAAAAGGTGACCTTTGACCGCGATTTATTTAAAAATCCTTCCGGCGATTTTTTGTTTGTTTTTCTCATCTATGAACATTGTTGTTTCAGAATCCGTAAAAACTTTTCATGAGTAAGCACTTTTCATTTGTTCATTCATTTTTGTTTTATAAGACTGCGATACATTCAGTGCATTGTCCTAATTTCTATATATCAACAAGTTAAAAACCTTAAGTTCGGCCGGGCCGAACTTTTTATACCCTCCACAATGAAATACTCTGAGCTAATATGGAATTATTAGGCTTCATTCTGTTGCGAAAGTGCATAAGCCAAAATTTTAGGTGGAGAAGTATCTTGACTACTAGAAACCCTAAATGCCAAATTTTAGCTAATTAGGCCAGAAAATTTAGCTAAAACCGTCAAAATACCTGAAATCGAGCGATGCCGTTATATGGGGGCTAAAAGAAAACGTGGACCTATGTCCATAATTTATAGTGGAGGAGTTTCTTTGACACTGGGAACCCTAAATGTCAAATTATAGCTAATTCGGTCTGAAAGTGTAGCTAAAAACGTCCAAATAGCTTAAATGGGGCGGTACCGCTATATGGGGGCTGTACCAAAACGTATACCTATGACCATAATTTTTGGTGGAGAAGTTTTTTGATCACTGAGAAACCTGAATGCCAAATTATAGATAATTCGGCGAGAACATTAGCTATATGTCAAAATACCGGAAATCGGGCGGTACCGTTATATGGGGGCTATAAGAAAATTTTTGGTGCAGAAGTTCCATTTTTGGTGCAGAAGTTCCTTGGTCCTGTGGTACCGTTATGTGTGGCCTATACCAAAATGTGGACCGATATAGCCCATCTTCGAACTTGATCTAAGTTCAGACCCAAAACACTTGTGTACAAAATTTCAGCTTTGTAGCTCGACTCGTTCGGAAGATAGCGTGATTACAACAGATGGACTGACAGACGGACGACTTAGAACTTTACGCTGATCAAGAAGCAAGTTGTCCAACAAAACATCATTCTAGATGGATGACGTCAAAGACAAAAATATTCTCCGTCAAATTTCGCTGTAGGTCACCGTAGAAATGTAATATCTATTTACATGATACAACAATGAAATATCTTTATGAATGTTGTCAACAAAACACGAAATTATTTTTTGATGAAATTGTTTTCCTTCTTTTTTCGAGGTGATGCGTGAAAGTAACCTGAAAATTAGTTTTAGACAAATACACAGAACCAAAGGAATCGATGCAAAACTAAGAATAAAGTACTTATCTACACCTTTTTCAGATGTTATTCGAATTATTTTAATTGTAATTCGTAACATTTCATTTGTAATTCGAGAATTCCATCTGTAATTCGAATTGCTCCATTTGTAATTCGAATTATTCCTTTTGTAATTCGAATTATTCCATTTGTTATTCGAAATATTCCATTTGTAATTCGAATTATTCATTTGTAATTTCAAATAAAATAATTCGAATTACAAATAGAATAATTCGAATTACAAAAGAAATAATTGGTATTATAAGTGGAATAATTCGAATTTCAAATGGAATAATTCGAATTACAAATAGAATAATACACTAGACAGACGGCAGAGTTAATTTGCATTAAAAATGTCCTAATTTGAATTAATTTTTCACCCTGACAGACGATAGTATCTGCATTTATGAAACAGCTGTTTGTGTTGTTTGTTTGTACCCAGCAGACCATTTCATAACGCTTTACAAAAGATCGCCAAAATATGCAAAACAAATGCACTTTCTACCTTTGATCTTTTCACCACGATGAAGCAAAAATAAATTTAATTTATTCGCGATATTTTTGAGTCTTTTTAATATTATAAAAATATTGCAAAACTTTAAAAAACATTTGAGGAAGATATAATTTTCGATAGAATTGGTATGGTGGGTAATGAAATTTTTTGTGAAAATAAAAATTGTAAAAATAGATTTGATAGAAGGCGTGAAAAACGATTAGCTGCTATTCTACTCGCGAAAGACCACTACTTATTTTGAAGAAACGCGAAAATTGCTGATTTGCTTTCCATTTTTATTTTCTTAAACATGGAAATTTGACAAAAGACAATAGATTTTCAACAGCATTGCCATATTGAAATTGCTAAATTCAGTTTAAATTTCCTTTGATTTTGGGCATTAAGAATGTGGATAATGCACGAATTAATTTGTACATATGTATGTACACTCTGTTTCAATAGCACATTTCAAATTGCTTTTTATACCCTACACCACTATGTGGTAAGGGGTATTATGTGTTAGTGCATTTGTATGTAACATACAAAAGGAAGCGAGATAGACCCATAGTTCCTTCTAGGGATATACATAGAATCACTTTCTGAGTCGATTTATGCATGTCCGTCCGTCCGTCCGTCCGTCCGTCCGTCCGTCCGTCCGTCCGTTCGCAACATACAGGTCGCATTTGTTGACCGATTTCGCTGAAAATTGGGGAATACCATTTTTTTAGCCGTCGGAAGATCAAGTTCGAAGATGGGCTATATCGGTCCAAGTTTTGGTATAGCCCCCATATATATTTTCGGCCGATTTCACGTATTTTCTGTAACACACACGCTATATATGTCCGATTTCGATGAAATTTGGAATGTGTGACTGAATTTGGTCTAAAAATAAATGTGCCAAATTATATCGAAATCGGTTCAGATTTGGATATAGCTTCCATATATATGTTCGCCCGATTTCACGTATGCGATGTACCAATCACGCTATATACGTCCGATTTTAATGAAATTTGGAATGTTTGACTGAATTTGGTATAGAAATAAGTGTGCCAAATTATATAGAAATCGGTTCAGATTTGGATATAGCTCCCATATATATTTTCGGCCGATTTCACGTATTTTCTGTACCAAACACGCTATATATTTCCGATTTCGATGAAATTTGGAATGTGTGACTGAATTCAGTCTAGAAATAAATGTGCCAAATTATATCGAAATCGGTTCAGATTTGGATATAGCACCCATATATATTTTCGGCCGATTTCGCGTATTTGCTGCTCCAAACACGCTATATAAGTCGGATTTCAATGATATTTGGAATGTGTGACTGAATTCGGTCTGGAAATAAATGTGCCAAATTATATCAAAATCGGTTTAGATCTGGATATAGCTCCGATTTATATTTTACATATTCACAGTGGTGTAGGGTATCATATAGTCGGCCCCGCCCGACTTTGATCCTTTCCTTACTGGTTGTTACTTCAGTTTAGTCGATATTCGTGGAATAACCTCGGGAAAGTTGATATATCTTGGTTTGTAATTTTATGAAGTATCTTTCAACAAAAAGTTTAGCTTCGATAACGTACCGTTATAATTTTTTTTAATTATACCCTCAGCATTAATGCTAACGAGGGTATATACACTTTCATACGGGCAAAATGTGCCTCATCGAAATAATGGTTTTAGACGCCAAGTATGTTTGGACGAAATGTGTTTCAGACAATTTGGAGTCGATTGAGCAATGTCCGTCCGTCTGTCTGGCTGTCTGGCTGGAGCGCAGGATAACTCTCGAACGGATCAACCGATTGGAACCAAATTTTGGCTTTCGTAATATTTTACCCAAACTTAGTTTAAGTTCGAAGATGGGCTATATCGGTCCTCTCCTTCCGGTACCTCTCCCACAAAAGTTCCAAAATGTTCGGAAAATTTGTGCGCAAGATAACTCTTAAAGGGAGTAACCGATTTGGTCCATACATTGCACATTATGAAATTTCTACCAGACTTAAATAAGGTTTCAATCGGTCCACTCCTTCGGCTACCTCCCACACAAAATTTCGGAAAAGTTAAGTTTAGGGCCATCTCTCGAATCGCTTTGATTTTTGTTTTAGCAACTTGTATTCACTGCCCTCCATACAACGGTACAAGTTTCATCAGGGGTAAGTCCATACTTCCTGAGAAAATAGCCTGAAAGTTGCAAAAAACACCTAGTTTCTTTCTGTGTATAGGTATGACCTCGTTTTTATACCCTACACCACTATGTGGGGAGGGTATTATAAGTTGGTTTTGGCCAAAAAGTTTGTAACGCATCGAAATAATGGTCGTAGACCCATACTTATATATACCAAAATGAATGTCTCGACGAGCTGAGTCGATCTGGCTATGTGTGTCCGTCCGTCAGTCCGTCCGTCTGTCCGTCTGCCCATCTAAACCTTGTAATCACGCTACAGGTCGCAATTTTGATCGGATCGTCACAAAATTTTGGATGTTGATGGGGGTCCCGGAGGGGAAGAAGCCTATTGATTTTGGTGTTGGTCGGATAATATTTAGGGGTCGGAATGGGCAAAAAACTGATGTGGATAGAACGACAACGTTTTTTCCCAAAGCGAATATCTCAGCTTGTATACAGGGTATACCAAAAGCAAAACCTGACAATAAAAGTAGAAAATATCACCTTTCTAATGATGTAAAGTAGGTTCTCGTAGGTGATCAAACAACGAAGATATCACAATAGTCGCAAATAAAACCCAAATTTTCATTTTCGCGATTTTAATTATCATGACGATTATCACAGCTTTGGTTGGGGACTTTCCAAAAGCAAAGCCGGGCAATGAAAGTAGAAGACCCCGTCTTTACAATGATGTAAACTAGGTCGGCGTAGGTGACCAAATAACGGAGATTTCCCAATAGTCGTTAATACATCCCATTTTTCCACTTTTTTGGAAATTACGCTACAGGTCGCAATTTTGATCGGATCGTCACGAAATTTTGGGGGTTAATGGGGATCCTACAGATGCTAATGAAAGTAGAAAATATCACCTTTGCATGCATGTTACGTAGGTTGTCGTAGGTGGTCAAACAACGAAGATATCGCAATAGCCGCTAATAGAACACAACTTTTCATTTTTGCGATTTTAATAATAATGACGAATATCACAGCTTTGGTTCGGGACCTTCCAAAAGCAAAGTCTAACAATGAAAGTAAAAAATCCCATCATTACAATGATGTAAAGCAGGTTGGCGTAGGTATCCAAATAACGGACATATCGCAATAGTCAGTAATACATCCCATTTTTCCACATTTTTGGAAATCACGCTACAGGTCGCAATTTTAATTGGATCGTCACGAACTTTTGGGTGTTATTGGGGGTCCCACAGAGGAAAAAACCTTTTGATTTTTGATAATGGTCGGATTATTCAGGGGTCCGAATGTGAAAAAAATATTTGGAAAAAAGACCAACGTTTTATTTCAAAGTTAAAATCTCCCATCTGTAGGAGGTATATCGAAAGCAAAACCTGGCAAGGAAAGTAGAAAATATCACCTTTACAACGATGTGAAGTAGGTTGTCATAGGTGGTCAAACAACAGAGATATCGCAATAGTCGGTAATGCATCCCTTTTTCCATTTTTGTGCAATCACACTACGAAATTTTGATCGGATCCTCACGAAATTTTGGTGGTTGATGGGGGTCTAACAGAGAAAGAAGCCTATTGATGGTTGGCATACATCCCACTTTTCCATTTTTTATTTATTTGGGTTGTAATGTCGATGCACTTAAATGCGTTTCAAAAAAATTTACCTGTGTTAATGAAGACATTCAGAGCAACTAGAGCATTCAGAGCGCTAAGCTATCCCAATTTTTATATTTTATTTAGTCAAAAGCTTATGAACAGGGGTAGTGGTGTAGGGTATCACATAGTCGGCCCCGACCCGACTATAGCCTTGGCTCACTTGTTTCTTGATAGTATGTTGGCTCAGACCCAGAGCAATAACAATCACCTGCTATTTTAATGATTAACTTATCTTAATGCCAAGATTGACCCGTATTATGGAATAGGAGTCGTAGGAATTTGAAGTTTCTCGATCAAAAATGCACAATTTTCAGTTGAATTTCAAGTTTGTTTTGCACCATTCCTTCGTTTTTTTTTTTTTGTTTGTTTTGTTAATGTATTATAGATAATTGAAGTCCACAGCTTTTATGAGGTCTAATTTCCCCGGTATTAAAGTCATAGTTTGACCAATTTTAGCGTTTTAAACTTGAAATAGCTTTTATTTATTCGAATTTTAAAGAATCGTAACAGTAGCATTCAAAATTTACATTTGTACTCAAGTTATTGGGATTTTTGAAAGAAAATTAAAAAAATTATAACGGTAGGTTATCGAAGCCAAATTTTTGTTGAAATATACTTCATAAAATTACAAACCAAGATATATAAACTTTCCCGAGGTTATTCCACGGATATCGTCTAAACTGAAGTAACAAGAAGTAGGAAAAGCGTTAAGTTCGGTCGGGCCGAACTTTTTATACCCTCCACCACAAATTTCAGTCATTTCGGTGGATTAATGTGGCCACAACCTTCAAAATACCGAAAATCTCAATGTACTGTTCTATGGGGGCTATATGATGGCGTGGACCTATACCTACGAACTTCTGGGGGAAAGTTTTATACCCCAAACGAAGACTAAATACCAAATTTCAGCCATCTCGGTGTGATAATGAGGCCAAAACCTTCAAAATACCGAAAATCGGCAGATATCGTCCTATGGGGCTATATCAAAACGTGGACCTATATAAACATTTTATGGTAGAAATGTTTCTTAGCCTCTGGAAATGCAAAATACAAATTTGCAACCGATTCTGTTGTTAAATGTGACTAATACATTCAAAATATATTAAAATGACGCGTACTTTATATGGGGCGTTATATGGGGGTAATACCAAAACGTGGACCTATATAAACCAACTTTGGTAGGAATGTTTTTTGGCCTCTGGAGACACAAAATACCAAATTACAACCAATTCGGTGGTAAAATGGGACAAATATCTTAAAAATTCCCTAAAACGACGACGCGTCACGCGTCATTTTGTATGGAGGCTATACGAAAGCATGGACCTACATAGCCCGTTTCCTACGTACATATAATAGATTTTCCCAAAATTTCATCCACCTACGTCAATCCGTTCGGACGCTAGAGTGATTTCCACAGACGGACAGAAGGACGGGCATGGCTATATCAATGTAGAATTGCACGCTGGTCAAGAATATATATAGTTTGTGGGGTCTACAATGATTATTTCGAGTAGTTACAAACGTAGTGACAAACTTAATATACCCCCATCCTATGGTGGAGGGTATAAAATACAATTTGAAATGTGCTATTGACATGAAACAGGGTGTATATTAATAGTAGAAATTGTTTGTTTGCATTTTTCTACCCTCCACCATAATATGGAGGGTATAATTAAATTTTTCACTCCGTTTTTAACCAATCGAAATATTCAGCGGATACCCTATAAAGTATATATATTCTTGATCAGGGTAAAATTCTAAGTCAATATAACCATGTTCGTCTGTCCATCCGTCAGTTGAAATCAAGATATGGCTCGCAATTTTAAAGATAGAGGTTTATAATTTGGTATAGAAGCTTCTATTACTCCTAGGGTATTTGGTATTGCAAATGGGCTATATCGGTTCACGTTTTGATATAGCCCCCATAGAACGGTACCACCCGATTTTCGGTATTTTTAAGGTTTTAGCCTCATTATCACACCGAAATGGGTGGAATTTGGTACTTAGTCTTCGTTTGGGGTATAAAACTTTCCCCCCAGAAATTTGTCTGTATAGGTCCACGCCCCCATAAAACGGTACCTCCCGATTTTCGGTATTTTCAAGGTTTTAGCCTCATTATCACCCCGAAATGGCTGAAATTTTTTACTTAATCTTCGTTGAGGTTATAAAAATTTCTCCCAGAAATTTGTCGGTAAGGGTTCACGCCTTCATATAGCTTTCCGCAAGAAATTTGTAAGTATAGATCGATGTTTTGATATAGCCCCCATGGAATGGTACCTCCCGAATTTCGATATTTTGAAGGTTTAGTATTTAGTCTTTTTCATAAACGAAAGGAAACTAATTGCTCCATTATATTTCAGTTTAACTCGTTGTGGAGGGTATAACAAGTTCGGCCTGCCCGAAATTAACGCCGTTCTTACTTGTTACTGTTAATTTTGAATGTTTTGATACAGAATCAACAACTCTCAAAGTATTTCACTTTTTTGGGATAATATCAAAAGAAAATAAATTTTTACATCAAAGAAATCTTATCAAAGAATTATGATTACAGATTTCAACATAATATATTTTGCCCCCACCCCCTAGTTCTTGATATATAGTTTAAATATGTAGTGTTATTTTCATAAAAATGATTATACCTGGATAAGTAGTTAATTCTGAGACTTTTAGTGAAATTTTGTATAGAATATTTCTTTTTTAGTACTATTTGTCTTAAACTAATTTTCAGGTATCACCTTGAAAAAGAACTAAAACAATTTCATTAATAAATAACGTGTTTTGTTGAAAAAATTGGTATTGATTGTTATATGTAATGAAAAAAGATATTTCTTTGGTGACTCACAGTGAAGTTTGACGGAGAACATTTTTGCCTTTGACGTCATCCATGTAAAATGATGTTTTATGGGACAACTTGGCATACAATTAGATGAAGTATAAAACACACTTTTGATTTTTATAGATTCCTGGCGTCCAGGTAGGATTTAGAGTTTTGATGTATTCTAGGACTTTTTAAAAGTAAGATGTGTGATGAAATTAAAAACAAATTCTCTACATCAACTGTCTAAAAATAGAATTTTTTCCACCTTACTTTTCGACTTCTAGTGGCCACAGAATAACTAGTTATTCTAGTGGTCATAAAATAACTACAAAATGAGTGCGACATGCCCTTGTAAAAATAATGGGGAAGAAAGGGGGTTTGAGAGTAGTTACGGCTGCCAAAAATCCCTTACGAAACCCATGATTTTGGGAGGAATTTTTTGCTGGGACATAACTGAATTGCAAATTATATTCCAAGATAGGCATCAAATCAATTTAATAACACAGGTATCATATTGAAAGCAAGAATTAATAAATAATAGCAGCATAATATGTCATTTGAAATGCGGCAAAGAAACGTTCATAAATGAACAAAATCACTACATAATATATGTACATACATACATATAAATAAATATTGACTGGTGCGATAATACAAATATGTTTGGAAGATATATGACGGGTCTAAAGAAGCGATATTGTGATACTGTGATTTCAAATCATGACTGCGACAAAACATTTAATACCCTAATAAAACCGTGTTCTGATTTTGAATTTACAATACTCTTAATAAGATTAAGTTTTAAAAACAAATTAGCCAAAATTTCCTTAACTTTATAATCGTACAATTTTAATCTTGATTTGATTATTTTTCTAGAATTTGGTTAGATAAGTAGATTTCTTAGTAACTCTTTAAATTGGCAATTATTGTGAACGACTAAATCTCATTTCCAACGAAGTAATTGGATCATACAATTGCGCCCTTAGATATGACAATGCAGCCCTATTTCAAATTATGGAAAGTACTAAAACACTAACAAACTTTTTTCCAGAATTACAAGAAAAATCGAAAACAGGTAATAAAAAATGTACATCGGTAGTTGACCTTACAAACCTACCAACCAAATAACCAATTTGTACATGTTTGACATATTTTCGTATAAAACGTTAACATTCTAGTGTCAACTTCCAAAAGCTGGGATCCTAAATCGAATTTTACTGTGGATCTCTGTATACACCAAAACGGAGATACAAGTGTCCTCTACTTTTTGGGCTTTTTCATAATATAACAGATTTTTCTTGTAATTTTTTGTTACATTATTGGTTACACAAATGATGTAGAAAAAATAATAAATTATGAGAAACGTCATGTTTTCCTGGAATAGTTTCATTAAAATTAAAGAATTTTCAAAAAGTCAGGACATGAACAACCTTTATTCTCCAAAAATATCGGAATCTTTTGGTCTTTGAAATTTCTATTTGGACTAAGATTAGAATCGGACTAAAACAGAGTAGTAGAGAAAATATATGATAGCATACCACAAATATTTCGCATTTTTTAAGACCTAAGTAATAAACAACAATAACAACAAATAACAAATAGGTACAGTACTGCTCAAAACATTTGCAACTGAGAAAATTTGATTCAAAATCTGAGGTAACTATTTTTGTTTCGAAAATATATTGTAAGTTAAACCTTTTATTTATTATCTGGACACATCATAAAGGCATCCAGTTAACTAAATAAATTAATATATCCTTTGGAATCCTGTCTCTAAGGAAAATTGTTAAATACCAAGGTTTTATTCGATATTTAATAGGGTAGAGTCAATTTTAGGGTCCCGGAACATCCTATATGAATTTAGATCACTTAATCTGATCGGGTCCGATAATAACACAAAAAATATTTGCAACAAATTACGAGTTTTGCGTGGTTATATATACATATCGCTCATTTACTCAAAGAGTGATATAACTCATTTTCTGAGTTACGACTTCTACTTCATGCTGTGTCAAATTTTCATGATGATATCTCTAAAACTTAGCGAATTACAGCTCATTTACTACGGGTTTGACATAATTCAACAAAAAAGTTTTTTGAGCTTATGAAGTACTAAAACACTTCAAATCAGTCTTGATCTTGCATAGAAAGTTAGCACCGATATCTGGCTAGCTGTTTGCAAAAGATAGTCCTAGTAGTTATTCTATTTTTTGTGTAAGAATATTTTATATAATTTATATAATAATTCAATCCCCAGCCTAAAACGCATTTTTCTCTAAACAGGATTTTTTGAAATGTGCCACTCTTTGAGTAAATGAGCGATATGTTTAGTGTCGGTAGTGTGTACATAGTGCGATTTCGACATGTTATATATCCGGTTAGTTTTTAAATCTAATAAATATCTCGACCTCTTGCCTCCAGTGCCATCACTGGTCAACTTTTTGTATAAGGGGACAAATTTGATCATCATTCGACCTGCTGATAAAATACATTTTTTCAAGTCATATAACTCAAATATTGTTTTAAGTCGACGAAAAGTACTACATTTTACAACTCTAAAAACAATTCCAAACTTTTTCTGAAAAATTTATATGGAAAATTGATTTTTTCCTGGAAATTACTGTTTTCCTAAAATTAGCCTATATAGGTATGTATCGGAGGGTTTGTATAGATTTATCGATGCTAAGCCTTTATCTAACATCTGTTGTTGTAATCTGAGAGATCTGCTTAATAATTGGCATCATTATTTGATTATCCCCTGCAGTATGTAGTTGTCTATTCACCTCCTTTCTATCTTATAGTGATTTTAGTACTTTTTACGCGGTATACATCTCATTTTTAAATATTGTAATTTTCTTATGATTATTTTTGGACTGCGTTTGGTCCAAAATTTTCAGAAATAAACATTTTTGCAAATCTTTGATACAAATTTTGGGCCATAACTTTTGTTTTTCTTTAAAAATTAGACTGCATACTTGTCTGTTAAAATTACACATAGGCGGGATAAAATGCATTCCTCATGAAAGCTTTTTGTGCCCTTCTTCTGATTGAAAACAATCTTATCCCAATCAATACAAAAAAAAACTCATCAAAAATTAAGTAATAGATATTCGAACCACGGAATTACAAATGATTCGAGCAGGCTAAAACACTTCATCCTGCGATATTTCACACATTTCTGTAACATAAGTGTTAAAAACTGAATAATAATTTTCAAGTCTTGAAAATAGGGTCAATTAAGAATCAAATTACAAAAATAAATATATTTCAAAGCACAAAATGTCCCCAAAAATAGTTTAAATGTGATATAGGCAACTGAGTTGCAAACGTTTAGAGCAGCACTTTATCTATATCAAGAATATTTTTCGGGAAATGACTTTATCTTTCTTCAGAAAATTACAAAAATTGGTCTGTCTCTAAAGTCAAGTAACTTGAAATAAGCTTCTTCAGAAGCATATCTTCATATTTGATGTAATTTGTTGCTACATTAGTTGTAATATGTTAAAATTAAATGCGGAGGCACTGTGCGGCTTATTTATTTCATATCAAATTAATCAAATAATTTTTTACGGTGAACGTATTTCATAAACTCTTCTTTGATACAAGTCGTTATACTTAGGGGATAAGTTCGATGTGTTATGACTTTTTAAGCATGACGATTGCGAATATGCGAAGATAGAAATGTTGGGAAAAAGTTAGGTGTACCTCATCCAACATTCCACCATGAAATCAGTCCATTGGAAGTACTTAATAGGAAGATTTTTAGGTTTACATACATTCAACAAATATGTTATTATTTAGGTATATGTAAAAAGAGTGTACATATGTATATATATTTATATAAGAAGAGAAATATTCGACTTCTTCCGAAGTTATAAGTACATAAAATCGCTGTATTTACATAACTTCAAACAGCTTTTGGCTGCAGTATGATCGCGTTGCATACATATTTATGTAGGTATTTATGTTATTTGAATGAATATGGTGTTTGTTTGTGTGTGTGTGGTGAACATTTATGTATAAACTTTGAAACTTACCTTTGACTCGGACTTTTACTATCAGAGGAATGGGCGTTACTGTTCTGGTCATCATCTCGTCTCTTCGATCGACGTTTATTGTCGACACGAACATGATCCCCTGAACTGCTTGTGGGACTGATCACATCCGAGTCACTATTATTGCATTCGGTTTGATTCATTGTTTGAGGGAAGGAAATTGCAGCTTCGCTAGTTTCAATCTAAAAAATATTGGAATTGACTGTTAAACGGCTACACGATTACATTGAAACTTGAATACTAATCTGCTAATCAAAACTTACCGCATATAAACCTGCCGATGAGGCTGTTGACGAGGAGGCCGCTGCCCCCGTGCTGCCGTAGTTGAGTTGTGAGTGATAACCGCTCGACAATATTTTCTTGTGAGCCGATGCGTGTGCGCGGTACGCACTCACGCTTAGTTTCATTGTGATGTACACATAAAATACAAATACTTAGACGTGACGCCCGATTGCAGTCTAACACCATACACGGCCACATTTACTACTACCCTTCGTTTTTCATAGGCTGATGGAATTTGAACTATTGTATTCTTACCTCTAGGAGTTGTGGGAAATCCCTTTTTCTCCTTAAGCGAGTATATACAAGCGTTGAATGGAAGTTGACAATGCATTTAAATTACATTTCCTTGCCACATATGTGGCTGGGTAAGTACTTAGCGTCCCTGCGGCTACACACCCTTTTTCTCTTATATATGTACATATGTATGTAAATTTATCTTACCACGATTTAATCATGACAAAACATCAGTGGTTAAGGCCCCTACGTCTGTAAAAGAAAAAATCCACTATTATTTCCATGCTAACATTTTACAAATATAACAAGTAAGAACGGCATTAAGTTCGGCCGGGCCGAACTTGTTATACCCTCCACCACAAATTGTATTGAAGTAAAATGGAATAATTAGTTTCCTTTCGTGTATGAAGAAGACAATACTAAATTTCAGCAATTTCGGTAAAACAATGTGAGGCACCGTTCTATGGGGGCTATTTCAAAACCTCGATCTATACCGACAAATTTCTGACGGAAAGTTTTTAGACTCAAAGAAGACTAAATACCAAATTTCGGTAAGAGAATGTGGCTAAAACTTAAAAAATACCGAAAATCAAGAAGTACGCTTCTATGGGGATATAGGTCCACGTCCTATACTGATAATACTCTTCTGGAGTATTTTATAACTCTTGGAAGACGAAATAACGAATTTCAGCCATTTCGGTTGAATATTGATCTTTAGTATTACTAAAATCGGGAGGTACCGTTCTATGGGGGCTATATCGAAACGTGGACCTATACCGACGAATTTTAGTCAGAAATGGGGCAATATGAAAGCGTGGAGCTGTACAGACATATTTCTGGCGAACAGTTTTGAAGACTAAATACTAAATTTCAGCCATTTTGGTGGAATATTGAAGACACAACCTTCAAAATACGAAAAATCGGGAAGTACCTTTCCATGGGGGCTATATGAAGATGTGGACCAATACCGACAAAATTCGGGGGGAAAGTTTTATACTCAGCTATTTTGGTAGGATAATGAAGCTAAAACCTTAAAAATACCGAAAATCGGGAGGTACGGTTCTATGGGGGCTATATGAAGGCATGGACCGATACCGACAAAGTTCTGGGGAAAAGTTTTATACCACCAACGTAGACTAAGTACCAACTTCCAGCCATTTCGGTGTGATAATGAAGCTAAAACCTTAAAAATACCGAAAATCGGGAGGTACGGTTCTATGGGGGCTATATGAAGGTGTGGACCGATACCGACAAAATTCTGGGGGAAAGTTTTATACCCCTAAAGAAGACTACGTACCGAATTTCAGTCATTTTGGTAGGATAATGAAGCTAAAACCTTCAAAATACCGAAAATCGGGAGGTACCGTTCTATGGCGGCTATATGAAGGCATGGACCGATACCGACAAAGTTCTGGGGAAAAGTTTTATACCACCAACGTAGACTAAGTACCAAATTCCAGCCATTTCGGTGTGATAATGAAGCTAAAACCTTAAAAATACCGAAAATCGGGAGGTACGGTTCTATGGGGGCTATATGAAGGTGTGGACCGATACCGACAAAATTCTGGGGGAAAGTTTTATACCCCTAAAGAAGACTACGTACCGAATTTCAGTCATTTTGGTAGGATAATGAAGCTAAAACCTTCAAAATACCGAAAATCGGGAGGTACCGTTCTATGGCGGCTATATGATACCGATACCGATAAAATTCGGGGGAAACGTTTTATGTCCCTAAAGAAGACTACGTACCAAATTTCAGCCACTTTGGTGGGATAATGAAGCTAAAACCTTAAAAATACCGAAAATCGGGAGGTACCGTTCTATGGGGGCTATATCAAAACGTGGACCGATATATCCCATTTTCAATACCAACCATCCTGCAAGTAATAAAAACTTCTGTACCAAATTTTGACTCTCTATCTTTAAAATTGCGAGCTGTATCTTGATTTCAACAGACAGACAGACGGACGGACGGACAGACGGACATGGTCAAATCGACATAGAATTTTATGCTGATCAATAATATATATACTTTATAGGGTCTCCGACGAATATTTCGATGTGTTACAAACGGAATGACAAATTTAATTATACCCTCCATATGGTGGAGGGTATAAAAAATCGAAATGGGTCTAATTTGCTTGCAATGTGACGATCATAATGCAATTATATTGTCAGTAAGGTTCATTTAGTAAGGTTACTCAGGAAGCGAATTCAGGGCTTACTCTTCTCTTGATGTCAAACATTTTTGTAGCGAGGAATGCACAGAACAACAAATATTAATATTAGGTAATAACAGGTCACCTCGAAAGAGAATTAATTCAAATATCACTCTAAAACAAATGACCTTGGCCTTAATAAGGCAAAAAAATATTATGTTTGTCCTTTTACTTACTAAATTTTACTGAACAAATTTCTTACGTATTGTGTAGCATCATTTCAGTTATACAGTTTCCAAAATTTGAGTAAAAGAAGAACATTCAGTAAAATTTTGTAAATTATCGAGTACACGGACAGGCATACTATTGGCAAAATTCGAATAAACGAATTGTAAAAATGTACCACGGTTCACTTAGTAAGGTTACCCAGAAAGCAAATTCCGATTTTAGGGGCCAAATATATACATAATGTCCGTTGTGACTCGCGTCACGCGTTAAAAACACAACTACATGAAAAATGTGTAAGTGATGCCAAGTTTGTTATTGAAGTTTTCGCGTGGTTGTTGTCACGCGTCACTCAACGGACCGTATGTGCAGAGCCGTTTAGCCTTCTTTTCAATATGTGTGTTCGTTTACTCAAAATTTGTACGAATTGTTACTCTACAGTAAACGAACAACAATGCAAAAAACCTTAGTCGATTACAAGAAGTTACTGGACTTGTACAAATTTGTACAAATTGTTGAGTAAACGAACAAACCTAATGTTTTTCTAGAAAAGAATAAAACCACGAAATATTATTGGCACAATTCAAATAAACAAATAAAAAAATTGTAGAAGAGGGGTGTTCAAGGGGAGCCCATTCCCATGCTTGTTTTTTCGAAATATTCAAATTTTTTACATACAAATTAACTGTTTTGTAGGATCTAGGGGGGGCAGCTGCCCCCCCTAGCTATTCCTGGCTACGCCCATGATAGAAAGGATGAACAATTTAAGAAGAATTTTTATAATATATCTGTGGTAAGTATTAATACATTTTATGACACAATTAATTATAGTGTAATTTCATTAAACATGTATACATCTTGTTTCAGGGACTTTTGAATGATCTGAAGGACACACGGACCAAATAACCATAATTCGGCAAGTACCAAATTAACATAAATTGCTGTATCAAGCAGTCACATACAATTTTAGGTATCAAGGATCAAGATGAACCTATCATATCCATATGTATACAAGATTATATTGTCCTTTGTACAGTTTTTGCACACCATGTAATAAAGTATGGCTAAAGCATATGCGTATGCATTTATCCATTTATCTGACTTCAACTTACTAGCAATTTTGACTATCATTTCTGACTACCGAATTGACTGGTTACTGGTAATGCAACGAAGGGAGAATTGTGTTTCCCAAGACTATTGAATTGACTGGTTACTGGTAATGCAATGAAGAGACAATAGCCTTTCACACAACTATCGAATTGGATGGTTACTGGTAATGCAGTGAGGGGACAATAGACCACTTCCTATGACATCCCCATGTTAAATTCACAAGCCTATAGCATTGGGAGTAGATTGGGTGGTAACTAGTTGTGTTTACCAGTAGCCAGCAAAATTACTAGTTATTCCCTAGTTACCCGAACAACTGGGAAATAGCAATTGTCTACTTTGACATACCCCCCGTTTACACATGCAAATGACAGTTCGAAAAATACCAATACACTCATACATATTCACTGCCACACCAACAACCTCACTGCCGATAAAATTTCCTTGTCAGTAATCAATGTAAGTGCTTTGAAAGTAACTTCAATTTTTTCCGAACGTTTACACATGCAAGTGTCAGTTCGAAAAAATTGAAGTTTCGACTATAATATGTATACACAACTGTCTGCAAGTTACTTGCATGTGTAATCATTGGGATAGTTATGTAACTAGTTACTCATTGATCCTAGTTACTTTACACTAGGGCTGTTCAAAGGGCGCCCTTCTGTTGTCGGTGTGTGTCAATTTGCTCACTCACACAATTAAAAAAGAGAGCTTTTATTTTTGAAATGACAATTTTCAATACACATTTTTTTTCTAAGGCAAAAGACAACCCAGCATACTAAAATAATGATCTAAAGAACACACGAGAAAAAACATTACAAGGACCAAATAAACATAAGTCGCTGTATCAAGTAGCCACACACAAGTTCCAGAATCAAGGATCAAGATGTACCTATTATATCCATATGTATACAAGATTATATTGTCATTGTAAAATTTTTGCACTCCATGTAATAAAATAAAGTGTGGCTAATGCATATACATATCGCTCATTTACTCAAAGAGTTAGCAAATTCTATTTTTTCTACGACTTCTACTTTATCTGGTGTCAAATTTGTATACTGATATCTCTAAAACTCGACGACTTACAGCTCATTTACTACGAGTTTCGCATTAATCAACACAAAAGTGTTTTATGAAACACTAAAACACATTATACCATGCTTGGTCTTGCACAGAAATTTTGCGCTGATATCTGGCTAGCTGTTTGCAAAATATGGCCGAAGTAGTTATTTTAGTTTTTGTGTAATAATCATTGTAAGTTGGGAAGTCGAATTTCAATAGCCAACTTATAACGCGTTTTTCTCGAAACTTGATTTTTTGAGATGTGTCACTCTTTGAGTAAATGAGCGATATGTATGCATTTACCCATTTATCTGACTTCAATTTAGTAGTAATTTTGGCTATCATTTCTGACTAACGAATTGACTGGTTACTGGTAATGGAGTGAGGGGACAATTGACCCTTTCCTATGACATCCCCATCTTAAATTCACCAGTCTTAGCATTGCGAGTAGATTGGGTGGTAACTAGTTGTGTTTTCCAGTAGCCAGCAAAATTGCTATTTATTCCCTAGTTACCCGAATAACTGGGTTTTTTTTTTTTGTTTTAAAAATTTTAAAACACAAATTTTTTCAATGGAAAAAGACAACCCAACATTTAAAAATTACTTGAGATAATATTAGGGCTCGATTATGGATATTAACTCAACTGTAGTTGCGTTGCCAGATGAGAAAATCATACAATTAAAATATTTGAAACGACAGAAATTTTTGTCAAATCCATTCAATATCAGTGTTGTGTTTTGAACCTTCAAATATTTATTAAATTGTAACAAAGTATGAATTTCAATGCGGAAATGGAAATTTCTATTATTAAATTTGCTCTCGACAACGAAACTGGAGTTGGATTGCTATCCATAATCGACCCCTTAGAAAAAAAAAAACTTTTTAAATTTATTGCTCTGTTCCAAAACCTGCAAGAAGCTAATATTTTTTACTACGATAACATTTTTTCCTTTATGTTATCGGAAAAAATAGTAAAATTTAGTAGATTCTTGCAGTTCTGGAACAGACCATATATGTATGTATGTAGTTAATAACAGGGAAATAATCTAAACGATATCCTATGGAAAATATTTAATATGCACGCATATTGTAGGGTTATCCGTGTAGAAGTAGAATAGGTTTATAAATATTTTTTGTTATTTCATAAAATTACACAAAATGGTATGTTTCCAGTAGAAAATTGAATCATTGAAATTGAATTGAAAGTGTCTTTAAGACAACATTGATGAATCGTATACGACATTTCTAATTCGTTCACGACTCCTTGCAGACAGCCCTTTGGAATCGTTGACGACTTTTTCACACAAGTGTCCCAGTATTCATGCTTGGCAACATGGGCGACAAGGTAAGCGAAGCTGTCGCGATGACGATTTGGAAGACAAAAATTTGTCATTGACGACCCTACTAAAAACAATTTATTTTGTTGTCGTGTGTCAAATTTTATTTTTATTACTCTATAAAATACATAATTTTACAAATTTTATCTAACATTAATAATTATTTCTTAAAAATCCTGTGATCCACCTTTTTTTAACTTATCTGCGCCTCATTTTCCCATCACAACAGATAGAGTTGATGACCTCCTTTATTTATGGATTCTGTAAAAAGAAAACATTATGAATGAATACAATAACCAATAATAAAATCTTTAATCTTACCATAAACCACCGCCGCATCTTTTAAAGCCGCTGGAATTTTCAGCATTCTCCATAACTTCAACCTATACATGTATATGTATTAAAAAAATAACTTAAATTATTTTTAAGTTTCCTTAATATAATTATTCTTACTTACCGTTCTTTGGATGAAGCACACTGTTTAATCATTGACACGAGTTCAGAAATTTTCTGATTTTATTATCTTACATTTATTACAAAATGAACATTTCGAATCAATATGTGAACAATCATTTCATAGCACGGTTTTTTTAACATTTTTAGGTTTTTTTTTGCCGCGACACATTGCAAGAAATGCTCTTGTGCCAGACACTGAAAATAACACATGAAAATATCTTAGCTATTAGGAGAGAGCGGAGGTGAAGGAGCCCCCTTTCTCCCTTCTTACCCATAAGCTCAAAACATTTTCATAGTCTGGCACAAGACATGGTCATGCACCTTGTCGTACATGACAACATATAGCATTTCGTCAATGATTCGTCGACGAAAATGTCATCAACGATTCCATTTTCTATTGGTTTGGGTTTCTATTGGGATGTTTTGTATATATACATGTGTGTGTCCTCTATTTTGAAAACAAAAGCCAAACTAATCAGGGAAATCAATTTATTGTAAAGGAAAATTATTTGTTTCTACGAATGAAAAAAGGTTTAATATGCTTTAATCGTGGTTTTGTGTTTTAATCGGGAATTCACTCATAACGTATTTGGGTATTTGTGGTAGGATGGTGAATTATTATAGTACGTCGCGTAGAATATAAGGTATACGCGTTAAAACAAAAATGTATTTTGACAGCAAAAGAAGACATCAGCTTTGTTCCTTTACTTTTTTTAATGGTAAAAATGGTAAATGAGAAGTAAAGGAACGAAAAAATGGTAGATCTGGTAGCAATGTCAAAAAGAAACATAAAAATTCACTTTTCTTCTTCTATTTCACAGTTTTTAATTTTTTTTCTGTCAGCGCTCGCTTTTTTCTTCTGTTTTTGTTCATTTTTTCATCATTGTCAAATAATCGACAAACAAATGTCGAAAAATCAGTTCTACCCATGCACTATAGGTAATTTACCCTGTTTTTGAGGCAAAAATGAATAAAAGGGAATTAAAGGGTATTTTAACTTTTTAAATTATTTATGTGTAAAAATGAGATAAAACAAAGATTTCTACAGATAAATTGGGATATAACGAACAACGGTTATAAGCAACTACGTATATAACGAACAAAGTTATTTCTTCCAATGCCATTTTCATTAGTTTTCTTATACACAACAAACTGTTGAAAACGATCACGGTAGTAACGAACAAACATTTTGTCTCCGCGATTAGATTTTCAAGCGAATTTGTTATAACAATTTTGTATATTTTTTAATGTACTTTAAAAAAGGCGAGTTTAGTACTCCTTTAAACCGTATCAATGATTAATTAAAGAGATGTAAAATAAAGCTTAATATAACGAACAGTTTGTCGCCATTACTTATTTTACTTGCAATGAAATTGTAAACACCAATATTTTTATATTTATTTCTTATTTCCTCTTGCCAAACTTCCATAATTTTAAGATTTTCAATTAAGAAGTAACCTATAAAAGTCTGATAAATATCAAAAAACGGGCAAAATCGGGGTTTGAAACCTAGTAATACCAATGCAGAAGACTTTCAGTAATGTGTTCTAGGTGGCAAAATCACGGTCAATTTTGTATAAGTCTATATGAATTGAGTTTAAGAAAAATAAAATATTTACTTCTGACTTTTTGTGTTTTTTTGGTCGCTAACCAAAATATTTAAGCTATATTATATATTAAATAATTTCCTCTCGCAATTGCCAATCAATTCTATTTTACATATATTTATATTTGTTTTATTTTTCCGCGGCTTTAAACACATTGAAATATGCCATATAATATATATTTTTTAGTTTTTCTTCGAAATGTTCACTTTGACTGCAATTTAAACCGCGATAATGGCGCTATTTTGAAAAATATCATTCATATTGATAAATTCTGATATGTTCTTTTTTCAATGCCAACTAAAAAATTAATATTATTAAAAGTTGCAAAATCGACTTGTGCCTCAAAAACTGGGCAAATTACCAATAGTGCCATGGCACAATTACCAGGTAGTGGTATCACTCTCTCTCTCTTCTCTCCCTCTATCTTAAAAATTGCTTCCAAGTTTACCACTTTTTGGGGTTAAGGAACGCTTACATTACGTTAGGATTTTTCCTTGCGGCAATTTCCAGGTTTATGGAGAGAGAGGCGAGGCATATGCTAATCCTTTGCCTCTCAACACCCTCCCTCACCTACAAACTGACAATTGCCGCAAGTAAAATGGCCTAATGTAAATTGGCACTACTTTTGGTTGAACTGGCATACAATATACAAAACTCATATTCGAACACCCCTCAAAAACGAGTAAAATCCGTTTTTATAGTAAGTGCATTAATTTGTTGGAGAATATGTAAGAATAAGCTACATGAAGCAAAACAAGTAAGAAAGTATCAGTCAGCTGTGGTTTCAAGAATGTGTTGCATAAATTTGATTTAAGATTTTGAGTCTTATTCGCGAGTTTACCTTCTACTCGATAGCTACAAAGCCAGTGAGTGATTTTGACATTCCTTTTCTATACAAAACAGTCCTTTCAAAATACATAAACCCAAATTTACATGGAAAGTGTACGTTTACGTATTATTTCGTATGGATTGTCGGTCGCATAGATTTTCGTTTCGAAGGGCAAGAAACCTTTCGATCGACATACATAAACAGGCAGTAAGTTTGGAAGAAATTTTTGAAAAAGTTTTATGCCGGGCATACACTATGGGCATGCAGGACAGCATTTGTAATAGTATTAGGATATTGGCAGGATTGAAATCAAAATAGTTTTGATTTTGTAAATGAACCCCTTTCAATCCGATGAATTTTGTTTATTTTCCAAGTAACCAACAAATAATTTTTGAAACAACAAATATTATTTGTGAGGAAATTAAAAACTTGGAAAACTTCAACCCAAAATCGAGTTCTGGAGGAAAATTCATCATTTTTGCAATATGGATTGAAGGAATGCCACACACTATTCAATCACACACTTACACAAGGGTTCATCGGTTGCTCTCCTGCATGCCCATAGTGTATGCCCGGCATTAGAATTATCTTGCACAATAGTCATTTTAGTATGTGTCGGCAGAGTTTTGTAGCTTTTGGGCCGTTACCTCAGGCAGTATTGACTTACTCCGGAAAAAATTATACCGTTGTAAATGAGGCCGCTAGAACAACCTACTGGAAAAAGAATCAAAACGATGCGAGAGGAGCTCTTAAACTTCACTTCATTCTGCGTGGTAGGTACTCGAAGGAGTGGACCGATATAGTCCATATTCGAACCCGATCTATATCTGCGAGGAATAATACGATGTGTGGACCAAAACGATTGCTTCACACCATTTTACAGGAACATTTTAAACTTGTGTGGGGGAGGTACCTGAAGGAGTGGACCGATATGACCCATCTTCGAACTTAAACTAAGTTTGGACAAAATATTACGATACCCAAATTTTGGTTCCAATCGGTTGATCCGATCGAGAGTTATCGTGCGCACCAGCCAGACAGACGGACGGACATGGCAAAATCGACTCCAAATTGTCTTAAACAAATTTCGTCCAAACATACTTGGGGTCTAAAACCGTTATTTCTATGAGGCACATTTTTGGTCGTATCAAAGTGTATATATCCTATCCTAAAGGCTGAGGGTATAAATATATTTTAATTAGTTCCATTATTTCTGCCACTAAAAGTTTGCTGTTTTTGAAGGATTTTTCTAGGTAAAGTTTGGTTTTTTGTACTTGAATATCCTTGAGGAGGCCTCTGATGTTCAGAAACATAAAATTTAGTAAAGTTAATATTAGAAATTTTGTAAAACGTGAATATAAGTTTAATGGCAGGACATTTCTATTTTCTACGTTCTTAATTATTCTCTATCCAATATATTAATGCGTGATCCAAATAGTTATTTTATTTTTATGTAATAATCTTTTACGGTGGGAAATCAAATTTCAATCGACAACTTAAAGACTTGATTGACGATTTTTGATTAAAATAGCTAGACATTCTTGCATATTTTCATCTGCGGTATTACAGTGGTAGTTAGAGCCCCGAGTCTTTTTTGAAAGTCTATTGTCAAAATTAATTTGAAGCTTTGAAGGTCAGTCGTTGTTTAACTTTGCTGCTAGCCAGACGTGTTACTGCTTAAAATGGCAATATTTCGTTAACAACAATTTCATAAAAAATTGCAACGGTTTATTTATTTTTTTTTTTTTTTTTGTTCTATAATTTTAACAAACAAAAAGACAGTGCACTGTCTTGCAGTGTTCCAATTTTTTGCATGCGTGCATTAATTGCATTGCTTGCAAAACCTGAATTAACCACAACACAAAAAATAACAATAATTAAAAAAATAGCCGCAATGAGTGTTACAACAAAAAGTAATGCAACTGATTGCATTGATGATCAAGAAGAAAAGTGGCAGGAAGTGTCAACTAAAAGAAAAATACCTGTGTTCCCACCATTAGGTAAATCGCCAAAAAGGAAGCAAGTGGTTGATGACAACCAGCCGTCCACATCCAACAGATTTAGTGTATTATCAACTATGTAAAATGAAAACAACATCGATCAAGCTGAACCGAATAAACCAGAACCAAATCAAGCTGTACCAAAACCGCCACCAATTTTTATTCCGTATATGTTGCATACCATAAATAAAATTATTTCAGTTGAAGATTTTAATTTTAAATCTCTTCTAAAAGGTGAAGTTCGTCTAATGATAAAAAAAATGTTGATTCGTACAGAAAAGTAATTAAGCACTTTGGTAGTAACAAAATATGCCATCATACTTATCAACTGAAAACGGAAAGAGCTTACGGGGTAGTAATTAAAAATTTACACTACACCACCTATGTATCGGATATAAAAGCCTTTTTAATGAGCAAGGGTCACGATGTAAGGAGCGTACGTAACATTATTAGCAGAAAAACCAAAGAGCCTTTACCCATGTTCTTCGTTGATTTGGACCCCAAAAGTAACAATTAAAAGATTTGTAATATTACTGGTATATTCAATAACGACTTAGTGCAATGTTTTAGATGTCAAGAATTTGGACACACAAAATCATACTGCCGTAAACCTTTTAGGTGCGTTAAATGTGGTTTAGGTCATCCCACATTAGAATGTAATAAACCAGAAAATACCGCACCTAAATGTTTGCACTGCTTGAACACCCATACAGCTAGTTACAAAGGATGCCCAATTTACCAAAAACTGGTTCAAAAGAAGTCTGCTCCCGTGTATTCTAGACGTAACGAAACTGCTTATGATGATAACACCATGCCCAGATAACTTTAGGTCGTATGCCCAAGCCGTAAAAGGTCAAAGCACGGGAGAAATAAATTTGTTAAGCAAGATAGAATCTTTGCTAACAAAACAAATAGAAATGTCAAATTCTTTAATGAATATGATGACATTGCTAATGCCAAAATTATGCAAGTCGATTTGATCATTGCTGAGTTGAATGCCAATGGAATTTCAAATCATAGAAATTAAATAGAATTATTTCTTCATAAAAATTTCATAGATATTCTACTTATTTCTGAAACTCATTTTACAAGCAAATAATACTTCAGAATAAAAGATTATGACATTATAACAGCGAGTCATCCAGATAACCGAGCCTATGGAGGTGCAGCTATAATTATTAAATCTAAAATTATATACGAAGAAGCGGAGCCAATCTTAGAATCTTTTATGCTGGCAGCTGGTGTTAATATAATATGCGACAATTCAAAAGTATCTATTAACTCCCTTTACCTTCATCCTCGATTTAATTTAAAATGTATACAATATGAAAATTTTTTCAAAAATCTTGGAAGCAAATTCATCGTTGGTGGCGATTTCAATGCCAAACATACTTGGTGCGGATCTCGGCTATCAACCCCCAAAGGAAGAGAAATGTCTAAATGCATCGCTTTTAATCTTTACGAAGTTTTGTCAACTGGTAGTCCTACATATTGGCCTGCAGACCCAAATAAAATTCCAGATCTAATAGATTTTGTCATCTACTCAGGAATATGCCAGTCAATGCTAAGTATAAACGCATGTTATGACTTAGACTCAGACACAGTCCAATTATTCTTAACTTTAGTACAAGAAATGTTCATAAACCTATGGTACAACATCACATTGAACAACACCTAATTTTAAATATCCCGATTAAATCCGGAAAGGAATTGGAAAATGCTGTAGAACATTTAACACAAGTCATACACAATGCTACAAATCTATACACTCCCGATAAAATTGATTTAAATTCCACAAACTTTTATGTTACGGCTGAAATACGATCAATGATAAGAGAAAAGAGACGATTGCGCAGAATTTGGCAAAATTCGAGACACCCAATGGACAAAACAAATTTAAACAGAGCTTCAAATCGGCTTGAAACCCTTCTAAGTGACTGCAAAAACCAATCAATTGGAAGCTTCTTAATTTAAGTCCAGATGAAAGTAACGAGCACAGTTTATGGATTGCAACAAAATATCTTAAGAGACCTCAAAAGAGAAATGAGCCTGTAAAACATTCAAATGGAAATTGGTGTAGATCAAACAAGGATAAAGCTGAGGCGTTTAAAGACCACTTGCAGAATTCCTTTACACCTTTTGAATTATGTAGTCCCAAACAAAATAAATTAATTTCCGATTTTTTGGATGTTCCATGCCAAATGAGTCGCCCTATTAAACATTTTATGTTTAGTGAAGTTTGTAAGGAAATTAAAAATCAAAAGAAAAAACACCAGGGTCAGACTTAGTTGATCACAAAGTCATAAGATTGCTTCCAAGGAAGGGTTTGGTGTTCCTAGCAACAATTTATAATTCTATTATGAGACTGTCCCATTTTCCAGTGCAATGGAAATGTGCTAAAATAACTGTTCTGCTGCCTTTCTGGATGTCAAACAGGCGTTTGATAGGGTTTGGCATCAAGGCTTGTTGTATAAACTAAAAATGTTATTACCTGCTCCTTTTTATTTATTATTAAATTCATATCTGAATGGAAGAACATTTTATGTACACATCAATGATAAAGAATCTAATTTTGGCGTCATCAAAGCTGGTGTGTCACAAGGTAGTGTTTTAGGTCTTGTTTTATATACGCTTTATACAACAGATATGCCCGTAAGAAATGAGACTATGATTGCTACTTATGCAGATGATACTGCCGTTCTTACTATTAACGATGATTCTTCTTCAGCTACTGACTTACTCCGAACACATCTGAATGATATCGAGGAATGGTTTAATAACTGGAATATTGGAGTCAATACTGAAAAATCTGTGCATGTTACATTTTCCTTAAGGAAAGGAAACTGTCTTTCTCCAAAATTGAATGGACTTACAATTCCTTCTGCGAATTGTGTTAAATATCTGGGTCTGCACCTTGATAGAAAACTTAACTGAAAAATCATATAACATATAAGAGACAGCAACTAGACCTGAAGACTAAAAGAATGTTCTGGCTTCTTGGTCCAAAATCAAAACTAAACTTGAATAACAAATTACTACTGTATAAAACAATTCTAAAGCCTATTTGGACATACGGAGTACAACTATGGGGAACAGCCAGCAATTCTAATATTGAGATACTTCAACGATATCTATCAAAGACGCTTAGATTGATTACGGGCACCGACGTAGTCAGGGGGGAGGCCCGGGGGGCCCGGGCCCCCCCGAAATGGTAACTTTTTATACGGTTTTGGTACATTTTACTTGCAAAAGTTAAAATTTTTTCCATTGGGCCCCCCCCCCGAAATGGTGTCGAGAGCCATTTCTGACTACGTCCCTGATTACGGGTGCTCCTTGGTTTCTTAATAATAACGCGATTCATAGAGATTTAAACATAAATAAAATTACAGATGAAATTAAAAAAAATAGTACTACGTATCTTAACAAATTAAGTAACCATTCGAATGTCTTAGCAATTAATCTATTAGATGACACAGATGAAATTAGAAGACTAAAACGAAGACATGTTTTAGACCTCCCATTTATTTAATTTATTTATTTCATTTATTTTGTAATATGTATGTATATATTGTTAAATCCACTGGGGTTTAACAATTCTGTTATATTGTAGTAATTATTAAATTTGCTGAATGTTTCTTGTAAATAGATTGCAAATAAAAAGAATAAATAATAAAAAAAGGCTTTGAAGGTACAAGACTCCCAAATTTTTTATGGGTATAATATAATCAAATGTCGGACTGATACGACGTTTACATTCATACAAATTTAAGGTAAGTAATAGTGTCCTTTATCCTTAGCCGGATTTACCGATATCAGCCGGGGGCCCGGGCCCGATATATAACTTCCGATAACTTTTTTGAGCTACTTTAACAAATTATTACGTTTTTTCTCTAAATAATTTTTGGAAATTTCAAATGAAAACCTGTATGGTTCTGAAGGTTCTGTACTAAAGATGTACTTTATTAATCATTTGTCTAAGAAATATATACAATTGTTTCTTTGAATATTCTTTCTGGGAGAAAATCTTAATTACTTCTTTATGCCATGTCATTTTACTATCAAATAATAAAGGGTCGCGGAATTCTGTAATGAATATAAAGGTCTTGAGGCTTTAAACTCATTCTGTATTCAAAAAAATACGAGTTCAGCACTGTGCGGATTAGAAGTGCATGAAATGATATGTCTATTGGACAAAATGTACGATATATCAAGGGTTTTCCGTGGAAAAATTAGAAAATCCTTTTAATGCCTTAATCAAAATTTTGTATTGCTATTTTAGATAAATTTGTTTGCGTCATAAAGCTTTAATATCTGCTATAAGCAGCATACCCACCTGAATTTGTTCCTATCATTAACAAAGTTGTAGCTGAAACAACCGTAAACGAAATGAATGCTCAAACATTCCTTATATGGTATTAAAATCTGCTGTAAATTGTATTTTGTATTCTACCCTCAGCCTTTAGGCTAACGATAAAAGTGTACCTCATCGAAATAATGATGTTAAATGTCTCATATGTTTTCAAGAAATTCAGTTCGTCCGTCTGCTTCGCTCGAGCGCATAATTACTCTCGAACGATTTGGTCCAAATTTTGGATGTCGCAAACTTTAAGTCATATCGGTCCACTCCTTCGGGCAACACAAGATCTTTAAATGTTTCGCTAAAATAGTGCGCACAATAATACGAAGCTCCAAATAGATACAAATATTAAGTTCGAATATGGATTATATAGGTTCACTCCTTCATGTACCTCCCACAGAAAATTTCAAATGTCCGATTTCACCGAAACTTTGAGCATCCTAAAATTACTTTCAGGCGTAAATATATCAAATACAAAGAGGGCCTATATTGGACACATATTCGGATACCTCCCTCACAAATGTTCAACATAAGTGCAGTTTAAGCGATGTTCGAGGATCCATTAAACATTTTAACAAATGGTACTCCTTGCGGTCTTGTTTACAGCGATATTCTATTTTTCGTGGGTAAATCCATGCTTCGTGACATAATGGTTTAAAAACTCTAAATCTTACGGTGGGCAACTAAAACGACGGCTTTCCATGATAACTATCAAAAGGAAAGACTTCCAAAATTAGGGCCACTTTCAAAATTCTTTCAGGTATCTTCTCCACAAAAGTGATAAACGTTTGCGTTTTTATCAGAGTTCGAAAATAAACAGTACACTAACATAGTGTACCGCTCCGAGAACAGTATCACTAAAATATTTTTAGCGTTAGTGTTCCGGAACACAAACACTAAAAAATATTTTAGTGATACTGTTCCGGAGCACAACGATAAACGTAGTGTACTACATTTTGGTACACTAAAAACGTTGGGTACCGCAGTCGGAACCAGGGTTTCGGAGTCGAGGTATTTTAGGCTCGACTCCGACTCCGACTCCAGGCGAGTTTTTTTCACGACTCCGACTCAGACTCCGGGTCGACTCCGAGAGTGAATTCCTATATCACTAAAATGGATAAAATGTGCACAAATTTTTAATATTTTCCTATATTTTGGCCTATATAGGCTAATGTCCTAATTTCCTTACATATTCATTAATGTTTCTGAAGAATCTTACATTGAAATATAGCAAAGTTCGAAAGTTTTTGTCGGTTTTCCATTTGTTGCACTAGTATATTCTGGGCGGAATTTTTTCGCGTGAGAAAATCTTTAAGCTTTCAAAATATGTGAAAATGATGGGGCAATACAAATCGTAAGGACTACATGCAATAAAAACTATAAGCAATTCACGACTAAGTTTCAAACTGGATGTAAGCCAACATTTTAGTGTGCTTAGCCTTATAAAGTTGTAAAGCTCAATAAAAGGCATTTTTCATAATTGTTTTTCGAGAAAAACTACGTATCTTTTTGGCGGATTTTTTCTTCATCTGAAAGAGAAAAATATTACGAAGTTTTGAGGCCGTCTACGAAACCCTGTTTTTATTAAAGCATTTTGCGGTGCCCACTCTATCTCGAAAACTAATAAACCAATTGTCATATATTTTTGTGGCCGATTTCGAAAAAAACACAGTCTATATGCTGCATACAAAATTAAATAAATTGTTCCCATCCAACGCTTATTCTGAGTCATTATTGTTCCGATCGACTTTAAAAATTTGACCACATATTATATGCTATTTATACTTTCTACTTTTTTCTGAAATTCTTAAACTAAAATTCAGCGCTCACATTTTGAATTTTGGTGTGGGTGGAGTGGATAATTTTATTGAAATATTTGAGATATATTGTGTACACCACTCAGCACGTAGGCAGATGGATGTTTTTTATTTTTTTGGAACTGAAAAATTAGCAAACGATGAGATTTCGTACATGAAAATATTCTACAAAAATGTTGCTAGAAAAATTTTATGTAGTGTCGGTCCACTAGGACAAGAAATCGACATTGTAATGTCATGTCATTTCATTGTCCTATATCACTTTTACCCGATCCTTTCTCATGAAAACTTTATGATTATGTATTTCATTGAATTTCGTATATGCAATTAATTGTGTAGAAAACTCGGATACACATCAACTATATCTGTTCCTGACGGACAGATCCCGTTATTTGAATGTCTCCATCTAAAGCCCTCATTGAGTATATAATGAATCCTATGGGATCATTTGGGGTTCTCAATTGGGGATATCATTCACAAAAGGAATTGTCCTCCCCCAGATCTTAACTTTCGTTTTGTGTCACAGGGTATTCAGTAAGATTTCCCATAGAGACCACAGTGTCTTTAATAGAAGACAAGGATGATTTCTCATTAAAAACAAGATGAGAATACCAGTAGACCTTTGTGAGAAGACCAGTAAGAAATCCGACGAAAGAAGTTAAGGATCCAATCTTAATTCGATCTCAGAGGATAGTAAATATCCTGTGAATTGTCATTTTACTTAGTATAATATATAATTTGCATATATATTTTCTTATACCTTTCTTTTAAAATAAATAATGATTTAAAAAAATGTTCTTGTTCCAAATTTAATGTTATATTACTATAACGTGGAAAAAAATTTGCCCGGAGTCGAGTTATTTTTTTCGACTCAGACTCCGACTCCGACTCCAGCAAAATTGCTCGACTCCGACTCGTAGACTCCGACTCCGAAACCCTGGTCGGAACACTAACATTTTTAATGTTCCACACTCGAACACTATGATTTTTGGTGCTCCATTGTCTAAAAATCAAATCAGATGTTTTACACATTTTCTTCTAATTTTTATTTATTAAATATTAATTTATTAAATAATTTATTAAATAATAATAAATAAATACATATTTATTTATTCTAAAAACATAAAATATTTAATAAACACATAATAAACAGACGATTATCTTAACATTATTATTAGCGTTTCGTCTCGGGTACGCTACAATTTTTAGTGCTCCGACAGTCGGAACACTACGATTTTTAGTGCTCCATTGTCCAAAAACCAAATCAGATGTTTTTTTTCACATTTTCTTTTAATTTTTATTTATTAAAAAATATATAATATTTAATTTCCTCAGAAATCATAATAAATTAATGTATGGTTCATTACCTTATAGTTTCAAAACGTGATACAAAACGATTTTCCACAAAAACTAAAAATTGTTTTTTCATAATTTTTCCAAATTTCGCAATGTGTTTAACTAATTTAAACATACATGGATGTAACAGTTTATCTTAATTTTTATTTAATCAAATTTAAACAAATATTTAATTTTCCTAAGAAAACATAATACCTTTATTATTTTTTAGCGTTCCAACACGTGGTGCACTATGATTTTTAGAGATCCGGCAGTCGGAACACTAAAATTTTTAGTCCTCCGCAGTCGGAACACTAAAAATGTTAGTGCTCCGCAGTCGGAGCACTACGATTTTTAGTGCTCCGGCAGTCGGAACACTAAAATTTTTAGTGCTCCGCAGTCGGAACACTAAAATTTTTAGTGCTCCGCAGTCGGAACACTACGATTTTTAGTCCTCCGCAGTCGGAGCACTACGATTTTTAGTGCTCCGGCATGCGGTACACTACGAATATCGTTGTGTTCCGGTACAGTATCACTAAAATATGTTTTAGTGTTTGTGTTCCGGAGCGGTACACTATCGTAGTGTACCTATCCACCTTGGTACGGTACAGAACGGTACGGTACGATATCATAGTGTTTATTTTCGAACACTGGTTTTTATCGAAGTCAAATTTATGAGCACAATAGAGCATTTATTATTCGCACAATCGTGAATTTATATACCCCAAATGTTTCGATATTTTTGTCGGAAAGTTTATACGTCCAAAGAAAGGTCACGAAATTCAGAAACTGACTGACAACACAATTTTTAGGAAAAAGATTTTGGTTATGTTGCCCGATCTATATATAGATAAAAGTCTCAACTCACACAGTCTGATATTAATAATACTTATCCTTTTTTTCTTGTTTTCCAGAAAACAAAAGTTATGAATTTTTGTCTCCAGTGTGCTGACAGAAGTGGTTAATCTTTGGACATAGTACTTGAAAAGTTTTTAATGTCATCCAGTCCATAATCATCTACTCGTACAATTAAGATAGAAATAAGCCGGAACCACAACCATTGGGGTATCAGATTGAGTTTTTTTCGACTTAACATATTTTTTCAGGACTTAGCTAAAATTCGGCCATGTTTTTGCAAAGCCCATGTTTATATTATAGCCTTTTGCAGGGTTAAGCCTCTTTATGAGGATTTATTTGGAATATAAGCAATGGAATTGAGGGTTTGTTAAATCGAGTTATATATAAACGTACTATCAGTCTCAAAACATGGTAGCCCAAAGAAGGTAGATTAAATACTACAACAAATACAACTCAACAACAACCACATAGAAATTTGTTTTTGTTTGTAATGTTAGTGTCACCGGTACATTTAAACAAAACAAGGAAATGTCTATATATTATTGGAATTTATAAAACTAATATTTTTCACATTTGATTTAATATTTTGAAAAACATGAATGAAAATTTGTTACATTTTCAATTTCAAAGTATCCATATCATTCCACAAAATGTATAATTTCTCACAGAAAGTATAATTCTTGCAAAAATGTTAGGGGTCGCTAAAAATTCATTGAAATAGGAGAAGCTGTTTCAAACTTTTGTTTTTGAAATCAAAAAGCACATGTTTATAAGGGCTTTATTTTTTTTTTCAAATTTATCAAAATACCACGCACATTAGCAAATGTTGTACCGCCTCTATAAGCGGTGTTATAGTGTGCAGCACGTTGTTCGGACTTGGAAAAGGTAACATACCATTGATATGAAGAACTCTTTACGGGAAATAGTTTTTTTCTGAATGATATATTTTTCCCTCAAAAAATATACAAATGTCCCTAATATACATACATCGATAATAGAAATAGAAATATAAAATGTCGTATGGAATTTGGCACTAACATTACAGTCTAGTTTAATCAGCTAGGTATTGATGTTACCTTATTTTGTTTTACTATGGTCTCAAGCAGTACTGCGAGTTATTCGGAGTCTATGAGTCGTAGTTTGTATCGCCCAACTCCTGATAAAAATGGTTTCTTCTGAACTCGCGGATTCGAGTTATTCTTCTTTTTCGAGGTATTTATTACAATTAATTAATAATTGGTATACAAATAATTTTAAAAGGTTTCGATAGCGAAAAGGTGAACCCATATTATCAATTCTATGCAGGAATTAGAAATCAAAATGCCAAATAAGGTTGACATTTCTGGGAAACACCAAAACGTAAAGCTATATCTGTAATATTCGTTTTAAACAGAGTTTAAAAATATTAGCATTAGCTGTACACTTCAACTGCTACACAATATTGACACACACGGCTAAATAAGCAACCGAACGCATATTTATTTTTGTACATTTTTGCTTATTTCGTTTTTTACGCCTAATCTTTTTTGCGTTAGGCATAATCGACAACCACGCTACATATTTAGCAGTCTGCTGACCATTCGTAAGAACGAATTAGCATCCGAGGGTGGTTTTTTGATTAGAGTTGCCAACGCAGTAATAAAAAAGGTGTCATTTAATGTCAAAGTGCCTCCATCATATGGTAGGACCTAAAGAACACTAATTATTATTGTTTAAAAATAAAAAATAAATATATTGAACGGCTTCACCAAAAATTCACATGACCTTTGAACGAAAAATTGGACTCTGATCTCAAAAACAATTGTTTGCTGAAAACCTGGCTAAGCCGTTGAAACTTTGTTGCTTATTCTCCCCTGCAAACAATTTCTATCGCCTAAGAATAATACGCGATTTTCCTGGGCGAATAATTTTTCTGCGTAACACCAACCTAAAGTAAGTGTTTGTGGAATGCGACTCGCGACCAAGATTCGCTGACGAATCATTTGGAAGATCTTAAGAAGAAGAAAATATAAACAAAAAATTAAAGAAAATTTATTTTTCATTTTTCTTTATTTTTGTTTCTTTAATTTTTTGTCTTTGATTTTTATACTTTTTATTTTATTTTCTGATTTGTTATAATTTTTTATCATTCCTTATGACATAGTGGTTTATACTGCTTCTCGATCCTTTCTTAATTCCACTTGGCAAAACCCAGACATGTACTATGTTTGTCAATACTCATAATATAATATGTGCCTTTTATACCAAAGTTATGCAGAATGTGTATATTACAATTATAAGCAACCAAATCAAAAATTTTAGTAACAATCGCGTGATCGGGGTTCGGAAAATAATATATTATTCGCCTGCTCTAACAATAGCGGAACATAACACAATCTCGCGGAAAGATCGCCGAGAAGCATAACAGGTAATTTTTCGTAGCGATTGATTATAGACAATAATTTTTGAGAATCGTCTACGAATGGCAAATTACTCGCATGGGTGAATTTTATATAAAAATTCGCTAAAAGATCGCCGGAAAGAAGCGTTGAAGAAAAATCTGGTCGAAAACTCGTCCAACAATTTTCTAATGGTTTGCAGGGTCTTTTCTGATATGTGTTGATCATGTGTGATACAAAATATGAGTATGCGTGCCCGATGCTATTTTATTAAAGCGACAATATCAAATAGCATCGCCATCGCTAGCAATATTTTAGTGAAATTTGTTGCTACATGTTGCCGTTGTTCATTGTTGCTAAACATATTTCGAAGAAATTTTAGCAGGCAAAGCTGCAAGTATTCGGTGCTTTTGCTAAAATGGCGTTAGCATTTTAAACCCTGGTTTTAAACATTATTTAGGTATTGCATCAATTCTGTTGAAGAATTTGGTTATGCCTTGTTCTTAATGACGGTTGTTCGCCCTCTTTTCGTCGTTCGACATCCAATTACAATTTAATAACATAATTTTCCATACAAAATTTTGTAAGCGAACTACCATTTTTGTACATTGTTCAGTTTAAATTACTCTTCGAACGACAATAAAATATGTCGCATCTCTAAAAAATTAGAGTATTTATCGAAATAAATTAAAAAAGTTGTCAATTCCAATGAATATCTGTCAAATAATTTACGTATTTGCCCCAAATACTTGTTTTAGGCGCAAGTGTAATTAGGTCTTATGCAAAAATCCAGCCGCTTATGTACCCAAGCCTTTAGAGAAACAGGCAATTAATATGTTAATTCAAAATTTTGCTTTTTAATTTTTATCGATTTTTGTCGATAACGACAAAAAATATCAAGCAGAACGACTGTTCATTACTGGAATTCTGTAACTCTTTTTTGGTCACCGACAAAAATCGACGAAATGAAAATGCAAGATTATAAATGAAAAGTTGACAGCACAGTTGCTATCGGTGGGGCTTAAAGACTACTACTACCATTTCAACGAAAGAAATCCCTGGTACAATGTAGAAGTTATGCCCGTTTAAAGGCCGAAAACCCAAGAAAGTCATTTTTTATCTATAGTTACCGTTATAAAATCACTTTACACAGTGGTCTTGAAAAAACATAGGTATTTTCGTCTTCCATGGACTCTAAAAAACGAATTAGTGCATGAGAACCCCTGCATTTTTTTTTTTTTGTTTTTTGGTGTAGCACAGTGTGATCAACCGATTTAACTAAAAATGTATATACACCCTTTCTATGAGTAGAAAATCTCCCTACAATTTCCCTACAAAATAGGTCCAAGTTTTGATATAGCTCCCATATAACGGTACCGCCCATTTTAAGGTTGAAATGTATACGAAAAATACTAATTTTGGTACCGTTAGTATTGGGAAGGTGAGGAATCGGATTCCGAAATCTTTTTCAAATCTTACTTTATGAGCACGGGCAATTGCTTGTTACAAGGCCTACAGAAGGTCGGCCATTCGGAGTACTGTTAACAACATTTGACAACAAACATAATAGATTGTTCATTATTGTGATTTGATTTCCTTTGTATTTTATGTCACAGTAATGTATTTGACAGCAAACTAAATAGTCAGGGCTATGTATTTATAAAAGTCTCATAAAATATTTATTAATATCTTTAGTTGTAATTCGTGCATATGTATCTTATATAAAATATATACATATACATACATATGTACCTTGTCTGAGTCTAATGTTATATGAACATGGCAAATTACGACATATTTTTACAGTCAGAAATATACATTTTATTCCAGTGTGTTTTCAGCATTATTAAATATAAGTATTATTAATAATACCTGAATGTTTTTGCGCCTTCATTGAGTATTCCTGAACAATCGACAATTAGGGCTCTTAAGTACTCCAGCCCACTCAAGTCATTTAATACTTTTGAGTGGATAACCAGTCATGTGTTTTCATCGAATGTATGTACATTATTGCACGTACACATGAATACATACATACATATGTATGTACGTATATTAAATATGCAGTCAGTGTGAAAACGACACCGGCTTTGCAATAAACAAGTGGAATTAATTTTATCATACAAATACAAATATATGCGGATAATTAATTTAGGCCAAATAATTAATTTGACAATCAATTTTAAGTATGACAACAAGTCAGATTGTTTGATTTAAAAACATAATGTCATAAGTATGCATTTTAAACAATTTCAATATAATAACAATGCGATCGCATATAATATTTAGCCATGTGAGCAATGACTGATCATAAAATTCGAAATTGTAATTAATGATTTGTTAATGGTCGATCAGTCATAGATTCTAATTGATATCGCAGTAACATCATTATCTAGGTTTTGTTCTATTTTATTTTTATTTTATTAGAGCCCTAATCAAAGGGTGATGCAGGCTGAACTATTTTTACGGATCTCAGCGTTCGAAGTTAGATGTTCTACTACTACAAAATGTATATCCCACCGATCGGATTAACGGACCAAGACCTTATCGCACCCCTACACATAAACAACGACCCACATTTTAAATTTCAGTCCTCGTTTTATTAGATTTTACCAACACTTTCCAACCGTAATTTAGGAATTTGTGATATCAAAAAATAGAAAACCTTTATTCAAAAAATTTTACTTAATGCGCAATTTTTGACTTGGCGCCTATATAACAGTCATTTTTTAGGATTTTTAATTTAAAAATATGCACCTTTGACTTTTTCATTTCAGTGCATTATTTAGAAACCGCCTTTGCACTAACATGAAAGCAATAGTACACTATTTAGTAAAATTTTTAAAATTCGCGGTATTACATGTAGAAACATTTCATGACAAATTTATTGCACTTTCGTACTTTTCGCACACTAATTATATAATTCCAGCATCACCCAACACCAAATATAGTACCATTTTGTACTTTTCGTATTTAAAACACCAACTCAATATTTCAGTCCATAGCGACCTCCATACCTAATTTCAGAATTTGTATGTTTTTCAAAAACTCCTTATCTAAACGCCAACATTGACCCTAATACAAAAATTCTAAATTCCAGCTATATCCCTTTATGCAAGATCAAAACGGTACCAAATTTAGTACTTATAATAGGTATAAGCTTCAAAAATTATCCACATCCATATCTGAACCCTACACACCAACAGCGACTATAATACCAAACTTCAGAGTTCTCTATTTACATATATACCAAATTTAATACCATCTAATGTTTGGCTTACATTCGGCGTCTTTTCGTGATTTCGAAGGCGTTTCGTGATTTCGCGCGGAATCAAGCAAAAATTGTCATGATTTCGCATACAAAAGCGAAATCATCTCATTTCGTGATTTCAGCGAAATCAACATCGATATCGCAGTACACATGATATACAACCCTGTTATTGCCTGAAAAAGTACCAAAAGTTGCAACACTTTTCACGTATCACAATAAACAAGGTAGATGGTCAATTGATGCAACAAAAAATTTTAGTATCAAAATTTGTAAACAATGTGAAAGAAATATTAAATTACTTTGTCACAATGCTATTTTTCAGTGAGTTATTGTACTTTTTTAATGGTAATGTTAGAAAAAAGAGCGAATTGTCAAAAATTGATTCCCCATACAAATTTCTTAAAAAATAATGGAACGAAAAAATTACGGAAATTCCTAAAACTGCAGCAAATCAACGTATCAGCTATCGTATTTAGATGATAATGAACATGTTGCTAGTTTCTACTATGCCAAAATTGTATGGCAAAAAACAGGAGAATAGGGTGTTATTCGGCGCTGTTTTTGTTTAAAGAGAAGTGCAAGTCTTGCTAAACTTCGGAGTACGGGAACGCATTTTTAGCCCTAAGCGGGAAAACTGCTGCAAGTTCTGAACACAACTTTTATCTATCAAAATTTATTATTATGATGTCTCAACGATAAAATCATTTTTTATTTTTTCATTTGTTATTCCTATACACAATTAATACGATATATAGATAATTTTACGATAATTTTCGAAATAAAGTTGTAAAGTTCTATATTGTCGTATATTTTTGATGACTAATTTAATTTACAACAACTTGTTTTGAAAATTCATGTTCGATCAGCTGCGCATATGCATCTACCTTGATCATTGTGATATGTTTGAAATCAACAAAAAAATAAGTGTAAACACCGGGATGTATTTCAGGATTTCGTGAAATCCAGTGGATTTTAGAGCGCAAGTGTAAACTTGGCATAATACTTTTCGTACGAATGCACGAATTTCAATAACTATCTCAATCATCCACTCCAATCGATTATGGATAGTTGCGTTGTTAGATGAGAAAATCATACAATTAAAATAACTGAAACGACAGAAATTTTTGTCAAATTTCAGTGTTTTGAACCTTCAAATATTTATTAAATTGTAAAAAAGTATGAATTTCAATGCGGAAATGGAAATTTCTATTATTAAAATTTGCTGTCGGCAACGCAACTGGAGTTGGATTGCTATACATAATCGACCCCTTAATTCTATCTTTCAGGATTTTAGCTCGATGCGTTCACCAAATCTAAATTGTATCACATTTAGTACTTTTCGTACACATTAGTACGAATTTCCAAAACTACCTAAATCCTCCACTACAACAGTAATCACCGTTCACCAAATCTAAATTGTATCACATTTAGTACTTTTCGTACACATTAGTACGAATTTCCAAAACTACCTAAATCCTCCACTACAACAGTAATCTTAATTCCGAATTTCAGGATTCCACCTCTATTCGTTCACCCAAATCCAAATTGTATCATATTTAGAACCATTTAGTAATTTTCGTACACATAAGAACGAATTTCCGAAATCTGTTTCAATCTTCGACGCAACAGTAATTACAATTCCAAATTTCACGATTCCAGCTCTATCCATTTACCAAAATCCAAATTGTACTAAATTTAGTACCAGTTGGTACACATAAGTACGAATCCATATCTCAATCCTCCACTTCAACAGCAATTACTATTCCAAATTTCAGGTTTCCAGCTCTATCCATTCATTCAAATCAAAATTGTACCAAACTTACTACCGTTTAGTACTTTTCGTACGCATAAGTACAAATTTCCAAACCTACCTCAATCCTATACTCCAACAGTAATCGTTTTTCCAAATTTCAGGTTTCCAGCCTATCCATTCACCCAAAACCAAATTGTACCAAATTTAGTACCATTTAGTACTTTTCGTACGCAATAAGTTCAAAACTACCTCAATCCCTCAGTCCAACAGCATTTTTAATTCCAAATTCCATCTCTATCCGTTCAATCAAATCTAAATACAGTATAGTCTCGATAATCCGGACACTCGTTAATCCGGACAACGCGGTAATCCGGACACTAGAATTTTTTACATTGTAGACTCTATAATCCGGACATCTCATATTTTTCGTGCCTCGATAATTCGGACATCAACATTTTTTTCCTATCTTGAGCATTAGATTATTTTTTATTTCATAGACGTTTTCGTTCTTAGCAATAGCAATTGGTGTACAAATAAGAAAAATTAAGTTTTTTAAAGTTTTCGGTGCACATTTCGCCTTTTCGCCTACCCACTGTTGACTCAGTTATACGCTCCCAGTCTAAAAATGGTCGCAACCCGTGATATTTGCTTAACATGAATTCGTTTTGCTTAAATGTCATGTTATTATCTAGTAAACGTCCATTATTAATGATTTTAATTTACAAAATTATACGTTTTTTTAACTACTCGGTAATCCGGACAATTCGATAATCCGGACATGTGGTGTCCGGATTATCGAGACTATACTGTAGTACCAAATTAAGTACCTTTAAGTAATTTTCAAAAATACCGACATATCTCAATCCTACACTTCAACAGTAATCATTATTCCTAATTTCAGGGTTCCATCTCTATCCATTCATCCAAATCCAAGTTGTACCAAAATTTTCAAAGCTACCTCAATACCTCAATCCTACACTTAAACAGTAATCCTAATTGCAAATTTCAGGTTTGCAGCTCTATCCGTTCACACAAATCCTAAATGTACTAAATTTAGTATCATTTAGTACTTTTCGTACACATAAGTACGAATTTACAAAACTACCCCCATATCCCAATCATACAGTTCAACAGTGATGTTAATTCCAAATTTCCAGCTCCGTCCATTCCCCCGAAGCCAAATTGTACTAAATTTAGTACCATTTAGTACTTTAACAGGGTGTTTTTGTAAAAATGCTTGCCTGTCACACGAACCGTTCGTACTAAAACGTATACGTTCAAATTTTGGTTCTTGTAAAATTTTACGAACCATTCATTTTTATCTGAAAGCTTTCGTCTATTTCATAAAAGCTTTTATATTTCAGGGTTTCCATGATACTTATTTTGTGAATTTTGCATAGGCATCTGCACGTAAACTGTGTTACTTGATGGCAACCCCGATAAACAGATAAAAAAACAAAAAATAAGAAAAAAAATGTAATCAAATTTGTCCAAAAATAATTTTGATAATATGAAGAAACGGATGTACATATACGCGTGTGCTTCTATGGAAATAAATAAAATTGCATTCCCTTCCAATTTTCGTGTGTTTTGTGCCATTTATTACTCAAGTTATTTAATTTTCATTCAAAACGATGGGTCTTTTCCATTCGTTTATTTTTGACGTATACGTTCGTCTGATTTTGTTACGAAAACCAAAAAAATTACGAAAATGAAAAGCTTTCATTTGTTTGTCACACGAATACAAACGTCAACCGCTATGAAAACCAAATTGTGTCTTCGTTCATGAAATCGACGAACGAATGGGCAAAAACTTTTTACAAAAACACGCTGTAAGTACGAATTTCCAAAACCATTCTCTTTTATAAACACCACTTCCCAACCTTGATTTTCATACGAAATTACAAGATTATAGCTATAGTTGTTCAATATATACAATTAGTATTAAATTTAATAAATTGTAGTATTTTCGTACACTTATAAATCGAATTTCCAAAAAAACCTTCACTTCAAATTACGTAAAATCGGCATATTGGGAATATACCAAAATTGAGCTTTTCTACCAATTGAGAATCCGAAATACCAATTTACAGTTACTACAGTAAACTAATTATATAAAAGGCTTCACATCCTTCCAATCTGAGAACCCGCAATGCCTCTTTTAAGGGGGCTATATTAATACGTGCACAATATCCAAAATTCTCTGTAGGCATATTTTATATTATATCGAATACTAAATACCTAATTTGAGTAATTTCGGTCGGATAATGATGGACGGGGACCTATGCCGACAATTCACTGCAGGAATTCTATATATCCTCAACGAAGTCTGTATACCGAATTTTACATATTTCTGTAGGATAATGCGGCGGGGCTATATTAATACGTGCACAATATCCACAATTCTCTGTGGGCATATTTTATATTATATCGAATACTAAATACCTAATTTGAGTAATTTCGGTCGGATAATGATGGACGGGGAACTATGCCGACAATTCACTGCAGGAATTCTATATATCCTCAACGAAGTCTGTATACCGAATTTTACATATTTCTGTAGGATAATGCGGCTAAAACCATGAAAATACCAAAATTCGGGCAGTACCGTTCTATGGGGGCTATATGAAAATGTGGACCTTATAACGTCAAATTTCTGTAAGACATTTTGGTTAGATAAGTAGCTAAAACCTTCAAAATATCAAAAATCGGGAGGTACCATTTTATGGGGTAATATCAAAACGTGGACCGATATAGCCCATTTTCAATATAAATAATATAATTATATGTGCAAACTAATATTGTGATATTTTTTGTCGAAAACAAAATATATTTCCAATATTATTTTTACATTGTAGTTAGTGCTTACGATTGCTTTTAAAATAGAAAACAAAATTGCGTTGTTATTAATTTCACATTAAAGAAAAATAATTTATAAAAACAATTCATAGAAAATATTTATATGTGCAATAACGAAAATGTTTTAAAAAATTCATAATAATGAAAAAATTGTTGTACATTTAACATGATATTGTATTGCTCTTGTGGATTATGACTTGTACTCCCATTCAGCGTGGTGCACTGCTTTGACTTCGCGAAAACTTTGTCGGATAGTATGCCACGAAGGTCTTCAGTGGGTTTGTGGCCATGAGTTAAAGCTGGCCACTCCAATAACTGTACATTTCATGCCTTTAAAAACTCCTTTGTATGTCGAACAGGGTGATTTGGGGCATTATCCTGCTGGAAAGTCCAATTATATCCGTACAGTTCTCCAGCAAAATCTATTAAGTTGTTCTCTAACAACTCAACTTTTGTTTCGGCACTCATATTTGTCGAAACAAAACTTAAATTAAAAAAACATCATGTTAAATGTAAAACAATTTTTTCATTATTATGATTTTTTTATAAAAATTTTCGTTTTTGCACATATACATATTTTCTATGAGAATTTTTTTATACATTATTTTTCCTCATATGAAATTAAGAAGAACGCAATTTTCTTTTATATTTTACGTGCAATCGTAAGCACTAACTACAATGTAAAAAGAATATTGGATATATATATTAAATATATTATATTTAGTTTTCGACAGTAAAAATCACAATATTAATTTGCACATATAATTATTTTACATAGGTGTAAAGCTCTATCTTAAATATTGCGAGCTGTATCTTTATTTTAACAGACGGACATGGTGATATCAAGGAACACGCAAGACCGATTTTTTAGTTTTAAAAACTGTTGCTTCATTCGACAGATTCAGATATGTAGTTTCACATCTTCCTGGCGTGGCTAGCCAGAAAGTCAAGATTTGGACCGGAAACCCCGAAAAACTTAATTTTGTTATTTGTTCACCAATTGCTATTCCTATAGGAAAAAATATTGATGTCCGGATTATCGAGGTCGATGTGATGTCCGCATTACAGAGTCTACAATGTAAAATATTCTAGTGTCCGGATTACCGCGTTATCCGGACTAAGGAATGTCCGGATTATCGAGACTATACTGTACTTAGCAAACAAATTTGGTTTCAAAGAATTGAAAAGATTACAATTTGATTTCAGGTATTGTTGCGAAGTAACAGGTTTGCGGACGGTAAGATCTCTAGGCGATGAATATTTCTTCAAAATTTATGCGTTCGGTCCCACGCATCTCGCGCGACTACAGAATAAACATCAGCTCGCAAAATACAAATAACATATTAGTCAATGTTTACATTAGGCAATTTTCCATATGCCTTACCTCTCTCACTATCAAGCTGACAATTGCCGCAAGGAAAATTGCCGAATGTAAATATGGACTTTGTATTGATTACTTATTATACACACAAATAAATATATTACGAAACATACCAAAATGGAACAAACAAAAAATACTACAAACGCAGCTCATTGGCTATTCTACTGTTTCACAGACGGATTTGTAAATTAAGTGCCAGAACCTATAATATAATAAGCTGTTATAAATTACACAAAGGGATCTAATTGGATTACACTGTGCAACATTTTTAAGGTGATCTTGTGCAAACAATTTGAACTGACAAACAATTCGAACTAGTTGGGTTTTGTTGTGTCAGATCCAGCTCGGATTTTATGGCCCCATCTAAACATGGTTAAATATTGAGTTTTTAAAGAAATTCGGGGCTACATCTCTGAAACCAATGCGAATCTTCTTCTGACCTCTGAAGCAAATTTGTAGATAAGGACAAGAATAAAATATTTGGAGAAATAAAGAACTCGAAAAACTATATTTATTGCCTCAAATTTCAAAATATGTGCACAAATTCCACAATTTTTAAACATTTCGCACCGTATTTCCAAAACCGTTAATTTTTTCTGAATATTTTCTTTTAGAAAAATAGTCCCTGGAATGTAATTCACAACTCTTCAGAACATGTCATTGTTGTAAAATGCCTCTATGCCGTTGTTTTCAGTACATTTTTCAACGACGATCTAAAAAAATGTCAATAATGTAGTGAAATCCGAAATGCGAGAATAAACTGTTGGTGTGAACTGTGTTTGAAATAAGTGTTGTAAAAGATATGATGCAAAATACCGCTGAAACAACATGAAGTAAGCATTTTAGAGTTTCAGAATGTTCTAAAGAATTGTTGAGAAATTAATTTGGAAGATTTTTGCATAAGGTAACTTGGTTCAACTCCCAATAGTTTAGCCGATACTGACCAGAATTTCAGCAATTATGTAAAATTTTCTACATTTTATAGATTTTGATGCCCATCTACTGGTTAAGGGTTACAATATTGCTAAAGACTGCAAGGCCAAATTCCTAATCGTTTCTGAGATAAAGGCCTGATAAATGCAAAAAAGTGTATATTTAGCCCGGTTTAGATGAGGCCATAAAACCAGAACTGGATCTGACAGGACAAAACCCTACTAGGGTTTTTGTAATCTAAATATGTACTTTCAAAAAATGCATACTAGAAGTTGTTTGCATTTTCAGTGTTGCATAGTGTTATTCAAGACATAATTAGTTCTCGCAAACCATAATTTTATCGATTGAAGATTACGTGTTCTACGAGAAGGAACATTGTGATCTCTGTATTTCGGCAGTGAGAAGTGGACAATCAATTAGTCCGCGTAGTAGTGATAAATAAATTTAAATGCAAAAATTACAGAAAAAAAAAATAATTAAAAAATTAAGTTTTATTTATAAATGCAATAAAAACTAGAAAATTATTTTTCGCTTAGACTTAATAAGTATATCCTTCATCATGATGGAGTCTCTCAAATAAAAAGCTTGCCGTTTGATTTTGTCACCATTTTTAATTTAAATGCAAGCGTTTTATTTGAGCCATTCATTCTCTATTTAAGAAGATAGGAAGTTTTTATATTTTTTAAACGAAAACAACCACAAGCGAAAGTATTTAAGAAAATACTGTAAAAATATACAAATAATTTAAAATCGCCGCCCCGAACTGCTACCGACAAATTCAGACATAATTATTTTTTAAATAATTTTATGAAATCTGAGGATTTTGTGGATATATCGGCATTGTTTGGCACTTAAGCCTCCTCAAATAAACAATTCCGCCCAAATTCTAACTTCTTTAAAATTTATAACGGTTTATTCCAGATCAATAGAAAAAACTGTAAATATCGAAATTAAACAAAAAATAATTTTGAAATTAAGAAAAAACGTTGGGAGTTATTTCCGCGTTTTTGTCCGTGAAGCAAAAAGGACATAACCCCCAATGATTTTTGTGATTGTACATGTGTATGTATTGAGAAATGATTCTAGACAAGACTCTAGGCTTCAAAAATACTTCGTTGGTAGAGGGTATACGAACACATCCCACTCTTGCTATGAACGGATTTCTTATAGAAAATTACGCATAGCACACAATGGATGGATTTGTTAGGTCGAATTTTCAATTTGTCATTTTCTTTTATATCGAATGACAATTATTATCAATAAATTTCACCATGCCGATGAATAAACGTTGAACCCATCGGTCAAGTGGCTTCATTGTTAACACTTACATAGATGGTGTGTGGGTGTATGTGATGAATTGTTTTTCGTTTTTTTTATTTTTTATTTTTGCTTTTGCTGTACACATTTTAGTTAGCAGTGATCGTACTAAACATACAATTGCTTTCTACGTAAGTAAGAATTTGTTTAAAGAAATTTCGGAGTAGGTGCTCTATCAAAATGTTAGACATAAGCAAATATTGATATTTCAAAAAGAAATACGAAAACCTGATAAGAATTACAGAAAAACATTCATTATTTGCTGCCACTCTTACGCGTTCACCAACGACTACTCCTCCCCGGCCAACCTTACCGTTCAGATAATGGTGGCAATACGAGTACATGTGTATGTTTTTGAAGTTCAGTGTTGTGATATATCTTCGAGATAAGGAAATAAAATTATATTAATTTAAATTAAACACTACAGAAAGGAATATAATAAATTATAAAAACAAATCAAATTCACAGCAGTCAATGTTGGATCTATTGGCACCCTACACCAAACAATTATATTTATAGATAGTAGTCTTGGAGAAATGTTTAGTTCCATTTTTTGATTAGACGGATGTTAATTCAAGCTGAATTAAAAATGCATCTAATCATGGTAAATCATCTGCCACCGTTACCCATATTGACATAAGATGCATCAATAGACACAAATGGCTGTAGTTTCAACAACCTCCTGAATCTGTTATTTCTTCATAAAATAATATATAAACGAAAGCCAAAATATCTTTATAACAGACTTAGCTTTGCCAGAGCAAACAGAGGAAATATGTTGATACCCATGAGAGGTCAAAGCCTGGTATCTGAAAGGCAATTTAATTATTTTAAGTATTTTATTTTATAATTATTCTGATGTAATAATCCTGTACTGTAATTTATAAGGCGGCAGTCTTGTTGTGCAGGATGTTGTCGCAAATAAATAAATTAAGTAATAAATGCTTGAGGATCTCATGGATATTCATACACATGTACTTACGGACAAGTCATTCATTAAACCAAACATTCTATTCTAATTCCAAGTAATACATACATATATCGGAAACAGTGAAAAAATAAAATAGCGACATAAAAATAATATTTTTGTAAATTTATTGACCTGATTATTCGTTTCTGTTTTTTATTTATTATTATGAGAATAGCATACACTTCAGTCGACTTAATTCTCCCTCAGGTTATTTCTTTTGTAAAATTTATTTCCTCAAAATAATTTGACCTTGAAAAGACATTTTCCCATATCGCAATTTAAATTTTAACCACTGTGCGGAGGTAATTGACGTGTGTTGTGAATGTGTGAGCGAGCGTGCATACAAAAACAGCAACCAAGTGTCGATTGGAGTTCTCTGCGAGAACTTTCATTTGAAGAGCATTGTCTGTACTGCTTGTTATGTTCAGATAGATATCCTCATAGACGTGTTAGGTTAGTTAGTCGGACGGTAAACGGGTAATAGGAAAATCACAACCTCGTATGCGCAATCAAACGTTAAACAATCGTCAACCGCATAGCGGGCAGAAACAACACCTTCAGTGTTAAAGTCGCGGCCAGTCTTAGCGAACAAATTATGAATAAACAATTAATTGTGATATTTTGCCTTGGATTGTCGACTGGTTTGTGTTCGCTTGATGTAAATACAGTAACGGGAGTGTTAGCATCGACAGTAAACGCTACGGTGCCCGGCATTGAGAGTATTGAAAAGTTACGCGTAGCATTAACGGGAACTGTTAACAGTGTGCCAGTTAACGAGAGCACATACACGATTTCGACAGATTTAAATGTAACAAGAAGTGCCGACGAAACATGTTCATCGCTCGACGATGCTGCCCAACTGACGCAGACTCAGTTGATAAATCGTCTGACAGCATCCTGCCGCTATGATCGACTGGAACGGCCAAATGTGGTGGTAAATGACACGATTGTCGATTCTCCTCTAGATGTGTATGTTCGGGTTTACATATACGTGCTGCAAAATCTGGATTCTAGCGACTTGCAATTCAAGATGCACGGTTTGGTACAGTTGCGTTATAAGGATCCCCGGCTGGCCTTCGATAAATATGCACCGAGTCGGACGCAATCAATTTTGGGGGAATCCAAGTTGCGTGAATTGATTTGGGTTCCGCATATTTTTCTAGCTAACGAACACGATTCAAGCGTTCTTGGAACGAGCGAAAAAGACATTCTTACATCAATTAGTCCAGATGGCACTGTGATCACATCCTCTAGAATTCAAGCTACTTTGTACTGTTGGATGAAATTGCAAAAGTTTCCCTTCGATGAACAATATTGCCCCACAGTTCTGGAAAGTTGGATGTACAACGCAACCGAACTACGTCTGTTTTGGGAGGAAAATGCCCCAGTAACATTCGATCCCAAGATGCACTTGACCGAATACGCCCTGCAAGATGCGTGGACAAATGAAACTATTATCAACGCAGACCTTGATGACTTGCGACATGGAGCATTTGCTGGTAATTACAGTTCCCTGAGCTTTACTGTTCACCTGGTACGAGAAGTGGGATACTATGTCATGGACTACTTCCTGCCCTCAATAATGATTGTTGCCATATCATGGGTATCTTTCTGGTTGCAAGCTGATCAAACACCTGCTCGCACAACTCTCGGTTGTACCACTATGTTGTCATTCATCACGCTAGCTTCGTCACAGGAGAATAACCTGCCAAAAGTTAGCTATATAAAGGTTTCAGAGGTATGGTTTTTGGGCTGTACTTTCTTCATATTCGGCAGTTTGGTTGAGTTTGCATTTGTAAATACCATATGGCGGCGCAAGAACAGCGTTGAAGTGAAAAAAGTAAAAAGCAAATATATTTTGAAATCTACCCTAACACCGCGCATGAAACGTCACAAAATGATCGATAACGAACGACAGCAATCGCGTCCAACTTGTGATCGTTTCCTTTCCGTGGATCCGCCATCGCCTGTCATCATTACTGTAGGTGATGAGACACCCAATAAATTTACCTCATCGGATTCCATAGCAACCATAACATCAAGTGTGGATGACAATTTCCCAGATCCCGATAATAAACGAAATGAAAATCACTCCTGGTCCACAATGACACCACATGAAGTGTCCTTGTGGATAGATAGGAAGGCCCGTTTCTTATTCCCTGTGGCATTTATAATATTCAATGCATTCTTTTGGACATTTGTGTATTGTTTGTGACAATAAAGTTAGAATAGAAAAAAAAGAACATTGTAAATGTTGTTTCATTCTGACTAAGAATATTATTATTTAGAATATCAACCAAACAGTTAATTTGCGTTTGAACTGTGACCGCGTAAATGAATAAAAATAGGTAAAAACGTAAAACGTGTTGAAGCTAACGAGATTTTTACGTTGTCGCTAATCCATCAAATTACAGCTACATGTCCAGAGAAGAAGTAGAAGAATATAATATTGAGATTACACTTCTACTGTATAACTTTTAAGAATCTAAGCTGCACACACCTTTAAAGAATGCTGACCCTGTAGTAGTTGCTGAGTAGTGAGTCATAATCAGTGTAAGCATTGGAGGTAGTAAGTCAATTGTTCATGATGGGCCCTATGAAGACATTGGTACCAGAGTTTCAATACTAGATTTTTCGGTCTTTTTGGAGTTTTTAGTAGATTTAAAAGGTAGATGCATAATCGTACGTTTAGATTTACGAAATTAACTGGTTTCAAATAAAATCCACTGGTTATAAATAGAATTTATTCGTTATACGTAATGGATTTGACATTCCGTGGATTTCGTAAATCTATGCGTTCTATACGACAATGAACTTAGCTCAAACACTACAGTTTTGTGTAAATTGTATATTTTATCAAAGAAAGTAAATATTAAGATTGTTAACAAAATGTTGACAAATTCACCATAATAGTAGACACTGGTGGTGACATGTCGACACTTGACCCCAGTTTCCTTTCACGGGACATTTTGAAGACTGAATTTTTTGTGTTTTTGTATTTTTAATCTAGCTGCGACGTGCATTAGGATATTTCTAAACACGAATCATAGGATTAAAGTGCTCGCGATTATGCATAATTTGATATGTTTACTGACTGTGTAGTTCATACAGCATCACAGTAATCTACTTCCGAAGGTCATATTGTGCAATTTTTTCTAAAAACCCTATTTGTGCATTTGTATATAACATGCATTTGGGGATATACATAGAATCACTTTCTGAGTCGTTATATATGTACATGTAGTCCGTTCGTTAGCAGTGTACAGATCACATTTATTGTGCGATTCGGCTTAAAATTGGGGAAGGTAATTTTTTCGTCATAGGAAGAAACCTATTGCTTTTCGTGAAAATCGGTTTAGATTTGGATATATATATATATATTTTCGGCCGATTTCATGTATTTGCTGCACCAAACGCGCATCCGATGTCGATAACATTTGGAATGTGTGACTGAATTCGGTCTAGAAGTAAATGTGCCATTTAAATCGGTTCAGATTTGGATATAGCTCCCATTTACATATATTTAACATATTCACAGTGGTGTAGTGTATCATATATTCGCCTAATGTGACCCTACATTTAAGGTTCATAGTGGTCAATAAACTTATCCACCAACATTTTTAGACATGTGCAGGGTTCGGTATAGACCCCATATAACGGTACCACCCAATTTAAAGTATTTTGTAGTTTATATCTTTTTTTGATAAAATTGGGTTAAATTGGCATTTATGATTTCCTGTGTTAAAAATTCTTCACCAAACATTGCGTACACGTTTTGGTATAGACCCCATATAACGATTCAATGCCGATTTCATATTTTGAGTTAAACAGCGATAATTCGGAAAGTGTTTCCGGTCCCATGGATTAGGAATTTTCGGGATACTACCGTTGTTTTCAAAATTTCAGTGCTTACAACGGAAGAGACATTTTGTTTTTAAATAATGGACCAGATACATATCAGCTTCTAATATGTCCCTAAATTACTTATCTTGTAAGTTCCAAAAATTTGTATACTTTAAAAGAAGAACATGCCTCCCAGATATCAGAGATATTATTATTTATTTGTTTATACGTTTATTTATTCATGCACAACAAGATAATTATCTTAAAATCTACACTGAATGAAATATGACTAATACATACCAAATACACATACGAGTAAAGTAATTTGAAAATCTTTATAAAAAATCAAATGTTGTTCGTTGGTAATTGCATCACTTAAGATCGGCTGCACTATTTAAATAAAGTGTTATCCATTTAGTGGTTTCAAAAGTATGGGACTGGAATTCGACATCTGTCAAACTAAATCGTTAAACCAATATTTTTTCTATTAATTAATTCTCTTTCGAGTTGAGCTTTCATGACCTAAGAGGTACATTGAAAAATTAGGCGTCTTTTTCTTTTCAGTTGAAAGTCTGACGTTGACGAAAATGGATCCCTTATTTATCACACAACGCGTAAAAATAATCAAAACGTACTACAAAAATGGTGATTTGTTTTTGATAGATTTTTCGTGATTTTTGACCAAATTTTCTTCAGCGATGAGGCACATTTCTCACTCGGTGGGTATGTTAATAATCAAAATTGTCGAATATGGGATTCTGAGAATCCTCAAGTAATTGAAGAGGCCATAACCTCCAGAAAAAGTCACCAACAGGCCACCAAGATCATGCGATTTAACCCCATTAAACTTTTATATGGGGCTACGCGAAAGACCTGTTCACTAAGATAAACATTCAACTCTTGAGCACTTAACAACCACCATTCATCAAGTTATGGCAGAGATACCACTCAATATGTGCAAAAACGTGGTCGAAAATTACCTCAAAGGAATTAATGATTGCAACAGTTCGCGTGGAGGTCATTTAAATGATAAATGACACTACACGTTTCGCAAATAATGTCAACGTTCAAACTTTATAATAAAAAAGAAATATCATAAAAAAATATTTTATGTGTTTTATTTGCGTTTACTTTTGAAACCACGAAATGGATAACCCTTTACGCAGAGAAGAGATAATAGGGGTGTCTTTTTACTTACTAAATGTTGCTGAAACATATTTTTCAGCAACTTTTCCTTTACACAACTGTCAAAATCTGCAACATTAGTAATAATTATTACTAATTATCACGTAAAAAGACACAGCTATTATAGGAACAAAATAGTGTATTTAAAAAATCTGAAAATATATATTGTTGTTCCAACCATATATTTTTTTATCGGGAAACATAATGTCATAAAATATATTGTTGCACCAACAACACATGTTTTCAGAAATTAAAAATACTCTATTTTGTTCTTAGAATATGATTGTTCCTACAATATCTCTTCTCTGCGTGTTTATATATTGTTTTGTAATGTTCGCCATTGCGCAACATATTTTTCACGGAAAGAAAAATTGACCGTGTCCGCCAAGCGTTTTCGCAGTTTTAGTTTCTTTACATACTCCCATTTGTACATGATTTATTATACTTCAAATACTCGGCCTCATAAAATTGATATTATATAAAACAGTTTTTCATTTTATAACGTTTTTTGCTTATCCTGTAAAGTTTTGGTTTTATGGTTTACGTATTCGGGCATTTATGGTGACGATATGTTACATCTACAAAAGTACTGAACCGATTTTCCTGAAAATTTTCCGTTGAAAATAAGGTACATACTTATTTTGTTGAATTTCGGAGGGAAGGAACCCTATGCCCTATTTTTAAAACCGCTATATTTGCAATAATTACGAATGTATCGGTTTGAAAATTAATTTGCTAAACAATGGTGGTTGTGTCTCCGGCCGTACTTACAAAACTACTAGTCGGGTTTTCATGAAATTTGGGGACAATGCTCAAAGTTGTGCCATGGTGATAATAGAAAGCATAAGCCTCATAGTCCAGTCAAAATAGACATGCGTATAAGGGGGAAATAGCAAAAATTCCCACATAGCTGAATTTTAGTGGAAAGCTCGGGTTTGCCAAACGAAGTTATTTAGGGTCAAAGGTCATTTTTAGAGGCCTTATTCAGTTTTTTTTTTTGATTTTTCTCAAAAAAGATATGACCTATTAGAAATCAACTAAAGTAAAAGTTTTAGGCTTAAAAATTGTCTACAAGAATGATCTGCATTACTTTTCAAATATCGAGATATAAGTGTCAAATTACACATGTGAAGAAGTAAACTGCGTAAGAACATCATGAGGCGGATCGGTTAAAATAACAACGCCATGTGTTAGGTATTTCCAAAAGCTTTCAAACGATATCCACTTTGCGGGGATCGGTTCAGCAGAATCGGGTATAACCCGGTTTTAAATCTGGCCTTTCGGGCCAAATAACCGGCGAACCTGTTCCACTACCCACGAAAATTATACATTTCCGTAATCAGAGCAACAAACCTTACCTTTTGACAAAAATTCAAAAAATGGGAGAGTTTTCGTTGGGGATTTCACATATGCGTTAAATGGGCTATTTTTCACAAAATGATTCTAACATAGAATAACACTAATAAACACGCTCCAATTTTGTTGGAGTTTTTTTAAATATAGACATATTTTCTGTCTTCAAGAAACCATATATTTTTTGGGGGACAGGCCCGGTTACTCCGGTTATTTTAGCCGTTTCACCTGAATATGCGCGTATTTCCCTTATAAGTATTTTTTAGAACCGCTATATCTCAAGAATGGTTCCTCCTATGAATAAAATTATAAACACCAAACTTGTGGAGAATTTTTCTGTCTACAATATTTGCTCCAGTCACTTTCTGATTAGACCCCCGTTTTCAAGAAAAAATCCGAAAACCTAAAAAAGCCCTAAATGTTGACCTTTGACGCCGAATAACTGTTTTTGTGCTCATGGGTTTGATGGGGACTTTAAGGACATGATTTTAATGGCAAACCCTAGCTCTCCACCAAAATTCAGCTTTGTAAGAATTTTTGCTCTTTCAATGTCTATTTTGACTGACCTTAATACTATTTATATCCTACACCACACTGTAATAAGGCGTATTATGTCTGTGTGCTGTAACATGCAAAAGGAAACAAGATAACCCATAGTTCAGTCCATGTTGGTCCATGCTGCATTTATTGTCTGATTCGCATGAAAATTTGGGTAGATCATTTTTTGGCCAAAGAACGAAAGCTATTTATTTTGGTACGAATCGATTCAGAGTCGGATATAGCTCCCGTATAATTTTTCGTCGGCCACACCATTTATGTCCAATTTCAATGAAATTTGAAATGTGTGGCGGAATTTGATCCAGAAACTAGTTTGCCAATTTATATTGAAATCGGTTCAAATCGTCCATAGATATATTTGCCCGATTTCATGTATTCGACGCACCAAATACAAATAGGACGCACCAAATACAAATAGGACGCACCAAATGCCTGTCCACATTTTGATGAAGTTTGGCAAATTTGACGGAATTTGTCTAGCAAAAACTTCGCAAAATTATATCGAAATCGTATGGCATTACTTTTATCATTTCCTTACTGGTTTTTAAAATGCTATATTTGGAAAAAGTTTGGATGTTTCGCTTGGAAATTTAATTTGCGAAAAATGGCGGTTGCATTTCAGAATATACATAGGTACTTCCTTGGAGCGAAAACACCCGATGCCTACTTTTTAAAATATGTTATATCTCCAAAACTACTGAACCGTTATGCATGAAATTTGCAGCAAATTTTTAAGTTTTGCCGTGGTAATATATGAATTCCGGAGGAATTGGGGTACCTTCCCAGGTCCATTTGTAAAACGCTTTATATGCAAAATTGATGACCATATCGGTTTGAGCATTCATTTTGGGAGACAATCAGATTGTGTCTCCTACCCTAGGTACATACATTTTTGGACCAAAATATCCGTCCACATTTTTTTACCTTTGTTATATCGTGAAGACTATCAAAACTACTGAACCTAGTTTCATGAAATTTTCAGACAATGCTCAAGAATGTCCAGTGGTGAAAAAAGGATATATATTTGTTGACGAATTTCAGAGGGCCTATTGTTTTAAAATCGCTACATTTGCTAAACTTATTGACGCATCGACTTGCAAATTAATTTGCGAGATAACGGTGGTTCTGCCCCTGATTAAATGTTCTTAATTACGGAAATCCCGACCACGGTCACTTTTTAAATATGCTATAGCTCGAAAACTAACGAAACGGCATTTATGATATTTTCTGGAATGTGCCGTGGTACAATTAAAATACGGGGGTGGATCAATGTTTCCTTAATTTTTCCATCTTCCCACACAGTTAGATGAAATACAACACCTGTTCTATCTAGTGCCATTTATTAGAGGATCAAACACAATCCAGAGAGTTCCGTTCCGAAAAATGGCTGATGCGATTACGCCTTATCGAGCAAAAAAAACAAGAAACATGGAAAAATGCACTGATTGGGTTACGAATTGACGTCTTATCGACCATGTTCTCCGCATTTTGCCCGCAGTGACCATTTCCATTATTCAAAACGCTCGTTGGAAAGAGCTTCGGCTCGAGGAAATTATTGATCAGAAATTCCTATTTTATGGACCCCGAAAATCCTGTGTTTTTGGAAAGGAATCAAATGACGGTACTCCCTGATATTTGGACTCTAGGATAAATTTACATGGTACTACATGGAAACGATATTCTATTTCATATAACTGGAAGTTGGAAAAGTCACGGAATTATTGGTCCACCCTCGTATTGTTCTACAATTAAAAGTGTATTTATAAATAACAACGAAAATCAGACAAATAAAAATCCAAATAGAGACATGACGTAAAATATCACGGTTTTAATAAAAATATCTTGTGCTTAAGATTGTTTCAAAACAAGGGACTTTAAGATAGAAAATATTCTTTCGCACTTATGTGAAGCAGGACAGAATGTTATAGTCCATGTTTTGGTAAGACATTCACTAAGTTTTTTCCTGAAAAAAAAACAATTGTCGGTTTAACTTATTTCCAAATCTTTTGTCATTTCCTGATTCTGTAAAATCCTAATCGGATCCCGTTGCCATAATACCGAGAATTCCCGAGAAATCCCGGAGCGGGAATTCTCTACCCAAAACCGCATATAACTTGTAGTACACTTTCCCCTTCGACCTTGTAATGTATTGTTTGATATGGACAATTGAAAATTCATTTATAATTCGATTCAATGAGTTTTATCGCATGTTAATGCGCCATTGGACTTTCGTCCGAAATAATGATTTGCCAAGAACTTCAAACTATATTGGTTTCGATCTGAATGATCTCATTATTTATGTTTCGTGAAGGACTTACCACCCTTGTCTGTGAATCTAGTTTCTAATATCAATAATGTATGTCTGGATCGGTTTAAGGATCAGGGATTTTAAATCCACTTAGTTCGATATTATTATACCCTGTTGCATTATTTGTTTGTCGCTGTCCGGAAACATGTTTTATATATCTGAGTGTTAAAAGAAAATGGGGTGAATCTGGTGTTCCACCACGTAGCAAAGAATATTGTTACGAATGTAACTGATAGATTTAAGTTAATTTAGTTTAATTTCCGTTAATTTAAATATTTGAATTGTAACGTAAAGTTTTATTATGCAGTTACTTTATTTAAGCAACAACAACAACTACCATGTAGAAATCTCTTCATCATTCTAGTTCTTTACCTTTCATTAATGTGCTTTTATTTTGTTTTGCCATAGTCATGTAATTATTGTTTAGTTTGTCACTTCTTTATTTCTTGCATCTGTTTGTTGTTGTAGTTACGTCATTACTTTGTCCACTGTATTGATCATCCCCCATGTATGCGAGTCTTAGTGCGAATGTGCGTCTGTGTGTTCGTTGTACATATTCGAGGAGTTGCCAGACATTTTCTAGAGGACTCTCGAACAGGGAGACTTTGGGATATAAATACAGGGGAACTGGCAATGACGAGTTAGTTGTGTTTTAAGCGTTGAACTGAACAGATCGGTTAAATAATAGCTGCGTGCTAACTAGAGACAAGGTGTGTGCTCAGTACTTAAAGTCGGTTCCGAATAAGTGTAATAAAGTAAATAAAGCATTGTAGAAACGTAATCTAAAATGAACCCTGTTTTATTTGGTACAAATCGTACTGGGGAATAAAACAACGTCTACATGGAGATTAGTTAAACCTAATTCCGTAACAATATAATGGCTCTGCTGGTATGGGAAATAGTGGTAGTTTCACTTTGCCACCGAGGTAACATAATCCAGTCGTTTCTCTAGATAGCTTCAAAGCTATTTGACACAATTTGAATAGGTGAATGTGACTAGAGTCAATTGAGCAGTCGTGATAAAACGCACGCTAGACAATTAAAATCACCGCTCGAAGCACTTTTTCTTGTGCGTTGAGTTAGATTTTGGCGTCTTCTTGTGCGTTGATCCAAATTTTGATGTTGTTCTGCGATAAGTTTGACAATTTCTCATTGCTAACTGAGTTTGATTATTCGCTTGTCATTGTTCGTGTTGTGATGCACGAAGTCTGTCAGCGTACTGTTCTCGTGCAGTTTCCTGATCATCCCTATTCAATTGATGTGTAATATTCCGATGATGTTCACTTCGCATCCGACGTCAAAAAACATTTGATCGTATTCGCGGCATTGACAAATGAATTTGAACATTTCTCAACCATTACCATATGAGAATTATATACATCCAACAAAAACAAAACTTTCTATGTAAAAGTGTTTTACAAAAAAAAATGTCGATAACGTTCGAAAACGAAAATCTGTTGCTATTTCTTTGCACAATTCTTCAAATTGTGTCTGATAATGTTGATAATTTAAAGTCAACTTAGATGCTTTTGCCTAAAACTAAAGAATAGAATATTGAGGAAACGGCCGCTTAACTATGCATATCCGAAGAAATTGCAAAGCTATTGATGTCGCTAAAATACGTACAACAATTACTTGCAAGTAACCAAGAAGAATGTTTTTTTGTAACTGTTGCGTTAAGAAATCTCATTGGGTATAGGGATGGTGAGCCTACCAAAGAAAAGAATGCCGAAGGAGTGAGTGCTCAACAACAAAATTAACCTTTAATTTGTTGTTGAGCAATTAACACGACTAAGATGCTACAAATAATAGACGATTTTTAATGGGGTGGAATTACCAATACTTTCCATAATTAAAAAAAATCACTAGCTTAAAGACAATATTTTGATGTACCTTGTAAGCCCACAAAAATATAGATTGGCCGGAGTCTTCAAAAAATGCTATTTCAAGAAAAAACGCTTTTTAATTTTTTATGTTGCATACAAAAATCAATGCATTTTTTCCTTTTCAAGAAATTAACCAAAGAAGGATACTTCTGTGGGGAAATAATTTAAATTTGCATTGCAAAGTTGCCGAGCCGGTTCTAATACGGAAAAAATATTTATTTACTGTGAAAACGAAAGAGGGGCAATTCGATGACCCAGTATTCCTGTAAAGACTATTAGTATTTGAAATAAAGTTAAATATGGGTGAAATACTGCATAGAAAACTCAAATGGAAAGATTCTCTCCAAAAAAAGAGAAAACAAAGCTCACAGATGTTGGTCAACCTGTAGAAGGGATATTCATTCTAAATGGGGTATCAATCAGTGTTGCCGAATTTGACGATTTATCGTCATTTTGACGATTATTTGGCCTAAAATTGAAAAATGACGATTTGAAGATTTTATGGTCCAAAATGACGATTTTTCACGTAATTCCGTGAAATAAAAGACGATAACTATATTTTGACCAGAATTTCACGAAAGTCTTTAAGAAAAGCAATATTCCATACTCGATTTCATAAGCAATTTAATGCTTTTAAACAATTTCGAGACGGATTGGCTTTATTTAGGCACATACATATCTGGAATAGAGGTATTTTCATACTTTTTGCCTCATCTTGGATTTACATCAGCTGAAAATTTTCATGTAGGGTTGTTAATGGATGAAAATCTTCCATGAAAATTTTTCGAGATAAAATACTTCCTACCCATGTCCTTTCTAATGAGAGTTTTTTTGTCGACTTTCGACTGTCCATCAACCAAATGTACGTGTACCGACAAACATGGAGGGTCACACTGTCAAGCAAGCGATGTTTGAGCTAATCTGTCATTCAAAAGTGGCAATGTGTAGATTTTTAAAAAAAATTTTGCTCGATTTTTTGACAGAAAACAGTCAATTTTTTCGATAAAATCAGTTATTTTTTTAAGTTTGTTTAAAATTCTGTTTCGCCTTTAGACAGATTAATAGGTTCTTAAAATGCTTACAAACATGTACGATGATCGGCTCATCCGTTTTACAAAAAAAGGTTTCGCAGATAGCCATTTATCACGAGACTTTACAATATTTTTCAACAACAAAAATTCCAAAAGTAGTATAAGATGTGCTCTTTCAGATGAAAGAAAGAACTTTTTAAAAAAATTTGGTAGTTTCTTTGAAAACAATTCACGAAAATGAGTTTTTTTGGTCTGCCCAACCAGGGACAACCCTTTAAGTGAGATTGGGTTATATTTATTGCTGTGGGTTGTACATTTTATGTTGTCAGTCTCATTGACAAAACTATCGGCTAAAAAATCGCATTAAACGGTAACCAAACCCAGTTTTGGATCATGATGACGATTTTTGACGATTTTCCAAATTTTGTTGACGATTTTTTTGACGATTTCCGACCAAAATCCGTCGGCAACGCTGGTATCAATGCAGTGAGACACACTGGCTCCCCAACATCGAGCTATCCTAACATAAGCAACTTTAGTCTGCTATACAGCTATGGACAACAAATGTAATACAGTCTAACCTCGATTATCCAGGAACTTCGACTGACCTTTTTTCATTAACTCTATTAATTGTTAATAACTTCTTTTGAAATTGTTTTTCAATCATGGGAAGTAATTCAATCATAATAAGTAATTGTGGACATGCAGAACATCATTTGTAATAGAATAAGTAAATTTTTAAGTATTTGTCAATGTATATGTGAGTATTTAAAGCAGGATAGAAATCGAAATAAGCCACGAACAGTTTTTGAAAATAACAAATATTGTTTGTGACGAAATTAAACAATTTGGAAACTGCAACTAAAAATCGTGTTCTGAAGGAAAATTTATCAATTTTTAGAATATGGATTAAAGGAATGCCACACACTAGCTTTGTTCCTTTACGTTAAAGTTTTTCTAAGTTTTACCATTTTTAACTCGGAAAGCGTTCCTTAACCCCAAAAAATAGTAAAACTGTAAGCAAATTTTAAGAGAGTGAGAGAGGAGAGAGAGCCACAATGGCTTTCTCTTTTACTACTTTCTGTTCGACAAATTTCGTTGTGTAAAAGGTGGAAAATCTGTCAAACTGCTGATTTGACATTTATTTGACAATTAAGGCAAAAGGAAAAAAGAAAACTACGCGCATTGTCAATGCAAAATAAAAAGAAATAAAATAAAATAATAAAAATTTAAACTAGCGAAATAAAAAACAGTGAAATTTTGTTTTGTTTGTTATTTCTTTTTTAAGCAGTCATGGTTGTTTTTTTGACATTGCTGCCAGATCTACTATTTTTCCGTTTCCTTACTTTTGTGCAAAACTTGTTACGTGAGAGCAATTTTCACAGTTTTCTGAGAGAAGAGGGAAATTCTCTCTTTTGCTACTTTTACTATTAAATAATAATAGGTAAAAAACTTTTTAAGTTAAACGGTTTTATGTTTAACATATATTGCAATGTTTAAGATAAATGTACTAAAAACCAAAAAATAATAAAATAGATACAGTCGTGGAAATTATAAACATATGCATAGACTAGACTAAAATAAAACCGTGGGGCACGTCAATTGTCTACGAATTATCGACTTAATGTGCGATAGAAGAATCGTTTTATTTCTTGCTCATGGAAATTCCAATAGTTATACACTCCATGTAAATAAAAGAGATGTTTCAACTAGTTTATCGTTGGACATTCACACTGGTGGCTGGCGAGGAATCGTTTCACTGCTCGTAGTTTGTCTTTAATCGACAAAGTACTACTCGCTCACCACTATGAAACCCTAAAACTCGCTTATAATCGAGCTTGCTAGCTTGTTTCCACATTCTATCCCTACTTATCACACGTCCATCGTTGTCGGTTGAACAACTGCCTAATTATAGTGTAACATTACAAAACAAACATTTTAATCAACGATTGTAAACAATTGACGTGCCCCACGGTTTTATTTTAGTCTAGTCTATGCATATGTTTATAATTTCCACGACTGTATCTATTTTATTATTTTTTGGTTTTTAGTACATTTATCTTAAACATTGCAATATATGTTAAACATAAAACCGTTTAACTTAAAAAGTTTTTTACCTATTTTTATTTTCTAGGTTTTAGCTTTTATTTCGCATTCTATTTAATTCATTTAGTGCAGTCCAACTGTACCGCTAACGACGTATCATTTTTAGCCACCCTAACGCCACACAGTCCTCAACTCGATAAAAAATCTTGACTTGGGTGGTGAATTCAGGCTGAATTAATCAGATACCTAAATTAAAGATTCAATTTCTAAATTTAAATCTTAATTATACGCCATTTAGTTGCTGCGCCCATCTTAAATATTGAGGTTGTATAGTACACTGTATTCTTCTTGTCAAGCCCTTTTATTTGATACCCATATTGGTGGGATTGATAAAAAATTGTTATCAGCCATTTGGTAGCGGCGGCCATCTTAGATTTCAATTTTGCATAGTAAATTGTATTCTACTTGTAGAGACCTTTCATTTGATACCCATGTTGATGGGATTGATAAAACCTAAGTTATCCGCCATTTTGTAGAGGCCGCCATCTTGGATTTTAATTTTATATAGTACATTGTATTCTACTGGTTGAGCACTTTCATTTGATACCCATATTGATGGGATTGATAAAACCTACGTTATCCGCCATTTTGTAGCGGCGGCCATCTTGAATTTATAATGATAATGAATAAACATAATTGTATTGTCACCAAAATCCAAAGTGTATACAAAATTTCAGATTAATCGGTTAACAGGAAGAGGGTGAAATTTGAATTACTAAATTTGACCCAAGAATAAATAATGAAACAAACGGGGTGAGCTAAATAAAACCATTTAAAAAGTAAAGGAACAAACTATTTAATCACACGCGTACACAAAAGGTTCACCGGCAGCAGCAGTTTGGTCGTTAATGTATAGACGGCATTAGGCAGGGCACTCACTATCAAATTGGCTTGTCAGAATTTGTGATAGAATGTGTATATTTATCAAAATATGAGAATGTGTGAGTGAATTTTTCTGATTGGGGAAAATCATTTGATTCTCAAAATGAAAATTGTCAAAAAGCAATTTTGAGAAATAGAATATTGATTATTTTTTGAGGAAAATTTTAAGGTTTCGGTTGCAGATTGATTAAATACATTGCTAAGTAAAATTTTATGAGTATTGACAAGCAAAACACATGTCCAGGTTTTGCCAAGTTTAACTAAAAAAGACAACAAAGTGAGTGAGGAAACAGTATAACCAAGACCTATAAGAGGTCGGTCGATAAGCCCACCTGATTATTATGATTGTTGTCAAAAACATTATTAAAATACATTTTTTGTCAAAGGTTGTCAAAATTATACTAAATGGCCGACCTTGTTTACATGGCTGCCAGATTTGACGATTTATCGTCATTTTGACGATTTTTTGGTCAAAAATTGATAAATGACGATTTGACGATTTTTGTCCAAAAAATGACGATTTTTGGTTATTTTGCTAATTAAGTCATAATTAATTTTTTAAAACACGATTTTCTAAAAACTGCTCAAATATTCTTAGTTGATTTTAATAAATAATTCGTAGACAATAATTAAATATAGTTTGTGTATACATAAAGGAATTGTTAACAAAAAACAAAACTGGATTCAAGTGAACCAAGCAAAATATACAATTGCTAGGCTTCAGAGCCTGCAAAAATCTATTATTTTTGAATTTTTTGGAAAATTTATGAAGGAAATTTGGTCAAAGTTTCAATAATAGTAGACTCTTGCAAGTTCTGGAACAGAACAATCAACTGAAAGTTCTAAAATTGTGAAAGCAATTTTATTAGTTTTTCGAAATCTTTAAAGAATTTACACATTTCGTAAACATGGAGGAAAAACAAAAAATGGATTCAAAATTTCGTGAACTAAGATTTTTGGATATTACGGAAATGTTTGAAAATAATGAAACGGAGTTATTTCGCTTTTGGAATGCAATATTCAGTTTGAAACGTGGTGATGTCTCATATGTATTTCCTATAAGAACAAAATTTGTAAAGAAACCCACCAAAAATACCTTTAACCCTTTATTTTAAGAAGGGCATGTCGCGCGAAATTAGTGGTTGTCTTTGACCACTAAAATAAGTAGTCACGACTTTAAACGACTACTTTCTTAACTATTTATTTCAATGGTCAAACAGTAACTACTTACTTGGCGCGACAGGCCCTTCTTAAAATAAAGGGTTAGTAAGGGGTTTTGTAAGGGGTAGTTTTGCTGGGAGTTAATGATAGGTATTACGTCATTCGTCAGAAAATGTTGAATGCGTTCTCAGCCAAGTAAATCTTAAAAAAATAAAATATCAAAATTCTCTTCATAATGATTCAATGGAGGGTATACTTTATACCAAAGATGATTTAAAACTTAACAAAACATATTGTTATGACATCTTTATTAAGCCCGATCTCTTAAAGATGATAAACTAAAATATTTACAAAATAAATAACTTAATGGCGAAATGTTTGTTCACATTCTTGAATACCCATTTTTGTTTTCTTTTAATAAGAAATATATTAATATATATCTAAAAGTGCGTATTTTAATTTTTGACGATTTTTTTGACGATTTTATAAAATAGATTTGACGATTTCTAAAATAAAAATCGTCATTTTGACGATTTTCCAAAAAAATAATCTGGCAGCCCTGCTTGTTTAGGCTTTGAGTATAACTAAACACCTAATTAATAATTAAAATCATTACGAAGCACAAAAGCTAACAAAAGGGTTAAAACTCAACAACAAATGAAAGAAACAAAAAAAAAAAAAAACAAAACCCAAAGAAGAATGAAGACGAAACTTCATTTGCTCTATTCTTTTTTAATTTTTCTTTATATTTTGATCATCTAAATATCTTCCATATGATTATTCGGGGATTCTTCCTCGAAAATCGCTTCCTGGACACACTTAATGTTGGGTATTCGCAGAAGATCTTTAGGTGCGCTCTTCCGCTTTTGAATTAATTGATCTTCCCCGCGAATCGCTTGTTATCTTTAATGTTTGCAGGGATAGTTTCCCAACATACCATTTAATGTAATTTTATGAAATGACAAAAAAATACTTATAAACATATTCTTCTTATACACAGACAAGCCTAAAATGAGCGTGCATATTAAATATTTTCCATTTATACATTACATTTTAACACTTTTTTGTAATATTATCTCAAGTAATTTTAGTATGTTAGGTTGTATTTTGCCATAGAAAGAATTTGCGTTTTGAAAATTTTCAAACCAAAAAAAAAAAACATTTTCTGTTTTCAAATTGTGTGTGTGTGTGTGAGAAAATTGGCGCACACCGACAGCAGAAGGGGCTCCCATTGAACACCCTTGACATACATATGTATGTATACTAATACCTCGATTTGCGTTGCCTCGATTTGCGTTAAGAAAAAATATAACAGATTTCTTCGATTTACGCTACTGATTCGATTTGCGTTATTAATAACTAATATTTCTGACTTTTAATTTTGTGAAGAAGTTACTCAAAACATGTGGAAACATGTGTTTCGACTTGCGTTGTTACGCTTTGCGTCGGAACCAATTATTAATGCAAATCGAGGTATGAGTGTATGTATATTGTAAATTTGTAGAAAAATGCATTCGTTGTATTCTAACAACCAACCTAGAAATATCTATCAACATTTTTCAATAAATATGTACATTGTACATACATATATGTATATTTTTCTTCGCTTCAATTTTAATCCATCGTATTCTACATTTCTAGGAACTCTACTATCCGGGATGGAAATCTTCCAGTTTCACACGATTTTTGTATTTATGGTTTTTTTATTGACAATTTTTTATGGACTTTATGTTTGACAATTTAAAAATAGATATTTTCTACTTCACTTCTTCGGTCCATTGTCAAACCGAGAAGGATTTTAAATTTATCAACAGATTTTGTCTCTAACCTTTCTTCTCTCTTATGGACTTTGTCGAGTTTTGTGCCCATGCTTAGGATTTATTATCGTCCACGTCCCATGTCTTTACAATAAAGCAATCTAATTATAAAAGTTTAAACAAGTAAGCAAAGGCTATAGTCGGACGGGGCCGACCATGTGATACCCTACACCACAACCTCTAGGAATTAGCTATATGCAACCACTTTGCACGCTGAATGTCCGGGTGTGATTCCCAGGCCTGGCCACATCAAATCAAACGGTAATGCTACCGATACTTTTTGAGTATTTCAGCCATGAAAAACTTCTCTACAAGTGGCAACATAGGACTCGCCTTTTGGATTCGGCGATAAAAAATACGTCAAATATCAATTACATAACATGAATCCATTGGTATAAGATAAGCCTCCTTTGTCCTTATTGTGATATATGTGGAACAATTATATAAATTATACATACATATACACATATATACCAAAATTGGGAATTTAACATTGATTGTGGGTTTATTAAAGATCTATCGTCCTCACATATGCTTGGTAATGCCAACAGTTTTGTGATTTTCAGGGCATTTCGAAAATAGTTCATTGTGGTTATATACATATTTTATACCGATAGAAATAACTAATAATGAATAGAAATTCAAATAATTTGCATGCAAACAAATTTATAAATCCCAAAATTATTCATATTCAATTACACACCAAGTAAGATAGTATAAGTCAGCTCCGCTAACGGTGATATATGTATGTACCTTCAGCATCTGACCAAAAAAGAAACAAACACAATAATTATGCCGTATAAAAAAATCTATATATTTTTTATTTTGTAGGTATCGTACAGTAAGGCTATACTAAATCAATTGTAGTAAGCTAGCCTCTGATCTTTGAAAAATTTTGAGAATTATTTTTGGAAATTTTGGACCATTACCTCAGGAAGTATGGTAAAAATTGTACCGTTGCACAATGGTCCCAAATCCAAATTTTCTGGCCAAAACTATTTCAACGTCCATTTTGTATTGAAATTAATTAGTATTTATAGTAAATGTGTACAAACAGCAATTCTTACGTTTTATCGACCAAAATTACCAAAAACTGCCAAAATTTGTTGACAGGGCGGTCTCGTTGTGTGGGGTCTAAACCAAAACATTGACCTATGTTAAAATTTTTTGGTACGAAGGATTCATATCTTCCAAGAGGTCAAAATACCAAACTTCAGCCGATTCGGTCATAAAGTGTCGCTAAAATCCACAAAATATCTAAAATCGGACAGTACTTTTATGTGGGGGCTATGACAAAAAATGGACCTATTTTCAAAAAAATTATACATACTTGTTTTCTACACTCTGAACCCCTTTATCTACACACTGAAACCCTTAATTATGAATTTTAAGGAAAATCGGTTGATAGATGTGCGTATTACCGTTCTATTTCAATTGGATACTACGTACAGTCACAACAGGTATTTACAAAAAATTCTCCCATCTTAAAATAGAAAAATCCACTTTATTTTAACTGTGGCAAATTTGAGCACGATTTGACTTTTGAAGTCATTAGTACAGACCCCCTGCTATCTTTCAAATTCGATTTGGAGGCGGACATATTTGGACATTTTTTTAAAAGGTTAAGTATATTTAAAAAATATTTGTAAAAAATAATTTTTAAAATATATAAAATATATATACAATATAGACAGTAAGACAGACAAATGAACGGACAGCGCTAAATCGACACCAAATTGTTTGAAACAAATTTCGTCCAAACATACTTGGGGTCTAAAACCATTTTTTCGATGGGCACATCTTTGGTCGTATTTTGTATATTTTTTATTAACCTAAAGGCTAAGGGTATAAAATAGGGGGCGCAGCGATCCCATGCTGCAATATTTGTATAAAAATTCAATTGGACAACTGAACTGAAAATTTCTCTGTCATTATTGAGACAATTTGTAGTATGAGAGGAAATTGTGGTTCTCTACACAAAACCCATTACATATTACACAGTAGGCCAGTTATCTAGCAGACACGTTATTGCAATTTGCATCAGGGAAAATATCAGTATTCGTTTTCCCATATGAAGGCTACTTTGCCGGTATGAGCCCTCCAGGAAGTAAAATATGGACCAAAAATAAAATTTGTATATTTTTTATACAAAAGTAATGGTCCATTTCACCATCTAAATAATATCGGATCATCATCCAAAAATATAGGCATCTTCTTCGACCTAAACCCTTTCATCGTGCAAAATTTCGTGACTATTTAGCTATAATTGCGACCTCTAGTGTGTTTTTGATTATACTTCAAGCGAAAAACTGGATATATTAGGCTGTAACTCTGTTATCTGAGCACGTAAACCAACGTAATTGGCATCAATGGAAAGGTCAAGCGTTCCTCTTCCAAGTATAGATTACTTGCCCGGAATGTCTCTTCCGGGAAAAAAGATATAAGCTGTATATTAAAAATTTTCACAATTTTCACACAAAAGTTGTGGTCCATTTAACCCTCTAAATATTATCTGATCGCCATCTCTAATTGCAAGCTTTTTCTTTGTCATATACTCTTACTTTATTTAAATTTTCTAGGCGATCGGACTATTACTGCGACCTACAGAGCAGCTACAAAATCGAATAAAAATTATGTTTTTGGTCCATTTCACCCGCTAATTATTTCACGATCATCACCAATTAAAATAGCGATCTATTCTGATGTGAAACCGACCTCCATACCAAGTTTCGTGACGATCGGTCCATAATTGCGGCCTGGAGTTTGATTACAATTTATAATGGACAGACGGACACACGGACGGACGGACACACATCTCAAAATCGCTTTATCTCGCCGAGATATGAAGATTGGTATACCACATTGGGGGTCTCCGACGAATATTTCGCGGTGTTACATGAATTTTTACCAAAACAAACTTATAATACCCTTTCCACATAGTGGTGTAGGGTATAAAAATTTAGGATTTATTATCGTCCAAGTCCCATGTCTTTACAATAAAGCAATCTAATTATAAAAGTTTAAAAAATTTTAAATCTAATTCTCCCGCTTATTGAGACTTATATGTTTTAGTTTTTCATGCCTGATGGACCGTTGAACCTCGTTATTCTTGATCGGGGACGCAACCATCGCAATTTGCAATGCGATGCACTCATAAGTTTAGCAAATAAAGCGATTAGAAAACAATAGGCCCCTGAAATTCGTCTTCAAATATATAGCATTTTGGACCACGGGACATTCCTGAACATTTTTTAAAAATTTCATGAAATTAGGTTCAGTAGTTTTGGATAAATATGTATTGAAAGGAGTGGGAGTGATAATCAGTTTTCTAGATACATATAATTTATTTATTTTGGCTCCAAATCATAAGTTTGGCTTATACATATAGCGTTTTAAAGAAAGGCGTGGGAAAGGTACCCAACCTCAACATTCGTAATTTTTGCAAATATGAATTTTTGCAAATGTCGTGATTTTTATTTATATAGATATAGCATTTTTAAAGAAATACGGTGTAGGGGAAGTACCCCGCCCCTTCTGGAATTTGACTAAATTTGTAGCCTATTTTAACCTGGGGACATCTCTGTACATTCCCTGGCAATTTCAGGAAAATCGGTTCAGTAGTTTTTGTAGAAAAGATTGAAATTGAAAATTGAAAAAAGTGGCCGTAAACGTGGGCGTGGTCAAATTTAATTTGCATAAAAACCTATGTCGGGTTATGGCGAACATTTCACAGAAAGAATTATCCAAATAGGTCCAGCCGTTCTCAACTGATACCATTACCAACGAACGACATTTGATTTTTATTTATATATGTAGACATAGCATTTTTAAAGAAACAGGGTATAGGGGAAGTACCCCGCCCCTTCCGAAATTCAACTAAATTTGTAGCCTATTTTAACCGGGACCATCCCTGTACATTCCCTGGCAATTTCATGAAAATCGGTTCAATAGTTTTGGTAGATATTGTAAAAATTTAAAATTAAAAAAAGTAGGCCTAAAAGAGGGCGTGGTCAAATTTTCTTTGCATATAAACCCAAGCCGAGTTATGGCGCATATTCTACAGAAAGAATTATCGAAATCGGTCCAGCCGTTCTCAACTGATACCATTACCAACGAACGACATTTGATTTTTATTTATATAGATTGTTCGATTCAAATAAAAATTGGGGAAGATAATTTTTTGGACAACGGACCAACGCTATTTATTTTGGTAAGAATCGGTTCAGATTTAGATATAGCTCCCATATATATAATCGCCAGATTTTAGGTATTTCATGATACGTATGTCCAATTTTGATGAAATGTGTGACGGAATTTGGTCTAGAAAAAAGTTTGCCAAATTATATTGAAATCGATTCAGATTTGATTGTAGCTCTTATTCGCCCAATTTTGGATCGCAAATCAATGAAATTTGGAATACGTGACGGAGTTGACAACTTTTGTATAACAGTGTTATTGTGCAAATACTACAACGAATACGCCATTTTTACATAGAAATATGTTCAAAAACTGCATAAAAACCTTGAACGTCGATTATCCATAAAAACACTACAAAAAGTCCAAAGAATGTGCTGCTTGAGCATCTACGGAGCAGTGAAATAAAAACAAGTTTGTATGTGCATCCTATACAAATGCAAGTAAGGTAGGAAGCAAACATGACAGCCATAAGACCCAGGACATGGATCGATGGATCAATAGAAACCACGGAATAAACCACCAAAGTTTATAATGATTTACAATGGGACATTCAGTAGGTCACATTTTATCAGATGATGCTTCATGTGGTTGGATTATTGTTAACTACAGAACTACGTCCTTACGGACAGTAAAATATTTGTTTTGTTTATTGTTGAAGATTCAATCTCATTTTCGATTGCTTGAGTGGAGTATTCCCCCATTGGCTCAACTTCATTTATTACCCTCTATTACAGAGTGTAATGTTTTTCAAAACGAACTGACAGTGTTGCAAAATTTTGCTGATCGCTACCAATATCATGATTTCATCCCGGCGAAGGGAATTATCAATTGGCTTCTCAGTTTTTGAAATGATGCCTTTTTAGCGAAAAACCGAACTCTAGTAGTAGTATTCTCATATGAATGAGAATCACACTCACTTTTCGGCTTTTCCAAAGAAACACCAAAATCAAAATATTTTGCAACATGTCAGCACGTATCAACTAAGAATTCTTCGAATTCTGTGAGTTGAAAAGAACACCAACACAGTTGCCTGTGAGGTTGTTATTGGAATTTTGTTTTTTTGTTTTCAAAAACTGAGAAGCCAATTGATAATTCCCTTCGCCGGGATGAAATCATGATATTGGTAGCGATCAGTAAAATATCTATAAATGATATAACAGCTACGACTACTACTCCCAACAAGGCTCGGTGCACATTATATATGTAGGTACCATGACATGCAGGTATTAGAGGTAACGAAAGTACCGGACTACTAACCACGGTAAGCCTAGACAATGCTAAGCCCCAAATTGTGGGGCTAGAGCCAAAGTTATGTGCAAAAATTGAAACTTTTGATCTATGGACACTAGGCGATAACACAACGAAAAGAATGTATTTTTTGCAGACAAAAATATATAAACTTTTGGGGTATTTATCTTAACGATTGTGGACGTTCCGAACGAATGCTGATATTTTGCTAACCAATTTTATTTAGATTAAAGCGCAAAAGTGTTAAAATTTTGCCGAGGCAGTTCCTAAATGAGTGAACCGACATAGTCCATTCTGAAAGTTGGTCTTATTTTAGGAGTCATGCCTACGGTCACTGTAGGATCTGTTAGAGCTCTTGAAACATGTACTTGCCCCAAAAAAAACATATCGTTGTAATCAGAATCACAAGTACTACCAAAGACAAAATCACATATAGACACCGGAATGTTATCATCTGTTTTATGATGCATTTTTGCTGTTTGAGTGATTTTACTGAAGTCACTCAAACATTATATGTCCAAAAAAAATAACAAAAACATTTGTTTGGCGACAAATGTAGTTGAGTTTTCATGTAAACTACATTCCGATAAAAAACAACTATATAAAAAATAAATTCATTTGTTAGAAAAATTCATTATTTGTTTTCGAAGTCGAGTGATTTGACCACGCAAACACAAAAGCTGAACCAGCTGAAGGATGAGAAAATGAAAGTTGTATATTTCTTTATTTGTCTATGGTATTACCTTCGATGAATCGTTTGTGAAGGTGGTACCGGAAGGAGTTGTTCGATATTTGTAGTGTATTTGGGCCCACCAGCCATTTTTTAAAGATTTTAGACCACACGTACACTATAGGCAACATTGTGTGCTTTCGTTCAGTTGAGACATTTGTTGTTGTTTAACACAGTACATGTACAATGTTTAGCCTCTAATTGTGATGGTGCACATTGCTTTTTAGACCATTATGTCAGGAAGCATGGACTTGCCCATGAAAATCATTTTATCGCTTTACGGTATACTTTTCAAAATGGTTCTCGAACAGTTGCCGAAGGTATTGTCCGATATGGAGGACCTTCTTGGAACTTGATGTGATTTTTGAAGAAATTTGACTATATGTAAAGTTTCAGTCAAGTCGGATAAACAATTCGTAAGTATTCGTACTCATCACAAAATTTTATTTGGTACCAGAAGGGTCTTTTAGAGCTTTTTGGCCACTATATTAGAAGGAATGGATTCACAAAGGAAAATGTACCGTTTTAAAAAGTGTCACGAGGACAACTTTCTGCAAAAAAAATTTCAAAACAATTCTTTAAGCTACACTTTTGAAAAGTTTTGTGTGGGATGTACTCGATATAATGGACCGATATAGATATGGACTATCTGGACGAATTATTAAGAGAAACAAATTTTGAACAAAATCGGTTGGGAGGTACATATTTTGATTTTTTTCTCTTTGCCTACATATCCATTTGGATAAGTGACGAGATAGGTATTAACACAAAAGTACTATAGGTAAACACAGATTAGAATAAACAATAACCTACTATTACTAATTAAGGTCGATTTTAGTAGACTGACAGGTATCCTTCGTTTACAAACACATCTGCACAAAAAGGATGTGCAAAAAATAGTATGTGTATGGCATGCGAATTGGACGACAAAACGTTGGAACACTTTCTTTACCATTGTCCAAATTTGGTAAACCTCAGAACCCAGCTCTTACAGAAACTTGTGGCCTGATTCACTAAGACGATTCGAATACAAATTCGTTCGAACTACAACCAAACTTCTGTTTCTTGAAAAATATTTGATTTGTTTTTGTTTTCAATCAAACAAACATTTGAAATAACAATAGGAATTTGGTAGTAATTCAAACGAATTTAAATTCGAAACGTCTTAGAGAAACAGGTCATTAACATAATCAGTATAAACGATTATAAAACTTTCTCAATGGCCCACTATTATGCTAAGGAATATAATTACGATTGATTATTGTTTCATCATGTTGTGCTTTTTATGTTTATTTTTTATTTTTACATGTCTCTGTTATACAGCAACGCCCTTACAATTTTTTTAAACGACTTGTACGTCAAATGCGTTTTCTATATAGTTTTATGTCTTTGCAATTTTCATAGTCGAAATATTCAGAAAATGATGCTAGTATTTTGCTGAGAATCTACCTACCGCATAAACATATAATATTGGCTTGTTCAAATATCAAAAAACACGGCCGATTTGAAAGTTCCTAATTTTTCGCCACTTTAACATTAAACGTAAATGAGATAATCACATCATTTATAGCATAGCTTGACTCAGTTCGAATCAGTTCTTCAGAACTCGTAATATACTCACTTGTGATTTCATTAAATATCAGAGAGAGACAGTTTTTGATATCCAATTTAAACCTAAAACTTCGGTGACGAAAAGCATAACCTAATGTTCTTTTAATTATCTTTGGTTTGAGGGAATTCCTGGAATTAAATTGATTGAGGTCGTTCTGTGGGTGACCCGTATATGTTATGTTTCAAGAAATTGTAAAGAAAATTTGTAGATCAGATTGTATACTAATCCGACATTCATAAAGATTTATTTTTAATTTATTGCTAACTTTATTAACAACCATATCCATCCATCGGCACACCCGCTAACCCTGACAAATGGACAAAACATAACACACACTTAAATACATATGTATACATACAAATACAAACATCCATACATATTTATGTATGTATGTTTGTACAAAACATGTACATACATACATAAATATCGTTGTGATGCAATGTGAATGTGTGAATACATAAGTAGGTTACATAGCTGAAGGAGATTCTACACACATATTCTTCCTTTAATATTTTATTATTATATAATATTTGTATAATAAAAAAACAATCGGAATTCAAAGAAAAGTGTTACTTTGCCGACACTCCTGGAAATACATAAATTCGACGATGCTTAAAGTTGTCTCCACGAGTGTTATGTAAACATATGACTGATGGAGAAATAGAGAAATGAAACATCCACCAGCGTCCGATGTTTACGAAATGACCTGCATTCATTTAATTCAGTTACACATAAAGTAGTACAATGTTCCTGTATTTGTTAAGTATCCACAGACACAAACGCATTACATTTAAGGGGATGAGGGTGGGATTTAGGAGAAATACCATTTCTTAAGCAATGCCAGTTTGTGAGCCTTTGTGGTTATATATGTGTATGTGCGAGATTGTAGTATTTATGTATGCATAATAGTGTTAGTCGTCAATGAGATGTATCTTTTCCTTTTCTTATGCTTTCTTGGTATTTCCTTTTTTCTATTTTTTGTCCTTTTGTTTAATATTCGTTCGTCGTATATACACACAGCTGTAGGAATGTTTCTTATGTATGTGGTTGTCCTTTTAACACTCCTACATATGAGTGTATAAATGTGGTTGACACACTAACACTTCCACTTTGAGTAAATTGGAATTTGTTTCTATTTTTTCGTTTTCCATTCACTTTCTTTCCTTTTTGTTCTTCAATTTGAAATTGATTTGTGGTTTTATGTTGACTTTGATTTTTCGGTCTTTTTGTTTTTTCCTTTGTAATACAAAAGTGGCCCCAATCATAATTTATTTATTAAATCCATGGTTTTTCTCAACACTTGCTCGACACACTCGCGTTCGCATACATTTTACATCCGTCAAGTGATGAATGTACATTTATTTTACAATTAACCAACAATCACAGTGTACATACACCGTAGACAAATCACTCACACATACGCACGTTATTTTATTGGGCTTTTAATCGGGACATCATGTAAACATATCCAACCGTTGAAAAGGACAATCAGAATTGATATGTATGTGTGTAGAATAATTATCCGACTCACGCACATCATATACATAAATGTATATGTTAGCAATTGATACGGGAAAGCGAGGATTTTTTTTCGTATATACATATGTATAAGTATACATAAGTATATGTATCTCTACGTATATGTATTTATTAATTATAATTTTCAAAAAACACACATTTTCACATACTTTTACATGTAACATAAAATAAACTTTCACTTGCAATTTGTGTGAAAAAAATCTTTCTTCTACATTTCCATTTTAATTTCTATTTCGAGAATGACCCATTTCATTTTTTCAAGTAAACATTTTTTCACGATACACACTTTATTACTGTAAAAATACTCCTTTGAAAATGTAATTACCAAACTTTTATTTCATTTTACACTGACAAGCATTTTGAAGATTTCGACATAGCCGCACACGATATTCTTAATTTATTTCCGTTTTGAAATAATTTTTAATTTATATTGTTATATGATTTTTCCTATTTTTTGTGTATATAGATGTAAAATTGTTGTTGTTTCTTGTTAATATTTTTCCTCTGCATTGAAACGATTCTTAGGAATCCGAACGTTGCTCTGTATACTTTGGCACTGATTGTTAGCTTATAAAATTTAACTCCAGAACTGGCGTATCATGATATACAAAGAAGTTTATTTGAGGAGACACGACGCGTTCTCACTTCCTCTGTCGAGTGGCGTATTTCATCGTAAAAATGAAAAACTCTCTGTGTCCGGAGACCACGATGACTGCGGCGCCAATTAGAATGAATGGCTCGCTGGCAGATAATACAGACAACGTGTCACAAAGAAATCACGGGTGTCCTGCTAAAAGTCTTCTCAGTTTGTCGTGTGCGAAAAAGTTTGTCTACGTTATAGAGCTTTAGAGATGCGCATGAGTGCTGCTACACATACCAAAACTCATACAAGACACATCAAGGAGGTTCAGTGCTTGTGTATGTTGTTAGCCTGGCAGAGTAACGGAATGACAATAGCTATTGCATTAATCCAGTTGATGAGAGTTATTAGCTTAGGAGCACGTAGCACGTGGTTGTCTATTATTTATCAAATGTGTCGTCTTTGCATTGTCTTCGAAACAATTGATGTTTATACACTCATGGGAGTATTATGATTTAATTAATCTATTACAAATGAGCACCCTCTTGAGAAATAACAAAAGCGTCTATACATTGTCTCAATTGTGTGATTCGATAAAATCTATGCGTCGGTTTTGCATGAAACGAATATACGACGATGTGTTGTAACGATTTAAATAATTGTTGACGTATTTTTGTTCCATTGAATGTTACTCTAAAAACAAGTAAAAAAGTATCAGTCGGCTTTGCCGACCGAGATATACCCTCAGCGTATGTGAATTGAAACTTTCATCTACGGACAGATCGAATGTATTTAGGGTCTTTTCAGAATTGTGTGGAATTGTGTGGCCCTTTTTGGGCATTTGAATTTGGCGACAAAAATATGGATTAGGATTAAAGTTCAAAAGTGTTGCGGAGGAGGTACTTAAAGCAATTCAGCGACATAGTCCATTAAGGAAGTGGATTTTATTTTGGGAGTCAAAGCTTTTCGATAGATATCTCGCCCAATTGTCATTTCAGTGGGTCATCGTATAACATTTGGACGGACCAGTACACCAGGAAACATGGACTTGTCCACGGAGAACATACCCTAAACTGCACTTAGACACAAATGTTGAACGACTGTTGGAAGGTATCCTAAGGAGAGCACCGATATGGGCCATTTTAGAAGTTAAACTAAATTTGGACAACAAATTAGGAGATCCAAAGTTTGGAACAAATTGGTTGCCCTGTGTTCAACAGATAACGTTTAATTGACATTTTTAAATATTGGGGGAAGTACCGGAAGTTATGTACTGGTATTGCCAATCTTCAAACAGAAACTAAGTTTGGACAAAATATGACGAAGGTCTAATTTTGGACCAAATCGGTTGATCAGTTCGAGAGTTATCGTGCTCTCCTGCCACTACATATGGTGCCATACGGGTTTTTACACCTTTCGGGCTGTTTTCTCAAGTTTGAACTTTTTTTTATTCCTTTATTTATTCCGCTTGGGAACATAGGGCTTCTACAAGAGAGTTCCATCTTAATTTATCGTTACAAATATGTTTTAAGTTTTCAAAATTTGTATTTTGCTTTGATATTTCTTGCAAGACCGTTCTTCGCCAGGTGATTCTTGGTCGTCCAGGACGTCGGCTGCCTTGAGGGTTCCATCAAGGGCCATTCTAGCTATACTATTATGTGGCTTCCGTTGCGTATGTCCTATTTATTTCCATTTTCTTCTTGTTATTTGGCGGATTATTGGTTCCTCTTTTGTCATTATCCACAGATCAATGTTTGTGATTCGGTTTGGCCAGAATATGCGACATATTATACGGAGGCATCTGCTCACGAATGCTTGAAGTCTATTGATTATATATGTCGTAGTTTTCCACGTTTCACTACCATAGAGTAGGATGTATTCTGTGAGATTTGTGTTGATCGCCATATTTTATATAAACGACCGAAAACGGCGCGCGCTTTATTAAGCCGGTTATTTAAGTCGTTATCTATTCCTCCATCCTCTGACATTGCGCTACCAAGATAGCAAAAAGCCGATACGTACTCTATCTGTTGATTTTCTATATGGATATGCATATTTGTGTTGTTATTTATTCGCATTGCTTTTGTCTTTTCTATGTTTATTTCTAATCCCACATTTTTGGCCAGTTCAACGAGCTCGTTGAGTTTTTCTTGCATATCGGTGAATTTGTGTGCTAATAAGCAAATGTCATCTGCAAAGTCGACGTCCTCCAGTTTCCTATGCAAATTCCAAACAATTCCCCTTTTCTTAGTTTCAAGTTGCAACATAATTTGATCCAAAGTGATGGCGAATAGGAGCGGGGATAACGGACACCCTTGTTTGACTCCTGTGTTTGTTTCAACGAAATCACTGGTTGTTCAGTTGTGACGCACATGTAGTTTGGTGTTTGTATACATAGCTTTAATTAGGTTTATTATTTTCAGAGGTACACCCTTTTTCTTTAATGGGGACCAAATTGCATCTCGCCGAATAGAGTCAAATGCTTTTTTGAAATCGACGAATACCAAGTAGAGAGGGGATCTCCATTCAACCGACTGTTCGATTATAATACGCAGTGTATTAGTCTGGTCCACACAACTACGATGTGGTCGGAAACCTGCTTGTTCGTCGCGTAGCGATTCTTCTACACAGTGTAGCCTGTTATTTATGATAGTGGATACTATTTTATATACTGTATTAAGTAGCGTGATGCCTCTCCAATTATTGCAATCTACCCGGTCATTTTTCTTGTGCAATTTTATAATTCCACCGTTTGTCCACTGACTCGGGAATATTTCATTAGACCATGCATCGAATATATGTGGGAATAGTAATTCAGCCGAAGCGATTGGGTTTGACTGTAACAGCTCCGGGGGTATTCCATCTTCTCCTGGTGATTTATTAGTTTTCAATTTTGTAATAACACTGGCAATCTCTTCTACGCTCGGATGTTCTGCTGATATTCGGCTATCTACAATACAGTCCTCATTTCGTGAAGCAGGGGCTTCTGTACTATTCACGATTCCACAATTGCTTATTTCTATGAAGTGCTGTCTCCACCTGCGTGTTTGGTCAGCAGTGTCTGTCAAAAGATTACCACTTTTATCATTTACGGCATGGCTCCGGTTACCGTTTTGGTTTGAAATTTGGTTAATAATTTGATGTAATTCTTTCATATTATTTGCACCTGCCGCTGCCACTGCTTCGCTAGCCATTGTTTCCAAGAATTTCCTTTTGTCATTTCTCGCAGCTCTTTTGACTTTTTTCGCTAAATTGGAGTATCTTGTTTGAAAGTTGGGGTTGTCATTTTTTCGAATTTTCATGTTATTGCGTTCTTTGATTGGGTTCCACGTGTTATCCGATATCCATACTTTCCTTTCCGATTTCTCGCTGTAGCCTATTGTATCTTTCGCTATATTTATAATTGCTTCGTATGTGTCTTCCCATGATGTTTGTAACGACGGTACGCAGTCTCTTAGCGCGTTTCCGACGTCATCTCTCTTCAGGCTATTTTTTAATTCTGATACATTAAATCGTTTTGGTATATTGTTCTGCCTCTTCTTAAATATTCTCCTCAGCTTTATTTTCATAGTAGCAACCACAAGCTCGTGGTCGCTGTCGATATCCGCACCTCTGCTTGTGCGTACGTCCATTAACGACCCTCTCCATTTGCGACGTATACAAATGTGGTCTATTTGATTTTTTATGTAGCCATTTGCTGAGGTCCATGTATATTAATGGATATCCTTGTGTGGAAATAGTGAACCGCCTATAACGAGCTGGAATGTTTGTTGTTGTTCCTTTCTCCCAAGCCGTGTTTTCCCATAATTTCAGGTATGCCATGATTATTGTTGCCAATTCTTGCGTTAAATTCACCTGTTAGTAGAAGTATGTCACGCTCCGCTACCTTATGAATAGTGGCAGTCAACTGGTTGTAAAACTGGTCCTTAATTTCTTCTTCTGCATCCTTCGTGGGTGCATAGCAATGCACAATAGTAACATTTTTCTTGACATCACTATAGAAGCGGGCCATTAAAATGCGTTCGGAAATTGGGCTCCATGACACCGTATTCGCTTCTTGTTTCATGTCCACTGAACAATATGAGGTTATCACTTGCAGATATCATTAAGCCATTTCCAGGCCATCGCATTTCGCTTATACCCAATACAGCAATGTTGAACCTTTTTGCCTGCGCCTCTAGTCTTGAAGACTCTCTTAATGTACGAACGTTCCATTGTCCTATTCTTATCCGTTTTCGTTTGCTAAATGTCGTCATCGTTTCGGTTGATTCAGTTTCTGTTTCTCTTGTATCAGTTTCAGTAATCGGATTATGATTCAGATAGATGAGTGATTGGTCCATCGTACCCTATGATGGTACTGGGGCTGCCAGTTCATAGCCACCATCCCGGCTATCTGTGAACTTGCTCCTAAAAAACGTTTACCGTCGTGATTGAGGCAGCGAATGCAAGTTGCTTCAACAAATCAAAGTGATTCGAGAGCAGTAGTGCGATTATCTTACTTACTTACTTAGCTGGCCCATTACAGAACATTTGTTCTATAGGCCGAACTAAGAAGAGATCTCCATTCCTCTCTATTTGTTGCTTTGCACTCTGGAATACCGCGCCTTTTCATCTCAACATCCACTTGTTTGCGCCATCTATTCCTTGGCCTGCCAATTCTGCGTGCACCGCCATGTGGCATGTATTCATACGCCTTTTTAGCGGGTTCATCATCGCTCATTCTTATGATATGGCCTAGCCAACGCAATCGCTGCATCTCGATACGTTTAACAATATTCATGTCGTTGTATAGCAGATACAGCTCGTGGTTCATGCGACGTCGATATTCACCGTCAACGCAGATTGGTCCGTAGATCTTTCGAAGAATTTTTCTCTCAAACACACCAAGCACTGCCATGTCTGCTTGCGCAAGTACCCAGGCTTCGGAGCCATACATCAGCACGGGTAGTATCAGTGTTTTGTAGAGCGTTATTTTTGTTTGACGAGATGTGGCTTTGTTTTTAAACTGCTTACTTAATCCAAAGTAGCATCTGTTGGCCAATACAATTCTTCTTTTTATTTCACAACTGATGTCGTTTGTTGTGTTGGCGGAGGTGCCGAGATAGACGAAGTCTTTTACTACCTCAATATTATAGGAACCAACTTCCACAGTCGGTCCGAGCTCAATGGACGCATTGCGCGTCGACACCATCAACTTGGTCTTCTCACCGTTTACCGCCAGACCCACTTTAGCAGATTCTCCTTCGACCTTTATAAAGGTATCAGTTACTTCTTTTACTGATCGACCCATGATGTCTATATCATCAGCATAAGCAAGTAACATGTGACTATTGGTGTAGATTGTGCCACTTCTTTTGACGTTTGCCTCTCGTATAACCTTTTCTAGCAGGATGTTGAAGAGGTCACACGAAAGGCTGTCTCCTTGTCTGAAACCTCTTTTGGTACCAAACTCTTCGGAGAGGTTCTTTCCTATTTTAACTGAGGACCTCGTGTCAGTTAAAGTCATTTTACAAAGCCGGATGAGCTTTGCGGGAATACCAAATTCAGACATGGCTTGGAATACCTTTGAGCGCAGCGGACTGTCGAAGGCTGCTTTATAATCGACAAAAAGGTGGTAGGTGTCGATCTGCATCTCTTGGGTCTTCTCCAGGATTTGCCGCAGGGTAAATATCTGGTCAATGGTGGACTTGCCAGGTCTAAAGCCGCATTGGTATGGTCCAATAATCTGCGATTATCTAACTCACATTAAAACGCAAAATTATAAATAAAAAGTTAAAATAAAAGTTGACAACACTTTTGCTATCGGTATACTTTGCGATTACTTTTTATTGCCCGCTAACTTACCGAATAATATGTGTGTTCGTTTACTCAAAATTTGTACAAATTGTTACTGGATGTTGTTCGTTTACTCTACAGTACAATGCAAAAAACCTTAGTCGATTACAAGAAGTTACTGGACTTGTACAAATTTGTACAAATTGTTGAGTAAACGAACACATCTAATATCGTTAAATATCTAAATTATAAATATTTTATTTGTACCGATTTTTATCGGTAACTCAAAAAAAGAATTAGAGAATTGCACTACAGGTCTTAAAGTGAACTTATCCAAACTTTTGTGTGGGAAGTACCCGAAGGAGTGGACAAATATAGTCCATATTCGAACTGGATCTATATCTGGTAGATATATTAGGGTGTGTAAAGTATGGACCCAATCGGTCACACCCTTCAAGAGTTATTGTGCGCACAATTCGAACATTGTAATAAAATAATAAAATAAAGTGTATCTAATGTAAATATATGCATTTACCCATTTAGCTGACTTCAACGTACCAGTAATTTTGACTATCATTTCTGACTACCGAATTGACTGGTTACTGGTAATGCAATGAAGGGACAATTCGGTTTCCTAAGAGTGCCATCAAACCATATCGCTCATTTACTGAAAGAGTGGCATAACTCAAAAATGCTTTTTCTGAGTTAGCAATTTCTATTTTTTCTACGACTTCTATATTATCTTGTGTCAAATTTTCATGCTGATATCTTAAAAACTCGACGAGTTACAGCTCATTTACTACGAGCTTCGCATAATTCAACATACAAGTTTTTTGCGTTTATGAAGCACTAAAACATTTCAAATCATGCTCGATCTTGCACAGAAATTAAGCACTGATGTCTGGCTAGCTGTTTGCAAAATATGGTCCAAGTAGTTATTTTAGGTTTTGTGTAATAATCTTTTTAAGTTGGGAAGTCAAATTTCAATCGCCAACTTAAAACGCGTTTTTCTCGAAACTGGATTTTTTTGAGATGTGTCACTCTCTGATTAAATGAGCGATATGTTTTTGGTATGTTATGTATCTATTTTTCAGTAGTGGGATTCTGTAACTTTTTTTCTACCGAACCGATATTGATAATTAACGAAATATTTCGGTTGAATTACCGAAAGTGCTATTCTGTAACTCAATGTTATCGATACAAAAATTTTAGCGGCGTATATTGGTAGAATGACGGAATTTAAAAGAAGATGCACGTCATTTCAAAATGAAAAGCGTATACGAAGTATAAAAAATATTCTAATTTTTAAACGTTTCTTGTTTTTATTAGGAGAAATAGACAAAGTTAACATAATTCAAACTTGAAATTATTTAAATCACTATTGTATATAAAATAAGTATGTTTCAAATTACATGTAGAAAAATTCAACTTTAGGACATGTTTATATTATAGCCTTTTGCAGGGTTAACCTTCTCTATGAAGTTTTATTTGAAATATAAGCAATGGAATTGACATTTGAAACCCAGTGGGTTTATTAAATATTAAAAATCGTACGTTTACATACATATAACTATATTTATTTAAATTAATTCTCTTTCGAGTTGAGCTGTTAGGCCTTTAGAGATACATTGAAAAATTAGGAGTCTACCGAAGTCCCACGCATCCAACCATTACACTACGTTTCACGGGTGGTAAATCCGATCTTCAGGTGTATTAGGATGTTGTTTTTGTGGCAGACGAAGGCAAAGCTTGGTAACTGGTATATATATCGAACTTCATTAGATAAATGTATATGCGAAATTATGTCAGTTAATTGAAACTCCAAACTTTTCCTATAGTCCTGCTTGGTAATCCCATTTTTCAATGTTCACAAATACTATGGTAAGTTTTATTCCTACATCTTAGCGTTCTAAGCCACCATCAACTTGTCAAAACTTTAGTAGACAATAATTGATGATCAAAAAATAAAATCTTCTGATATAGAAGAGCAATTACTAATGATGTAGGAATAAAACTTACCATAGTATTTGTGAACATTGAAAAATGGGATTACCAAGCAGGACTATAGGAAAAGTTTGGAGTTTCAATTAACTGACATAATTTCGCATATACATTTATCTAATGAAGTTCGATATATATACCAGTTACCAAGCTTTGCCTTCGTCTGCCACAAAAACAACATCCTAATACACCTGAAGATCGGATTTACCACCCGTGAAACGTAGTGTAATGGTTGGATGCGTGGGACTTCGGTAGACTCCTAATTTTTCAATGTATCTCTAAAGGCCTAACAGCTCAACTCGAAAGAGAATTAATTAAAAATATCACTATAAATGGCCTTCGCCTTAATAAGGCAAAAATAAAAAATAATTTCAGCATGAGCCAGGCTGGGATTCGAACCTGGGTCTCCGACAACTGAGTGTCAAGGTTGCCGGCGTCTTAGCGTTCTAAGCCACCATCAACTTGTCAAAACTTTAGTAGACAATAATTGATGATCAAAAAATAAAATCTTCTGATATAGAAGAGCAATTACTAATGATGTAGGAATAAAACTGACCATAGTATTTGTGAACATTGAAAAATGGGATTACCAAGCAGGACTATAGGAAAAGTTTGGAGTTTCAATTAACTGACATAATTTCGCATATACATTTATCTAATGAAGTTCGATATATATACCAGTTACCAAGCTTTGCCTTCGTCTGCCACAAAAACAACATCCTAATACACCTGAAGATCGGATTTACCACCCGTGAAACGTAGTGTAATGGTTGGATGCGTGGGACTTCGGTAGACTCCTAATTTTTCAATGTATCTCTAAAGGCCTAACAGCTCAACTCGAAAGAGAATTAATTAAAAATATCACTATAAATGGCCTTCGCCTTAATAAGGCAAAAATAAAAAATATATTTATTTTATTTTATATTTATTCCGGTGGATTTTAATTGTCTAATCCATTGGATATACGTATAAATTCTCATAACCCGGCAAGTTCTAATGTAAACATGGTGTAATATTCGACAAATTGGTTGAATTGTTTGAAACGGAATATTTAAAATCCTAACATTTAATATGTATATTTTGAACAGGAATATTTAAATTGTGTATATTGATCTGTTATATCAGAATTACGTATTATCAGGGAATATGACGACCATGGTGATATTCTTCTTTCTTTTAACGTTGATGGTAATCGAAACGACCAATACATTTTTATATGGGTAGCAACTGTTACGGGATATATCCTTCAAAATATTTTCTGGTACTGAAAACAGTTATTATTTTCTCAGAGATTTTTTCCGCAATTCTGGAAGTTTAAAAATTACCCCCAATTTCATCCATTATTTTATAAAATGTATCCATTTCCAATTTGTCATAAGCTTCCTATTATTTTGATTGTCGCAGAATTTTCTTTTTATATGCGTAAAGAAATGTATCTCAGCCCAGCAAAAAAAGTGCTGCCAAAATCATGGGTTTTGTAAGGGATTTTTGGCAGCCGTAACTACTCGCAAACCCCCTTTCTTCCCCATTATTTTTACAAGGGCATGTCGCACTCAGTTTGTAGTTATTTTATGACCACTAGAATAACTAGTTATTCTGTGGCCACTAGAAGTTGAAAAGAAAGTTGAAAAAAATTCTGTTTTTAAAACAGTTGATGTAGAGATTTTTTTTAATTTCATCACACTTCTTACTTTATTTTACTTTATTTTATTTCGATAGCTGTGCGAGTTGAACACACGAACCCTCTGATTTCTAGCCAAAGACACTACATACTATGCCACGCACACGAACATTAAGGGTTGCTTAAGAACTTAAATGTGCAGTGCACATGTGCACCACGAACTGTTATTTTTTATTAAATAAAAATCGCGTGCCTGCAGTGAGCGTTGAACACGCAACCCTAGGATTTATAGTCGGACACACACTCACTGTGCCACCGTCCTCATTACTTAGTGAGGAGCAAAGTAAGTGGGTTTGCCTTGTAATTTTTTTAAGAAGTATCCCATTACTTTTCAGATTACTTGTAATGGGAAAAGAAGCTTGTTTACATTACTTTGTAATGGGTTACGTAATGACTAATGGATCCGAATTTTTGCTGGGAGCTTATCTTTTTATTTGCCATGAAATATATTCCAAAATCATTTCTTAAAAAATTTATTATTTTCATTGATTTTTATACCCTCCACCATAGGATGGGGGTATATTAAGTTTGTCACTACGTTTGTAACTACTCGAAATAATAATTGTAGACCCCACAAACTATATATATTCTTGATCAGCGTGCAATTCTACATCGATATAGCCATGTCCGTCCGTCTGTCCGTCTGTGGAAATCACTCTAGCGACCGGACGGAGTGACGTAGGTGGATGAAATTTTGGGAAAATCTATTATTTGTACGTAGGACTTTTGGTATTGAAAGCGGGTTATGTAGGTCCACGCTTTCGTATAGCCCCCATACAAAATGACGCGTGACACGTCGTCGTTTTAAGGAATTTTTAAGATATTTGTCCCATTTTACCACCGAATTGGTTGTAATTTGGTATTTTGTGTCTCCAGAGGCCAAAAAACATTCCTACTAAAGTTGGTTTATATAGGTTCACGTTTTGGTATAGCCCCCATATAACGCCCCGTTTTGATATAGCCCCCATAGGACCATATCTCCCGATTTTCGGTATTTTGAAGGTTTTTGCCTCATTGTCACACCGAGATGGCTGAAATTTGTTATTTAGTCTTCGTTGGGGATATAAACCCCCCCCAGAAATTTGTAGGTATAGGTCCGCGCCATCATATAGCCCCCATAGAACGGTAACTTCCGATTTTCGGTATTTTGAAGGTTATGGCCACATTAGTCCACCGAAATGGCTGAAATTTTTGGTGGAGGGTATAAAAAGTTCGGCCCGACCGAACTTAACGCTTTTCCCACTTGTTTTGTTTAAAATATGAAAATTCTTTTATATCGGTAGACTTAACGACTCCTTTTTTCGACTAACTATCGACATTTGTCGTTAATTCCATCGGTAGAGAGTTACAAAATCGCACTACAGATCTGTAAGTTCCCTGTAGGAAGTGTGGGGTCATGTGTTGACATGTCGCCACTTTGTCTACTAATATGGTGACAAAGTCAACACTTTGTCACCAGGTTGTCAACTATTGATACCTTTACCTGAAAAAGAAGAAGCATTGTGTATATTGACAGATGATAGCCCAACGAAGCATCCTTTTTTAATTTTCTTAATTGTTTGGCGTAAAATGATTTTTGCGGTTGGTGAAAAAAGTGTTTTTGTAAAAATCAATAAAATATCGTGAAAACTTAAAGCATATAATTTCAATAACAAGTATGAGCAAAAGAAAATATAAAAGACATGTGAAAAATAAACAATTCGATAGCAAAGTACGAATTCTGAGGCGACTAACAACATTTGTGGTGAAATTTCGACAATTAGACATTATGTGGAACCTTTAGAGAAGATTGTGGAGCCTGATGTATATATTGTCCCGTCTCGCTGGAAATGCTGAATGCAACTAAACATAATAATGAATTACAATGTTGAAGAATTATTTGGCAAAAATCGATTGTGAGATTTTTCCAATGTTATACAGCTGTAATAGGCAAGAAAATTTAAGGACATATTTTTTATTTAAGTTTATACATGTTTATTCTTTTCAATTCCTAGATGTTATATCAACATTCAGGGAATCGCCTGATAAAACGTTAAGTGCAACAGAAGAAGAACTATTTTAAGCAGACAAGTCATTGGTGCGACTTGGCCAAGAAAATAAAACGAAAACGTTTTTTATTATTTATATGTTAAAATGTTTAAGCAGCCTTGAAAACATTGTCTTTATTTACTAATTTTTACTTATGTGGATTTTTTATGTAATACGCAATTTGTACATTTTTAGCATTTTCAATATTATTTGTTTTATTCTTTAATAAAATATAGTATTTAAACAAATGTGTAGCTTCATCTTCTTATTAAACGTACTATATAGCTGTTTTATCTATGAAAAGTTCCAAATAAGCTAAAAAGTTTAGTATTGAAAATCTGGTACTATTGACTCACTACCGCCAATGTCTATACTGACTCACTACCTCCATTGTCTATACTGACTTACTATCTCCAATGTCTATACTGGTGGTAGACCAATGTCTATACTGACTCACTACCTCCAATGTCAACACATGGTTCCTCAGGAACTACTGACTTACTATTGACATACTAGTTCCATTGTCAGTACTGACTATCGAATGACACGTTCATACAAAATGTCTATAGAAAATTACATTAGTTGTCTACAGTTTGTCAGTAGTACTGTTGACAATGTCAGTAGTAAGTCAGTATAGATTCACTATTGACATTTCCTACAGGGTTCTACTCGTCGTGTGATACATAAAAAATTGTGATGAATCAAAATGAGATGACAACACATACATATGTACATTTTTTCGATTTGAGTGCGCTCTTTTCTCGTCCGTAAACATAAAGGGAACAGCTGTTTTGTTTGTTTGGCAAAGCTGTTGTTTACATTTTTAGGTTATGTCATACCAAACAACATAACCAGGTATTAGGCCATTTACATATGACATCATTAGCCGGATTTAGACCATTATCAGGTTTTATTTGCTAAATCCGGCCAAAATCTACCAGATTTACCATACAAAAATAAATCCTCGTATTGAGTGGATTTGTTTTAAATCCGACATAAATCCTCGTATACAACTCTGTTTTTTGCAACATGAAAATACAAAAAGTTGCAAGCTAACACAAGAAATAAGGTAGATGCATCCGTGAATTGCTACAACAAAAATAATTTAAAATATCAAAATTTGTAAACAAGGCGAAAAAATTAAATTTGCTTTGATATACAAAGTTTATTTTAATGAACCAAGACTAATATTTACGATGTCTAAACGATAAAATAATTCTTTATTTGCTCATTAGTTAGCATTAGTAGCATAATGTGCTAACATTTTCAATATTAAAGTATATATTTTTTTATTTCAAATATTTATTATAATAAAAAATTACAATAAAATTATATAAAAAATAGCACTAGCATCTAAGGCTATCGGCTAATAAAGAATAACATGTGTATGTCGAAAGAAGAATGTGTGCGAATGAAACACGCCTAAACTCAAGTTTTCAAAATTATTTTACCTTTGCTTTTGTTTCAAAACAAAAAACAAATTTGAAAAACACACAAGAGTTTGGGCGAATGAAACGCACACATTCTTCCTTCGACATACAGAAACAGGATGTAAATTTGTAATTTGCCGTATGTTTTTTGAAACGAATTCAATTTCAACAACTTTTTTGACGTTTCAAATACGATCAGATGGGCTGATGCATCCTTGCATCTACCTTGATAATTGTGCCATGGACAAAAATCAGCTGACTGCCATTTAAGTCCTCCAAAGGTATATCTAAATGCAATGAGATTTGTACTGGATTTATTAAATCCAGTTGAGGATTAATGGCTAGTCTAAATGAGCTATATGATAGCAAAAATCATAAACTGTATGTAAAATCGAAAACATAAAAAAATAAGACTAGACAAAATGCATGCAAGAAAAAAATGTTTATGAAACAATATATAGAAACATTACCCTTAACAGTAACAATGCAGGTTGCACGTAATTTAAAATCGTAACCAAGAAAGAAAATTGCATGTAATGGTATCAGAAACGACATTTATGAATTCAAGGATCTATTTCAGAAGAATTCCACGTCAATTTGATCGTTAACTTCGGTTAAATACAGTATGCAAAGTTCATATTCGTACAACCCTACAAATTTATTAAAATAGTTATAATTTCCATATTTTATGTGCAAATGTGAAACAATTGATGGGAATTACCATGACGAAGAAATATTTAAGAATAACAAACCAAATTTTTAATTTATTCCGTCATTTAGGTATAGATGGCGCCTGTGTGGGTGGCAAAGTCCGTATTCGTACACCTATCAGCACTATATATTTGGGAATTTTAAGGATTTTTAACGCAAAATTCCGCAGTTTTAGTTATTTTCATCTTATGGAATGCCTCTGCTCTAAAAATGTGTAAAAATATCGATAATTTTATTACAAATTTTGCAGGAATAAAAAGTCAGACTAATATTTGAAATACTTAAGAAAAATGTGGTAGATATGATTAACTATGACAATTTATTCCCGAATTTTGGACGAATATAGCTAATAGAAGCCCTTCTGCAACAATATTCGAGGTCTAATACGAAAATAAATGTTGTCAGCGTTTGGAAATGCAAAGAAACGTAATCTGGGCTTAGGTAAAGTAAACACATTTTTGGAAAAAACGCAAGTTTCGTTTTATATTTGACATAATTGGTCTGCTCCAGAACTGCAAGTAGCTACTAACTTTTACTATTTTCATCGATAACATAAAGGAAAAAATTTTACCGTAGTAAAAAATAGTAGCTTCTTGCAGGTTCTGGAACAGAGCAAAAATGTATTGAAGTTTTAGAATACGGCTTCTAAAATCATTTTATGTCAAGGCATATCGGAAATTACTAGGAATTGTTAAGGTAGAAAATTCCCCCGAAAATAATGCATTTCTTCAATGCTTCACGTTCTTTCCTGGACAATTTACATCATTCTTTTGACATTTTTGTATCCTTCGGTAAAGAAATATTATTTTCGAGAAGTAAAAACTATTATTTTTGCAATTTTGGCAGCCATAATCCTCGTTCATAATAAGCGTAGAATTTCAGTCGTACACAGTTTCATTGTTCTTCATAATTTCTCACAGTTTTCGACATAAAATAATTTTCTAAACCGTATTCTAAAACTTCAATACATTTTATGTCAAATATAAAAGGAAACTTTCGATTTCTGATTTCTGTCAAGTAGAAACCAAACATGTGTTTACTTTACCTTAGCCCGAATAACGTTTCTTTGCATTTCCAAACGTTGATAACTTTTATTTTCACATTAGACCTCGAATATTGTTGCAGAAAGACTGCTATTAGCTATTTTCGTCCGAAATTCAGGAATAATTTGTCATAGTTAATCACATCTACCACATTTTCTTAAGTATTGTAAACGTTCGTCCGACTTTTTATTCATGCAAATTTTTTATTAAAATTATCGTTATTTTTAAAATGTTCTGCAGCAGAGGTATTCCAAAGAAGATAATAACACAAATTGGCGGTATTTTGCTTTAAAAATCCTTAAAAACCTCAAATATATAGTGCTTATAGATGTACGAATACGAACTTCGCCACCCACACAGGCGCCGTCTATACCTAAGTGACGGAATAAATTAAAAATTTATTTTGTTATTCTTAAATCTTTCTTCGTTATAGTAATTACCATCATCGTTATGGAGTTAATAACGATTTTATTCAAGTTTTAGGGGTGTACGAATATGAACTTTGCATACTGTACGTACAAAACATTAGAGTTGTGTCGTTCATGAACGAACCGGTTCAAAGGAACGATTCCGTGAAAAGAACGAACGGATCCGTATCCAGCTCATTCTTTTATATCGTTCATTTAGATCCCCGATGACCGAGTCATTGCTGCTTACAAAACAAAACCACCACCATTAGCTTTGCATACACACAAGCACACAAGCAAGCAAAAAAAAAACGAATGCATTGGTTTTGCAGTCAAGCAGCACAAATTTCCACACAAAACAAACAATGATTCAGAGAGCTACTCTCGCTCAGTAACAACACATCTCGGTCATATCTTTCTTTTGCATCATTCGTTCATCTGGTTCTTTCATATCAAATCCAGAAACAAAACCACCCCCATTAGCACACAATGTGTCATTCGTGAACGAACATTTTCAAAAGAACGATTCGGTGAAAAGAACGACGGAGTCATATGCAGCGGAGAACGAACGACTTCAAAAGAAAATAACACAGTCAAATGTATTGTTGAACGAAAAAGAGCCAACGAACGAAGTGAAAGATCCGGATCTTTTTGGTGAACGGAATGAAAAAGATCGATCCGCTTAATGAACGAGATTGCCCAACACTACAAAACATATACATAAAAGAAAATAATGTTATTTGCCCATATCATAAAATTACATTATGTTCAATTCAACAAAGACATAGAACAAATAAGACTAGACGAAAAATTGTGCTCGGCTAATCCAACTAAAGCACAAAAAAGATCATCTCGATATTTGCATTTTTGCAAAAATTACAGTGATTTTTCGTTGAAAAACATTAGTTGCGATTTTAACGAGTAGAGATGGAAATTTGCAATGTAAAGCTAAAAGTGTGTGCTATGCGAGCACAATTCAGCAAAATTTACAGAATTGAAAAATTATTTTTTTTGCGGAAATGATAAGGTTTTTTTTAATTTTCAGCGAAAAACGAGTAAAGTTGGAAATTTCCAATGTATGGACGAAAAATTGTGCTCGGCGAATCCAACTCAGCACAAAAAAGATGATCCCGATATTTGTATTATTACAGAAATTACAGTGAATTTTCATACAAAATTCTGGTTTTTTGAAATTGCCATATCTTGAAAACTGTTAGAGGTATTGAAAAGATGTAAACGGCACAAGTTGGCACAAATTGAGTAGAATTCAGCACAACTTTTTTTTTGAAATTCGAAAATTGCAATTAGATCGGATACCACATCACTTATTGTTTATATAACACATCAAGTCATCTGAATATAATTAGTTTTTGTAAATAACGTTAGTATTCGTTGATTGGCGCAGTACCAAAGTTGACACTTTTTTATGTAAAAACAAGTAAGAAAAGCGTTAAGTTCGGTCGGGCCGAACTTTTTATACCCTCCACCACAAATTTCAGCCATTTCAGTGGATTAATGTGGCCACTACCTTCAAAATACCGAAATTCGGAAGGTACCGTTCTATGGGGGCTATATGATGGCGTGGACCTATACCTACAAATTTCTGGGGGAAAGTTTTATACGCCTAAAGAAGACTAAATACCAAATTTCAGCCATATCGGTGTGATAATGAGGCTAAAACGTTCAAAATATCGGAAATCGGGAGATATTGTATTATGGGGGCTATATCAACACGTGGACCTATATAAACATTTTGTGGTAGAAATATTTCTTAGCCTCTGGAAACACAAAATACAAAGTTACAACCGATTCTTTGGTCAAATGGGTCTAATACATTCAAAATATATTAAAATGACGCGTACTTTATAAGGGGTCTTATGTGGGGACTATACCAAAACGTGGACCTATATAACCCAACTTTGGTAGGAATGTTTTCTGGCCTCTGAAGACACAAAATACCAAATTACAACCAATTCTGTGGTCAAATGGGTCTAATACATTCAAAATATATTAAAATGACGCGTACTTTATATGGGACCCTATATGGGGGCTATACCAAAACGTGGACCTATATAACCCAACTTTGGTAGGAATATTTTTTGGCCTCTGGAGACACAATGTACCAAATTAAAAACAATTCGGTGGTAAAATAGGACAAATATCTTAAAAATTCCTTAAAACGACGACGCATCACGCGTCATTTTGTATGGGGGCTATACGAAAGCGTGGACCTAAATAGCCCGCTTTCAATACCAAAAGTCCTACGTAAATATAACATATTTTCCCAAAATTTCATGAACCTACGTCAATCCGTTCGGACGCTAGAGTGATTTCCACAGACGGACAGACAGACAGACGGACGGACATGGCTATATCGATGTAGAATTGCACGCTGATCAAGAATATATATATACTTTGTGGGGTCTACAATGATTATTTCGAGTAGTTACAAACGTAGTGACAAACTTAATATACCCCCATCCTATGGTGGAGGGTATAATAAAACAGACTTTGTGCTGTAAAATATACAGTTTTTGTTGTATTGCGTCGCTGCATAAATGTTCAGAAGTGAGACCAAAGTCATTATGAATCGGGAAGCTGTTAATGAGTACTTTCATAATATTTACAAAAATAACGATGAAATTTGTTACATTAGCGTAATGAAATCAATGTTTTTATATATATTAAAAATTATGTTTTACAAATATTTTTTAAATATACTTAAACTTTAAAAAAATTTCCAAATATGTTCACCTCCAAATCGAATTTGAAAGATAGCAGGGGGTCTGTACTAACAAATTCAGAAGTCAAATCGTGCTCAAATTTGCCACAGTTAAAATAAAGTGGATTTTTCTATTTTAAGGTGGGAGAATTTTTTGTAAATACCTGTTGTGACTGTACGTAGTATCCAATTGAAATAGAACGGTAATACCCACATCTATCAACCGATTTTCCTTAAAATTCATATTTAAGGGTTTCAGAGTGTAGAAAACAAGTATGCATAATTTTTTGAAAATAGGTCCATTTTTTGTCGTAGCCCACACATAAAAGTACCGTCCGATTTTAGATATTTCGTGGATTTTAGCGACACTTTATGTCCGATTCGGCTGAAATTTGGTATTTTGACCTCTTGGAAGATACGAATCCTTCGTACCAAAAATCACATTATTCTAATTTTATTTTTTTATGTTTTTATGGGAAAAGTTGAAAAAAGGCTTGAGTTCTTCGTTATTTTTGTCAAAATTTCACGCAATAATAAAGATATTCCGTTGCAACAAATTTTTCGCTTATAGTTTTCCTATTGGCGAATAATTTTAGAGCATTATATTAAATCAAAAGGAATTGTGACATAACATTAAAATAATGTTATATTGAATATTACAACATTTGAAACGCATATAAACCGCGTAATAGTGAAAATGACATGATGCGCATCCGATTTTCCAACACAGCGTCAATCCCTTTTATTTGATGTACAATTTGTGAAATTCTATTTGCCGGTCACGATGTAGCATCTGTTGCATATTAGGGCGCAAAATACATAAAAATGGTCATAATTTCCACGAAGTTCATTTACATTTTATACGCATCCGATAGCGATTATAACCTTTAAAAATACATAATTTGATGTCGTTTCATGGCGATCCATCAAGAACCGTGGATGTAGCATCACACTTAATTTTTAGAAAAAACAATTGTATCTCCGGATTCGCTACAGTCTTTAAATATCTGTTTTCGCACATTTTAAGCAGGGGTAGCGCTCTCTTTAGTTGAGTATAAATCCAAAACGCTTTTAAATACACGATATTTTCAAAAACATTTGTTGCAGGTTTTCGAAATTTGAGGGGTATCATAGCTGCCGATATAGTGGATGGATTTAGACGCGCCGTGGCTTTTTAGATTCAGAACGTAAAAAAAAACTAAATTTACGAGGGTTTCCGCGGAAATCGAATGACGTTTGTAAATTTTAAACCAAAAAAAACAGTTTTTTTTAGAAAAATGTACTTACAAAAATTTCGGCTTTAAGCTCGGATTACTGTGATCCTATGAGGGCTACACGCTCATGTTATACATTAAAAAAAACGCGAAATCGCGAGTACTACAATCAAATAATAAACTTTTAGATAAATCCAGCTGCGCGTCCCGATTAGAGCAAAAATTCAAAAAACCCCATTTTTCAGTATTCGAAATGTCAGCATCCGTTTGAGTTAGATACAGTGGATATATAAAAAGTCATACATCTGAAACTTCAACTCTGAAGTGTATTCTTTAACTTCTCCTTTGAGCATTAAGCTCTACATTGTGTTGTAAAACCTCTAATTGAAAATTAAGATAAAAAACTCGTTTCCTTCAACGAATTTTTCCGTTCCTTCAACGATTTCTAAATGAATGTTGAAGATAGTCACTATAATCTTCTAATATCTTACCATATTCCACAAGCGTCATGCTGGAGTTTTCAAAGTTATCCATGACTTCAACCTACATACATGTATCAAAATTATAACTATAACAAGTAAGCAAAGGCTATAGTCGGACGCGGCCGAACATGTCATACCGTACATCATTACTCCTGGTAATTAGCTTTCAGCAAATCAAAATTCCTTTTTGAAACAAATATGTATACTTATTGTAGGAAATTGCTTTGTGGATTCTGTCATCTTATCACGAACGGAGAGAAGATCCACTTGATGAAATACTCAGAAAATGTCGCCAACATTACTGATGTGTAGACATCGGATTTTTGAATGTTTTTTTATTTCTTATCCGATTGGACTCAAATTTTGGATCTAGGCTTTTTAAGGGACAAATTGTCGATATTTGGGGTCATGTCAAAAACATGCAAAATATATGCAAAAAATGCAGAATATGCAAGTAATTTTTGACGAAAATCGTTAAATTAAATTTGGAAAATCATCAAAAAGTGTTCTAAATTAAGTTTATTGTCGTTAAACGTCGATTTCTTAGCAGATTATTATGTTATTAATTATTATTCCGCCACAGCAATAAATCTGGACTAAACTACTTAAATAAATAAGATATAAACAAAATTAGTTTGGCCGAAAATCGTCATAAAAGTCGTAAAATTGTCAATTAATGTTGGTAAAATCATCAAAAATCTTCAAAGTGTTCTACATTAAGATAGTTGGCCGTTTAACGTCGATTTTTTAGCAGATTATTGTGTTATCGAGACCTCTTACGACAGTGTGGTGTAGGGTATAAAAGTATGGTATTGTAATACAATTTTTATACCCTACACCACACTGTGGTAAGGGGTATTATGCCTTTGTGCATTTGTATGCAACATACAAAAGGAAACGAATTAGACCCATAGTTCCTTTCGAGGATATACATATTATCAGTTTCTGAGTCGATTTATGCATGTCCGTCCGTCTGTCCATGTATTTTTGTTCGCAACGTACAGGTCGTATTTTTTGTCCGATTCAGCTGAAAATTGGGGACTACAATTTTTTTAGCCATAGGAAGAACGCTATTGCTTTTGGTGAAAATCGGTTCAGATTTATATTTATTTATTTTCTGCCGATTTCACGTATTTTCTGTACCAAACACTCTATATACGTCCGATTTCAATGAAATTAGGAACGTTTGACTGAATTCGGTCTAGAAATAAGTGTGCCAAATTATATCGAAATCGGTTAAGATTTGGATATAGCTCCCATATATATTTTCGGCCGATTTCGCGTATTTGCTGCACCAAACACGCTATATAAGTCCGATTTTAATAATATTTGGAATGTGTGACTGAATTCGGTCAAGAAAACAGACATATTTCTATATTAATTTATGAAAAAATTACTCATAATTGTGATAAAAATGTCGGGTTTTTTGTAAAAATTAGTTGGACGACTTATTTAAGACAAGACAGGATGAACCAAGAAAAAATTAACGCACGTAGTCCAACAAAAATGACGAAAACCAATAACTACATGTAATGCAAGTTGTCAAATAAATGTTTTCGAAATGTAATAAAGGTTCCAAAATACCCCATATTTTCGGTAAATACTTGAAAATCATGACATTTTATGAATTTTATTCTTAACAGGGATTAACTACTAACAAGTATCAACAATATTAAACATCGAATATCCGTACTAGGAGGGTTACCATATGGACCAAAGAAGTACCAGGTCATCTCACATGTTAACAGGGTCCTGTAGGTTTTAAACCGGGAATATGTGAAAAGATGTTAAGACGTTTTATGAGTTTCTTTAGTTCACTAATTGGATTGGCATCAACGAAGAAAAATATTACCTTCAGAATAATTAAATCAGGAGGGTTGCCAGATCAACTAAAAAGGTACCAGATTATATAAACAGTAAGACGGCACCGAAGTTTGTTGTTTCACTTCAAATTAATTAAGAGATAATGATATTTCAAGAAACAATCGGAAATATCGCAGTAGGAGACTAATATTGCTTAGAAATGTATGGCGTACAGATTTCGATAATTTTCGGAAATGGAAGCCAAACAAATTAGAGAATTACTCTGAACTGGCTCTAAACAGTTGAAATCGGATGTCTGTTATAAAATCAGTATAGACTGACAATATCTTGCATATATATTTCTAATCGATTTTTGTACTTTTATGTCATATTTTGGTTTATTTTTGGAGAATTGCCTTATCCCTTACTTCAATTTGAGTTAAATAAACAAATCTTAAGCCCTGGTTATAGATTCAGTTGGTCTCATTTGCTGTTTATAAAATCTGGTGCCTTTTTAGTTGATCTGGCAACCCTCCTGCTTTTATTATTCTGAAGGTAATATTTTTTTTAGTTGATGCCAATCCATCCTAGTGAACTAAAGAAACTCATAAAACGTCTTAGTTTTCAGATATTCCCTGTTTAAGACCTATAGGACCCTGTTTACACGTCAGATGACCTGGTACTTCTTTGGTCCATATGGTAACCCTCCTAGTACGGATATTCGATGTTTAATATTGTTGATACTTGTTAGTAGTTAATCCCTGTTAAGAATAAAATTCATAAAATGTCATGATTTTCAAGTATTTACCGAAAATATGGGGTATTTTTTAACCTTTATTACATTTCGAAAACATTTATTTGACAGCTTGAATTACATGTAGTTATTGGATTTTCGTTATTTTTTGTTGGACTACGTGGGTTGATTTTTTTTATTCATCCTGTCTTGTCTTAAATAAGTCGTCCAACTAATATTTGCAAAAAACCCGACATTTTTATCATAATTATCAGCCATTTTTCATAAATTAATACAGAAAAAAATTAGTTTTCTTGGTCAATTACTTGACAAACTGTCAATTACTTGACAAACTGTATGTATGTATGTATGTAAAATTCAATATTTTCTTTGTCACAATTTGTTGCAGTGGGCTGGTTTTTGTTCAAAGGGAACAAATCGATGTCGGATTTTTTTAGCCGGGGAACCGCCTGAACCTTTTAGTATTAAGTCTGTCCGGTTACTTTCCCAACAAGAATTGTCTAGCAAGAACTTTCTCAGAGAGTAAGGAGATTTTGTTCTCTTTTGCTAGAAATTTTTGAAAAGTAGACAGACACCTTCCCAGCAAAAAACAGCAAACAATCAGCTGACTTGCCACAACAGAGCAATTTGTCCGCAAATAAAGGAAGCAAACACGTTGTATTTTATTAAAAATAAAAAAAATAAAATGAAACAAAAAAGTATTTTTCCACTTTACAAATTTGTTCTCCATAAAACAATACAATTAGACTATGTTATTTCCACAATAAAATAGTTTTTAATTTTCACAAACATAAATCAACAAAAAAATAAAAGCAGATGATTGACTGTTTTCAGGAAGAAGAAGAATTGCTAGTGCTTGCTAGAAGACATTTGTCCAGCAAGAATTTGCAAACTCTCAGAGAAAGAACTGTCAAAATGTCTGTCTCGAATCGCTCTCTTTTGCTGTGTTTTGTGTTAACAGACGACTTCCAGCAACAATTGGTACAAGTTGTTGCAAATTTTAGGGTAACCAGACAGACCTATTGTTAGATTTTAAGATTGCCAAAGTTAACACATATATGTATGTAGAACGGTTAAAGCTATTTGCCCGTATTATGCATTCAATTAAAGTAATAAAAGTACAACAAAGTACGTAAGTGTTACTGAATAATAATAAAGCCAATGTCTCGAAAAACGTCTTAGGGCGAAAATGGAGTCTATTAAAAAAACATGTTCTTCCTTTTTATCAATTTTTTTAATGAAAACACATGTCTTTTAAATTTTGTTCTAATTTAAATGTATTCAAGAGTCAGACATCATGTGGTTTTGGAGCTATCTGGGTACAGCTGACTACTTGAAGAACGCTCTACTATGTAGTTCGAAACTTTCAAGTTGTTTACCATCCTTTGCGCCTCCTGGAAATTCGGAATTAATGTTTAATCTTTTGCACAACAAGAAGTCCCACATTTAATTATGCCAGACCTTTTCTTGGAATTTTGGCAGTTGCTCTTTTGGAAGTTTGGATCGAATATTTCTGAAGAAATTTCCATCTTTGCTTTTGATTTGATTTTTTTAGCCTTTAGGCTCTTTACGTTTTGCACCGTTGCACTGTGGTCGAAATCACTGATCTAGCGGCGCGAAATTAATAACTTGGAAACGAATGGAGATATCTTTCTGAAATTTTACACAAACTCAGTCTGTGTCCGTGGGTAATAATGTACTACTACTATGAACAACATCCGCTAAAATTTTGGTATAGCCTCCAAATAACGGTACCTCCTGATATTCGGTATTTTGAGGATTTAAGCCATCCTTTCCTTCCAAATTAGTTGTAATTTGGTACTTGGGGTTTCTAGTGATCACTAAACCTTTCCACCAAAAATTGTGGGCATAGGTGCACGTTTGGGTATAGGCCCCTTTTAAGGTACCTCCCGACTGTCAGTATTTTGGGGGTTTAAAGCTACATTTCCCGGCCAAATTAGGTGAAATTTGGTATTTGGGGTTCCCAGTGGACACAAACATCCTCCACTAAAAATTGTGGACGCAGGTCGACATTTTAATATTGTCCCCATATAACTGTACCTCCCAATATTCGGTATTGTTAGGATTTTGTCTACATTTTCAGAACAAATAAGCTGAATTTTGGCATAGGAGGTTGTCGTTGGTTATACATCTTCTCCATTGTAAACATAGGTCTACATTTCTATATAGCCCCCATATAACTGTACCGACAGATTTTGGGTATTTAGAGGATTTAAGCTATTTTTCAAGACCATTTATCAGCAAGATTTGCAGCTAAATTGTGGTTATTCGGAATCTAGGTAGTCCAATTTAATTAGTAAAAAAATAAATTGGACTGAACCTCAGTGGACCTTGGTAGTTACGCTCCATTCAACAAAAGTACCCAGCAAAATGAATTGGAAGTAGTGCAATGTGGACTAGTTCTGTCACGGCATGTTTTGATGCAGTTCAACCGGAGTCGTGAAAAAGGCACTCCAATTCCTCACAATTTAACAGCATCCGGATGCAGTCCAAACGGAGTCGTGAAAAAGGCACACCATTCGCTACATACATATTATTAGCAGTTGTTAGAGATCCATACATGTACATAAATCAGTTTGTACATCTCTACAGTCAGCGGCATACATTTACCAATAAGAGATAAGCGTGTTAACATTTTCAAACATTTGTTAATACAAACTAAATAATAGTTGTGTCTTTTTACTTTTTCAGTAATAATTATTCAGTAACTTCTTTCCAGAGAGTAAGAGAGATTTTACTCTTTGATACGAAAATAGAGAAAGAAGTAAAAAGACAGCATTTAGTAAACTTTAGCAAGATAACAGTTGATAACCAAAACAAAAACATTGGCGCCAATGCATGAAAGAAAAAATAACTCCAAAGCAATGAAAAAGTTCTTCAATTTTAACCAAAATAATAAAATAATCAATAATAATCAATAAATATAAATAATCAATAAATATAAATAATAAAATAATCAATAAATATAGCTGAATCGTAATATTTATAGTATTTTTCCACAAAAATCAGATAAATATTGAGCATCTGACCATTAACAGATGATTTAAAAACAGCTGATCGAACTTGCTAAATGTTGCTGGGAAAAATTCTTTCAGCAACTTTTAGCAATTTCTCAGCAAACAACTGTCAAAATTGTTCTCTCGCTTCGCTCTCTTTTACTGAACTTTTGTGTAAAAAGACAGCATTTAGTAACATTTGGTAATAATTATTACAAATTATCACGTAAAAAGACACAGCTAATATTTCATTTGTGAACATTTTTGCGGTAACTCAAGAGAAGAAAATTTCCGAATGGAGTGCTGTTGGAGTACATGTCGAAATCTTAACTGGTGATGGGAAGACAGCCCATTTAGCAAATGAAGCAAAAACAGTTCAGCTTGGAACAAATGGAGAGCGGAGGAAACAGACATGTTTGCGATTGAATTCAATGGAGAATTTTCATAATTTGTGTTAATGTAATAAAGTTCTTAATATTTTTGTTTTACACAAATAATGCATTTTATTTGTTCTGGCATATTTTGTAATGGCTTGCACAATTTCCGCAGAATGCCTGTATCAAAACATGTGCTTTGGACTGCCTCCTATTCTACCCCAAAGGGTTAGTTAAAATGCAATGCCAAAGGGTCAGTTAAAATGCAGTGCCAGAGGGTCAGTTAAAATGCAGTGCCAAAGGGTCAGTTAAAATGCAGTGCAATGGAGTGCCTCTTTCCGTAGTCACGCTCTTGTAAAAATCATGAGTGAAAATGCATAATTTGATGCACTTCCAGATCACTTGTACATATCATTTAACTGCCTCTTTGGAGGCAAACTTTTTGTTGGTATATTTCACTAAAAACATAAAAAAAATTATAATTTTTGAAAATTTATTGCTACATAACTAAGTAACTCCAGGCCCCCTCCCCTATCAATAAAAAATAAACTTTGTTTAGTTTTATTACGAATTTATTAAACAATTAAACAAATATGAAATCAGGGTTTTAGCAAAAATGTTGTTAAAATCGGATGCATCAAAATTTCTTGCACTTGACAGTTAATAACTGAGTGAATATTTACAACAACAAAAAATTGAAAACAAAATTTTAGTCAGCAGAGTGTCTGTAATCGATACAATGGAAACATTTCGCAATTTTGTACTTTGATTTTTTGACTTTCGAGCCGCTACACGATGGGGCCAATAGCAGGTTTTCGAGGCAAAAAGTCAATTTTTGAAGTGAACAATTTGAAAAAAATAATAACGGATTTCGATTGCCAACACTCTGAATAACTAAAAATAAAAAAATAAATCAATCTGGTAACATCACATAGCGACATACTGATCTGGCAATGGTGACATATTTTCTTATGCATCATTTTCCGACATTCATTATAAATAAGTAGTGAAAGCATTTTAGGCGCCAAAAAGAACATTTCAACATTTTTATATTTTTTAAACATGGAAAGCTCTTCAATGGGTATGTAAAATAAGATAGTGTTAACAAATAATAAAAATGTTATGTGTGGTAAATGTATTTTTGAGTTAAGATGTTATGTCTTTTTTGGAGTATTTTGCTTTGTTATCCGTGTGTTCTCTGGAGTATAACTTTTGAGATCTAGGTAGATCTAGGATATTATATATATGTGGTGAAAGGTATTAATGTGTACTATCATTTTGTGAAAAAATTAGCTGCGCCTATCTGCGCCTTTTCATAAAAATCTTATTTCAGATGTCGTAATACTTAAAAATATGGACATTTTTATGTTTTGGTTGGCGAATAATCGGAAACCCATTAATGTTACCAATTGGATTTCGGAAAAATTTAAAAGACATATATAATAATAATAATATATAATTTCAAAGATATCGCAAAATTTTTGCTTTTGTGGTGGAATCTTAGCCGATTTTTACTAAATTTGGAACCTTTTTTATTAACTTATAACAAACCACAGACAAAACCATGAAATTTGAACATATGTATAGAGGGGAGCTATTTCTATATCTGAACCGATTTTAATATAACTTGACAAACTTATTTGTAGTCCGAATTCCGTAACATTTTCCAACTTTTATTGTAATTTGATGGAATTTGCATGCTTGGTCAATCATTTTCCTGAAATCGGGCGAACATATATATGGGATCTATATCCAATTCTGAACCGATTTCAATATGCTTTGCCAAAAATGTTTCTAGACCAAAATCCTTCACACATTTCAAATTTCATCAAGATTGGACATACATAGCGGGATTGGTGTACCAAATACCTAAAATCGGGCGAAAATATATATGGGAGCAATATCAAAATCTGAACCGATTTCAATATAACTTGGCAAACTTATTTGTAGTCCTAATTCCGTGGTATTTTCCAAATCGCATAAAAATTGGGCAGAATTTGCGTGTTTGGTCCATCAATTGCTTGAAATCGGGCGAACATATATTCGGCAGCTATATGTATATATGAACCGATATGAACCAAATTTGGCATATTAGTTTCTAAGCCCATTATAAACATCTGTACACAATTTGGAAGGTCTAGCTTGCCCCAGTGATTTGTTGCCTCGAAAACCTGTCATTGGCCCCATCGTGCGCTAGATCAATGGTTTCGACCAGTGTGCGTTGGATCAAACAATGACAGGTTAACAAGTTCAAGACTAAGATACCACAGATTATTAATCATGTAGTTATTTCCTTGTTTTGATGCTTAACGTATCGTAGATTCTGAAGAACCATCCGTCCCGAAAAGAATCAAGCGTGGCTTCAAGAAAATCGTAACTATGAAATTGTCATTGTTGCTGGACCTGGAAGCTATCGGAGAGGATCCCTACAAATATAAGATCTCTAGAAGCTTTATCCGTGAACAGCGGAGAATAAAACGTGAAAAATACACGCAACAACTTCAAGGAACAGGCTATTTGCGTGCACTGGCATGGAAAACTATTACCAGATATTCTCAAAGCAGAGCAGAAAGAACGGGTTGCTGTTCTGATATCACATGGGGGTAAAGAACAACTCCTAGGTGTTCCTGAAACTGACAGTAGCTCAGGGGAGAAACAAGACCAAGCAGTATACAAATGCCTACACAGAAAAAAAAAATTGTAGCTATTTAATAAAGAAATTCAAAGATTCAATCAAAAATTTATCGATTTTCAGGCGATAAAAAATTTGTCTTATTGACAAAATTCGATAAAATTATTTGATCACAAAGTAAAAATACAGGTTGATAAAATAAAATTGTAATATTGATTAAAATATTTATCGATTTCTTATTTTTAAACTGATAAAATATTTCTCATATTGACAAAAATATTTATCAAAATATTCCACATTTTGTTTGATAAAAACAAAATATTTCCTTGATTAAAAAAATTGTTGAATGCATTTTTTCCAATCGATAAAAAAATATTCATATTTGTTTTTTTGTTAAATACAAACCCAAAAGCCACAAAAAAGATACATACACACATTTATAAATGGTAGTGGTTATTTATTTAATTGAAACGCCAAGTACAAAAGCAACAACAGACGCATAGGTACATAAAAAATAACAGATGAAAGAAAGAAAAACGGAATGGAATAATTAATAACAGAAGTAAATAATTATTTAGTGCCACACTTCAATTTTAATAAAAGAAAACAAAAAAAATCACTTTTAAATATAAAATGCAGGGAACATCGTTGAACGCTTTTCGTTAGTTGTGAAATACATTCTTCTGCCACATTGAAAATCGTCAGCGGAAAATGGATATCTGTAATTACAAATATATTACATACATATTTCAAATATGTAAAATGTATTGATGTTATTACCAATATCACATGCGGTTGCTTCTTTGTCCAATAAAATATTCTTATTCTCCTTCCTCAGATACGTGAATTCAATTATAAAATGTATTGGGCATTTAATTTACTTGAAAGGCACCTTTACTTTAAGAAAACACACAAACACTGATTTACTCGTATTCCTGCACTACCGATCCACACACAAAGACTGCTTTAAAAAGACTGCCAAAAATTCCAAACTGACGGTTAATAAATGTTATCTGCCTTTCTTAACCACAAACAGAACAAAACATGAGAACTCGTACCATTTTTTCCTTCCCTCTTCGTTTGTTAGGTCATAAAAAACAGTAAGAAACTTATTGTATACATACAAGCCTTCACCCGAGCACAAGTAGATAAACAACCCAAATGCCAAACAAACGCATCATCGCTCCATGCCAAAAATGCCCATAAACCATTGATGTCAACGCCTGCACGTTGTCGTAACAACAGAGAATAAAGAATTGAAATGAGAGCTATGTCAGCCGTTGTTTAACAAAGGGACATTACTTTCCCATCAATTCTCTCTCATTTATTTTGGACATCAACACTTTTGGTTTGGTAACTTTTATAGGGTTTGTCCCAATTTACATTAGGCGAGTTTACTTGCGGCAATTGTCAGTTTGTTGGTGAGAGAGGGTGCTGAGAGGCAAAGGGTTACCATATGCCTCACCTCTCTCTCCTACAAAATGACAATAGCCGCAAGTAAACTCGCCCAATGTAAATTGGGACTTTGATTGTACAAACTATAAATGCTCTGTTCCAGAACCTTCAGAACCTTTTTCTTTATTTTATCGAAAAATAGTAAAAATTAGTAGATTCTTGCAGTACTGGAACATACCAAATATGTTTGCTTTTCTTTTTTTATTTTCCGCATGTAAATGTGCATCAAATTGGTCAACGGCAAGAAATGCAAATATCATAGTAAGGGTCTTTCTTCACATCGGTTATGCACCTATTCTACCTGTTTGTTGCAAGATGTTTCCTACTATCCGCATAAAACCTTAAGAATAGCTAAAATAGTGAAGTTATACAATTCCCTGTAACGAAGAGAAACGACCAAAATGTAAGCCATGTCGATTCGATAATTGGTAAAATACCGAAAGTCGGGCGGTATCCTTCTAAGGGTGCAATATCAAACGATTTTCGAAAGAAATGTTTTATACACAGTAACTACCAACTTTGAGCATCTTCAGTTGGATAATGTGGCTAAAACCTTCAATATTTGAAACAATTGAGAGGTACCGTTCTATGGTGGTAGACAGTAGAAATAATTTAAAACAACAGCGAAAACTAATTACCAATGAACAGGACATGAGTTCCTTTTCTAAATGTAACTTTCGGGCGAACATATCTTCCAGTAATAAAGATATAGTCATTATACTAAAAATTTTACCAATTTTCCCGCAAAACTGTTGGTTCATTTCACCCACTAAATATTATCTGATCATCATGTTAAGGCAGGCTTCTTCTACGTCGTCATCTCAAACTATACATAAACTTTCGCGTCGATAAGACCATCATTGCGACCTACATAGCCGCTACAAAATCGGATTAAAAGCTTGTTTTTGGTCCCTAAATATTTCATGATAACCCACTAATCGTTTTTATTCTGGTGGGAGCCCGACGTGACGATTCGTGAAGATTGCGGCCTGCAGTTTGATCAAAATTTTTAGTGGACGGACACACATCTCAAAATCGGCGAGATATGAGTTTTGGTTTACTACAGGGGGTCTACGACGAATATTTCGCGGAGTTACATGCATTTTCCGAAATTCTGGATCTAAAAATGTTTTGTTTGTGTACCCAACAGAGACCAAATACTAACTATCAGCCATTTCGTATAGATACTGTGGCTATAACTTTAAAATGTCGAAAAACGGGAGGTTACAGTCAAAAATATTACAAAAATATTCGATTTACAATTTTAATTTTTTTCTTTTTGTTGCCGTGGCATTTAAAAAAATGTATATAATGGATCCATGCAACCCTATAAGAGAGAAAAATAAATATCTATTTTATATTAGAACAAGGCACATTTATATAAGGTAGAAGTGACAATCAGCTGTATTTTTTTTTTTTTTTTTTTTTGTAAATTTGTGCTCTGTTCCAGAACCTGCAAGAAGCTACTATTTTTATCAAAAACACCCACCACATTAATTGTCCACCGATGCACGAAGATGGCCCTTTTCAGCAGATGTCTGTCACTGCCAGAAGCTACTATTTTTTTACTACGATAACATTTTGTCCTTTATGTTATCGACAAAAAATAGGAAAAAATAGTAGATTCTTGCAGTACTGGAACATGCCATTGTTTTTCAAAATGTAATAGGATTTGAAACATCGAAATTTGCTACCATAAAATACAATGACCTGCGACAGTTCTGTATGCATTTTGATTAAAATTTTTTCTATTTTAAAGGATTTTTAAAATGTATTTATGTTTTTCCTGAGAAAATTTTTAGAACGACCCCATTATTCAATATTTTCTTTGACATTAAATTTTTAATAACAACGATGTTTTTGTAATTTTCTTAGTTGTTGTAATTCATGCATTTACCGTATATAAATATGCCTTGATCTAGAATATATACATTTTACAGGGTTTCAAATGCATAGTTCGATGTGTAACAAACGAAATGGCAAATTTAATTTGTTGGTAACTTTTTGGTAATATTTTCGGAAAATTTTGGTAGACAATTTTTTTGTCCGGTGGCAACCGTGGACATCAATGCCATAAACATAGCAACGACACTCATTTCAAGAAAACGCACAGCACATTGTTGTAGAGCTCTCTCTCTCTCTCTCTCTCTATGCCGTAAAAACGATTTTTTTTCTCTCGCTCTTGAGAGCGAGAACATGCGACAAACGTTGAAAACCATTTTAACAACAGAAATTCATTAATAACCATAAACAAATTTTAATAAATGATTTGTTTGAAATCGTTTATCGATCGCTTTCTAGTAACATTTTCATGTTTGATAAACATTTTACCAATATATTCGTAATATTTTATCGTCATTCGACAAAAATATGGTGATAAAGCTTTTAATCAAAATTTTCTGGGTGACTTTTTTTCTGTGTAGAAAAATGGGGTCTCACCAGCTCGAGCAGATATTAGGTCGAGAGCTTCTGTACCACCGTACAGACTTATTAGAAGCACATCCGGACATCAAGCAAACATATTCAAGCGATTTCTATAAGTCTAAATAGTCTGCGATTGACAAATCCAAGTTCGAAGTAGGAATAGAGAACAAGAGGCCGTAGAAGCACCTTGCGTTTAAATCGTTTGAGACTGGTTTAACGCCCCCAGAATGTTTTTTTTTCTATTTTATTTATTTATTTGGTACCCCACACGACAACAACTGAGTGTTATACGTGAGAGTTTGGGTTGTTGATTTTATAAAATGTATAATGAACAAGATAATGTTTATATAGATATAATATGGGATATATTGGGTATTATCAATAGGTTGAAAAGAAAATGAGACAACAGATTGAGTTTAATACAAAAAAATAGTGAAAACGATATTCAGAAATATTTTTAGGTCCAAAACAAGACCTAAACCGCATCGAAGATTTATTGAAATACGAAAGGCATTCACAAACAAATATCAGATAAAGGAAATAACAAAATGATAAATCATATGTGGTACCTTAGTCCTGAGCTTATTGGCCTGGCATTGTTTGATATGATAGTGCAAAACACCGTAAGAACCAAAAGACGACAAAAATCATAACAAAGCAAAGATAGAAATTTCTCCAGAAATATTCGATCCAAACTTACAAAAAATCAACTGCCGAAATTCCTAGAAAAAGGTTTACCAGGCATAATTACAAGTGAGATTGATTAATTGTTGTGCAAGAGATTAAACATTAACTCCGAATTTCTTAAAAAAGATCATGCAACTTGACCACAGAACAACAATCACCAGAAGGGGTAAAGGATGGTAAACAACTTGAAAATTGTGAGCGACATAGCAAGGATTCGAGTGCATCACCAAGTTTTCAACTGTGCCCAGATGGCTCCAAAACCACATTAAAAAATGTAAGCGTTTGTCATTGAAGCCATACAATGAATGTACAAATCGCTCATTTACTCAAAGAGTGACATAACTCAAAAAACGCGTTTTCTGAGTTAGTAATTTCTATTTTTTCTACGACTTCTACTTTATCTTGTGTCAAATTTTCATGCTGATATCTCTAAAACTCGACGAGTTAAATTAGCACTGATATCTGGCTATCTGGTTCCAAAGTATGGTCCAAGTAGTTATTTTAGTTTTAGTGTAATAATATTTTTAAGTTGGGAAGTCAAATTTCAATCGCCAACTTAAAACGCGTTTTTCTCGAAACTTGATTTTTCGAGTAAATGAGCGAAATGTCCATCTTTGTAAAAACAAAATTGCATTTGAAAAAGGAAATGTTTGATGATAGCGAAGCCATTCCACTGATGAGCCTCTACAAAAAGCGAAACATGTCACATAATGGTGGTTGTGTGGGTTCGAATCTTCGCATTCCTTTTTCACTTGCAAAAATCTAACAATACTAAAAGGTTAAGGCGGCTCCCCGGCTAAAAAATCCAAGATAGATTTGTTCCTTTGGGTTAAAACCAGGCAAATGCTACAAATTAAGACAAAGAAATTATTGCAATTTACATAAAACGTTTGATATTTTATCAAATTTTATATTTTTGCATAGTTTAATAATAAAAAATGGTATTACGATACCATATTTTTATACCCTACACCAAACTATAGTAAACGGTCTCAAAAAAAAAAATCGCTGTTAATAGTCTTATGCCAAGTTTACACTAGCGCTCCAAAATCCACTGGATTTCACGAAATCCTGAAATACACCCCGGTGTTCACACTCATTTTTTGTTGATTTCAAACATATCACAATGATCAAGGTAGATGCATATGCGCAGCTGATCGAACATGAATTTTCACAAGTTGTTGTAAATTGAATTATTCATCAAAAATATAGAACTTTACAACTTTTTTTGGAAAATTATCGTAAAATTATCTATATATTGTATTAATTCTAACAAATGAAAAATAAAAAAATGATTTTATCGTTGATACATCATAATAATAAATTTTGATAGATAAAAGTTGTGCTCAGAAACAATATATGGGATTATTCGTGTTCATTATGTTTCCAAATACATTATCCGTTTAGTGCTAAAAATGCGTTCCCGTTCTCCGAAATCTAGCAAGACTTGCACTTGTCTTTAAACAAAAATAGCGCCGAATAACACCTTCTTCTCCTGTTTTCTGCCATACAATTTTGGCCTAGTAGAAACTAGCAGCAAGTATTTTCATTGACATCTAATATGATAGCTGATACGTTGATTTTGACATTTATGCAGGAGTTTCTGCAATTTCCGTCATTTTTCCGTTCCCGAATTTTTTAAGAAATTTGTATGAGGAAGCAATTTTTGACAATTCGCTCTTTTTTCTAACATTGCCATTAAAAAAGTACGGGAACACAATAAAAAAATAGCATTGTAACCATGCAATTACCCAGGTAGTGGCATCGTAAAATTTTGAATATGTTGTGTCAAAACTTTCTTTATGTTGTTGGGGAAATTACAACAAAAATATTTTTTTTTATAAAGGGATTTGACTTTTCATATTTGATCAGCTGGTGTGATACCACTACCTGGTAGTTCTGCCATGATTGTAACAAAGTAATTTTAAAAATTTGTCACATTGTTTACAAATTTTTATACTAACATTTTTTGTTGCAGCAATTGACCATCTACCTTATTTATTATGATACGTGAAAAGTGTTGTAACTTTTGGTACTTTTTTAGGCAAAACCAGGGTTGTATATCATGTGTACTGTGATTTCGATGTTGATTTCGCTGAAATCACGAAATGAGATGATTTCATTTTTGTATGCGAAATCATGATAAATTTAGCTTGATTCCGCGCGAAATCACGAAACGCCTTCGAAATCACGAAACGACGCCGAATGTAAACCAAACATTAGTTTAGAACACTTTAAGTATTTTTTGATGGTTTTTCCAACTTTATATGACAATTTAACGGCTTTTATGACGATTTTCGGCCAAAATCTGTTTGCATATGCAAAATATGCAAAATAAATACAAAATATGACCCTGTTATTGAATTCAGTTTTCTTTGAAATGAATTTTGGTCCAATCAGAATCTTCGTATCTTATTATTAAAAAATATGCAAAATCCGATGTCTACTGCTGGGTATTTCCACCCGTAGAAAATTTGAAGTTACCTGGCCAGGGAATCGATCAACGGTGGCAAAATACCCCGTAGTAATGTTGGCGACATTTCCTGAGTATTTTAGCCATGGAAAACTTCTCTACAAGTGGTGTCTTAGGTCACGCCGTTCGGATTCGGCGGTAAATTGCTGTATGTATAAATCCCAAATTAGCAACACCGAGTACATTTAAAAAAATGGTGGCGAGGCGACCCCATGTCCCCCTAACCTTTTGTTGTACAGGTGCGATATGTATAACAAATCCAATTCGACAATTAATACAGCCGGGCTCCACGTAATTTGAAATAATGCACAAACTGGGAATTTCTCTGTCATGATAGAGAGAATTTATAGCATGGGAGGAAAATGTGGTTCTCAAAAGAAAACCCATTTTATACTCGGCATTACAGTACATTTATATACCTATAACATTGCTTATATTTCAAATAAATCCTATAATATAAACATGGCCTTAGCCTCGTTATCTACCAAACTCATTCTGGCATGTTCTGGCATTCACCTCTGCACCTCACGTGTATCGAACACACCTAAAGCTGTTCTGCAACACACTTTACACCTAGTTGGGGTGTATTCCTCACACTGTAATATTGATGGCGAGAGCTGAGTGAATCCTTATTTTTTAAAGAAACTAATTGAAATTTACTACAAAAAACTACATAGGACTAAAATTTAATGTGCTCTTTATGAGCATTTAAACAAAATATTTAATTTTCTTAACAAAATATTATTTAACAAGTAAAAAAGTATCTGTCGGTTTTGCCGACAGAGATATACCCTCAGCCTGTTTGGATTGAAATAGGTTTTTTGCAAAAAAAAACTTATGTTCATTTAGGGGGGTTTTCAAATTTGCGGGGATACCGATAGATAGGGAGGTACCGGAAGGAGTGGACCTATAAGCACCACCTTCGAATTCCATCTAATATTCGAAGAAATATTACGATATCCAAAGTGTAGACGAACGCAGTATTCGAGCTCTCCAACCACTACCTATTGTGCCATAGAGGTTTTTTACAATTTTTCGGTCTGTTTTCTCAAGAAGTATAGACTTGCCTCTGAAAAAACTTTTACTGTCGTAATTGAGGCAGTGAATGCAAGTTGCTTCAACAAAAATCAAATTGATTCGAGAGCTGGTCTTAAAGTGAATTTAACCAAAATTTTGTGTGGGAGGTACCCGAAGGTGTCGACAAATATAGTCCATATTCGAACCTGATCTATATCTGGTAGAGATATTGGGATGTGTAAGTTATAGACCAAATCGGTCACTCCCATCAAGAGTTATCGTGCGAACAATTTTCCGAGCATTTTTGAACTTTTGTGGGGGAGGTACCTGAAGGAGTGGACCGATGTGGGTTATCTTCGAACTTAAACTAAGTTTGCACAACATATTACGAAGGCCAAATTTTGGACCGAATCGGCAGATCCCTTCGAGAGTTATCTTGCGCTCCAACCACTACACACGGTGTCATAGGGGTTTTTGCACCTTTCAGGCTATTTTCTCAGGAAGTATGGACTTGCCCTTGATGAAACAAAATGCTACAACAAAAATCAAAGCGATCCGAAAGCAGGTCCTAAACTGAACCTTTCCGAAATTTTGGGTGGGAGGTACCCGAAGGAGTGAACCCATTCAGTCCATATTGGAACCTCATCTAAGTCTGGTAGAAATTTCACGATGTGCAAAGTATGGACCAAATCGGATACTCCCTTCAAGAGTTATCGTGCGCACAAATTTTCCGAACATTTTTGAACTTTTGTGGGGGAGGTACCGCAAGGAGTGGACCGATATAACCCATCTTCGAACATAAACTAAGTTTGGACAAAATATTACGAACGCCAAACTTTGGACCGAATCGGTTGATCCGTTCGAGAGTTATCATGCGCTCCAGCCAGACAGACAGACGGACGGACATGGCTAAATCAACTCCAAGTTGTCTGAAACACATTTCGTCCAAACATACTTTGGGTCCAAAACCATTATTTCGATGAGGCACATTTTGCCCGTATGAAGGTGTATATGGGAAATGTTGCCAATTATTTCATATTCCATTTCCAAAAAATTGTTTTTTTTTCTTTTCGCGCTACATTAACGATTTTTGGTACATAGGTTAAGAAAAAATTCCCCAGAACAAATCCGCTCGTGAGCAAATTTTTGGTTGTTGCGGACAAATGTTATCGCGGTTTTATTTCTACTTTTAAGAAAAAATTATTTTAAAAACGCTAATTATTTTATTGAGCACAATTGTCACTAAAAAGTTATCACGAAGCGACGTCATTGCATAATATTTGTAAAATGTTACTCAGCATTCGCGGAATTTACAAAAAATTGACAAAATCTTATATGTAATTCGAAAAAATTACAAAAAAATAACAGTTTTAAATAAAGACTCCACGGGGAATCAGATGAGACCAAACTTATAAACATCGGGATAGGATATCATAGGCAAAATAAGCACATACAGTTCCCGAAATAAACATAGGTTCACATGTAAATTTCTAAATTTTCCATAATTCAGATGACTTTTATAGGATTTTATAATTTTGTATTATGGAGTTGGGCAAACCCCATGATGTCTACATATCAATTATTGGATTTTGCGACAAAATAAAAAATTAAAAATTTTTTCCCTTATTTTTGGTGCGAAATAATGATAGGTTCAGGCCAATTACTAGGGATTTACACGCATAAATTTGAGGAAAACTTTTTACAAATCGTTGTTTTTTTTTAGATCGCCGATGTCCAACGAGTAATTTAGCTTTGAAATTGTCTCCGAATTATTTTCAAAATGCAGATTAGTTCAACACTTTAATGCAGTTTTCAAGAAACACGTTTTTAGCGTGGGAGACGGGGTAAACCTGTGGTTGTCCGAGGCAAGGATCATTTCAATTTGCATGAAAAGAGTAACACTCAAATAATTAAAACCAGTTTTGTAAAAAGTTTCATAAATTGGGCGCCAATTCGAACGTCAAAAAAGCCTGGAGGGTTCTCCAATACCACTTTGACGTCAAGAATCGCTTATTTTTCCCATTTAATCGAGTGAAAACAACTTAGCATCTCAAAACAACAGTCAACTTGATCTTCAGATATAGAAAATGTGATGTAAACAAACGTTAGTAAGCTCAAATCAAAAATTGCCAAGTAAAACTGCAACCGAGCCCAAAAAATAAAACCGCCAGATTTCGACTAAAAATTATGTGAACTCTCATGCAAAATGGCTAGGATGGATTTTTTTCTATTACTCAAACAATTTCCCATCCATTTTTCATAAACATTTTTATTTAAACCTAGGTCTGTTCTTCTGCAGGTTCGATTGCTGTTTTACTTGGCAATTTTTGTATTCTTCCTAGGTCGATTTAAGCTTACTAACGTTTGTTTACATCGCATTTTCGATACCTGAAGATCAAGTTGACTGTTGTTTTGAGATGCTAAGTTGTTTTAACTCGAATAAATGGGAAAAAATAAGCGATTCTTGACGTCAAAGTGGTATTGGAGAACCCTCCAGGCTTTTTTGACGTTCAAATTGGCGCCCAATTTATGAAACTTTTTACCAAATTGGTTTTAATTATTTGAGTGTTACTCTTTTCATGCAAATTGAAATGATCCTTGCCTCAGACAACCACAGGTTTACCCCGTCTCCCACGTTGAAAATGTGTTTCTTGAAAACTGCATTAAAGTGTTGAACTAATCTGCATTTTGAAAATAATTCGGAGACAATTTCTAAACTATATTACTCGTTGGACATCGGCGATCTAAAAAACAACGATTTGTAAAAAGTTTTCCTCAAATTTATGCGTGTAAATCCCTAATAATTGCGCTGAACCTATCATTATTTCGCACCAAAAATAAGAAAAAAAATTTTAAATTTTACTAATTTTTATTTTGTTGCAAAACCAAATAATTGATATGTTGACATTACGGGGAGTGCCCAACTCCATAATACAACATTATATAATCCTATAAAAATCATCTGAATTATGGAAAATTTAGAAATTTACATGTGAACCTATGTTTATTTCGGGCACTGTATTTGTGTTAGAACAAACAAATTTTGGTTTGGAATAATAGTTTTCACATGCATTCTAGAGTTGAAAACATTGGAAAATTCTATAGAGTTCTATATAGAGTTGAAAATATTGGAAAAATTCTATAGGAGTACTTCTTTTATTTTTCTTGAAACTCCCAAGAAAATGGGCGGATTTTGCTTCACATAGAAGGTTTCCCGTTGAGGAAAGCTATCGGGTTGATGAAATAAATCATTAAACTTCTTAACGGAAATAGAGTTCAAATAAACCGCTTTAACTTATATGCATTATTAAAATATGTGTAAGTCGCGTAATTATCAAAATCGTTTGTCCGCATGTGATTTTCGTGTACAGCAAGACCATATCTTTTAATTTGTATATATTTTTCGAAATATAACTTGGATGCTTAGATGTAGCATCGGCTGCATCTAAGCATTAAAAAACCTATAAAACATCTCTAATTTGCGCAAGGTACAATAAATTTTGTTCCGCATCCGGTTTCAGTGTCACCACGAAAGTCTGCATCGATATATGTATATCTATTTCAAGGCGATCAATCAGGAGCCGTGGATGTAGCATCGCACACTGTTTTTTGGGATAAAATTAATGTAGCTCCCTTATCGGTGAAGTTTTTAAATCTCTGTTTCCAGTTTTTTCATTGCAGTAGAAACGGCCCCCAGAATACGCGATAAAATGCGCGATATTTTCGAAAACATTTTTAGGTGATTTTCCTACCTTGGAATTTCTCGTATCTCGCGTTTTAGTTGATGGAATTTCACGAGTAATGATTTATTAGATCCCCAACGTAAAAACCTAAAATTTGCAATCAAGTACGAGTAAATCGAATGACAATTGTAAAAATTAGGCCCGAAAAATATGATTTTTAGAAAAATGTTCGCACAAAATTTTCGTATTTGGATGCAGATTTCTGTGAAGCTGTGTATACAGTAGTTTTGATTTTGCTACCAATCGTTTTAGTGCGAATTTGATTTTCCTGCCAAAAAAACTAAAATATTTGCATTTTTGTCAAATTTTCAATGCAAATTACACTTTTAACTGCTACTCATCTCAGTGCGAATCTAAAATCACGTCATGCGACAGTAGCTAACTCATGCACAGAGTCTTTTGTACAGAAGAAAACTGTTTTATGTTGATCATTTGTAGACAACCTATGATATTATGGAAACAAAATAGTTACGCTTTTTTAGTCGTGGGAACTCTTTCTAGAACTTATAATAATTAATTTATTGTTGTAAAATAATTCCAGCTTAATCTCGGGTTTTGTTGTTTTTAAATTTGATTTTTTAAATGTTTCTGATGAATTCGCATTTAAACAAAGTCATAAAATTGGGAAAGAGTTCTTTGTTTCAATACAAAGAACTAAGAGAACTGATGAGTCCAAGTGGCGTTGGACGAAAGTAGTATTCTTCGCCTTTCCCGTAATTAAATCAATTTTAACTGCATACAACTTTAAATAAAACTTGTTGTTTTAAAAATTTAACAAGTAAGAAAAGCGTTAAGTTCTGCCGGGCCGAACTTTTTATACCCTCCACCACAAATTTCAGCCATTTCGGTGGATTAATGTGGCCACAACCTTCAAAATACCGAAATTCGGAAGGTACCGTTCTATGGGGGCTATATAATGGCGTGGACCTATACCTACAAATTTCTGGGGGAAAGTTTTATACGCCTAAAGAAGACTAAATACCAAAATTCAGCCATATCGGTGTGATAATGAGGCTAAAACGTTCAAAATATCGAAAATCGGGAGATATTGTATTATGGGGGCTATATCAACACGTGGACCTATATAAACATTTTATGGTAGAAATGTTTCTTAGCCTCTGGAAACACAAAATACAAAGTTACAACCGATTCTTTGGTCAAATGGGTCTAATACATTCAAAATCTATTAAAATGACGCGTACTTTATAAGGGGTCTTATATGGGGGCTATAACAAAACGTGGACCTATATAACTCAACTTTGGTAGGAATGTTTTCTGGCCTCTTGAGACACAAAATACCAAATTACAACCAATTCTGTTGTCAAATGAGTCTAATACATTCAAAATATATTAAAATGACGCGTACTTTATATGGGGCCTTATATGGGGGCTATACCAAAACGTGGACCTATATAACCCAACTTTGGTAGGAATATTTTTTGGCCTCTGGAGACACAAAGTACCAAATTACAACCAATTCGGTGGTAAAATGGGCCAAATATCTTAAAAATTCCTTAAAACGACGACGCGTCACGCGTCATTTTGTATGGGGGCTATACGAAAGCGTGGACCTACATAGCCCGCTTTCAATACCAAAAGTCCTACGTAAATATAACATATTTTCCCAAAATTTCATCAACCTACGTCAATCCGTTCGGACGCTAGAGTGATTTCCACAGACGGACAGACGGACAGACGGACAGACGGACGGACATGGCTATATCGATGTAGAATTGCACGCTGATCAAGAATATATATACTTTGTGGGGTCTACAATGATTATTTCGAGTAGTTACAAACGTAGTGACAAACTTAATATACCCCCATCCTATGGTGGAGGGTATAAAAACAACAGAACCCGAGATTAAGCTGGAATTATTTTACAACAATAAAATAATACACATCTCAACAAAACTGCCAATGTGAATCTAATAATAATTATTAATTATTCCACAAACATCCCAGAAGGGGCAAGGGAGACTTCTCTCATATCACATCTGCAGGTTCAAGGCATATTTATTGTGTCACCTTCATAGCTGTGTTCCTTTACTTACCTGAGGTTACCATTTTTGCCATTTGTTACCATTTTTAACCTGCAAAGCGTTCCTTAAACCCGAAAAGTGGCAAAACTGGAAGAAATTTTTAAGAGAGTGAGAGTGGAGAGAGAGCGAAAATGGCTTCCTCTTCTACCACAGGCTACCAGCAAAATTTCTGCAGGTAAAAAATGGCAGAACTGATTTTTCGACTTTTGAGTCGAACGCTGACAAAACTAAATGAAAACTGTGAAATAAAAGACGAAAATTGATTTTTTATGTTTCTTTTTGACATTGCTGCCACATCTACCATTTTCCGTTCCTTTACTTTTCTGGTAAAAATGTTCATGAGAGAGCAATTTTGACATTTTTCTCTTTTACCACCCTTACCATTAAAAAAGTAAAGGAACAAAGCTAATACAAAGAAAAAGTTAACATCACTTTCTTTGAAACAGAAATTGAATGACAGATGTGGAAGCAAATATAACGATAATAATTGTTATTAAATTCCATTTTGGTTCTTTCAGCTGAAGCAAAATAAGCTTTTGGATTATAAGTTTTTATTTTTTACTATTCCTCTCCAAATAGTTTTCGGATATCAAAAAATCTGAAGCTGAATATTACATGAAGAGCCAATTCTTTGGCAGGTGAACGAATCGGATAACTGTCACTTTTTGGCAGCTAACAATATTAAAGATGAGTGCGAAATTCACTTTGCTGCCACAAAATGCGTGCAAAACTTGTGTTGGCAGCTAAGTCCAAACTACTGTAATACATTCAAGACACATATATCAAATAACTCAGAATCGCGAGATCTACAATCCTATTAATGATTTTTTGAAAAACCGGTTTGCGGAACGAAATTAGTCAAAAAGGGCAAAAAACACTTAAAATCTGGCTTCACAATGTCAGCATCATTTAATGGTAGACGCAGATCAAATTTTGAGAAGTTACACACTAGTGAGATGATCCTTATTTAGTTGCCTTCTACTTTTACTTTGACGGGAAAATCGTGAAAAGTGTGGTTTAATCACAAATCGAGATAGTACAAAAAAAGACACGTTAGCTTCAACCCATTTTTACCCATTATTTAACATAAACAACATTTCATTTTATCCGAAAGCATTTAATTTGTATAATATTCAACCACATTTGGCGAGTTATTAAAGGCTAAACCTTGGCTTCAACTATGTTAACCCATAAATCTCGGGTTGCTAATTCCATAAATTGTACGATAATACTCATATTTCCTTGTGGCGCACGTATACTTTTGTAAGTATCATTTTTTGGTTTTTGTAAAATTTACCGTTATTTATACACTCCACGTCAGTAGAATAGAACACCTAACTTTTTGTTCATGTTAGCCTATTTATCCCAAAACGAATGAATCTGCGTTTTTAATCTTGTGGGGATTTAAATTATTTCTCTAGCTCTCCGGGAAATGATTTTCTGATCAATTTTCTGATAGTACTATGAAAAATATGCATTTATTTTTGGTCATCAGGATAGAACAGTCACTTTATTTTCGCGAATTTTTGAGATATTAACGCCGATAACTCCGATTTCAGTCGATAAAGCAAGTTAAAGCGTTAAAGGGTTTATGTTGACAGATATTTGAAACATCTCGGAATATCAATAGGAGTCGCGCAGTTATGTCATATTTCTTCACCATAAGATAGAATATGACACAGACAACCTCGACGTATACAATCGAGTGCTTCGGATGCTTATAAGATGGAACATTTTCAAAATAATTATGAAAAACTTCGAAATTTCATATAAAACCCATCATGTTTCGTTCAATAAAATGGTTTTTCCGCTAATAAGTCTGCCGTTTAAAGGTTTAGAAATATGCTCCAGATAAGAGGAAAATAATCTGATATGAAAACCGCTTTTTAAATACACTGAGGGAAATTTTAGCAGATTTTTCAAATTGAACACACCCTTTGGACTTTGAATTTTATATGTGTTCTTATTTCGGTGTCCGCGACTGTTATCAACTGTGTTATGCTCCAATATAAATGGACCAGGTTATGCTCTCCATATCGAATTTTACGAATTATTAGTTTTTTTAACTGAACTCGCAAATGTAAAGGCCCCGTTTTCGCGGGAAAACACAGTCATGGAAATTGAGGTTTTAGGTTTCGTATGTTGTTTTAAAAAGTACTAAAACTTCCCTTAGTGTATTAAACTAACGGTTGTTTTCGTATCGGATTAGCTTCCTCCAAATCTGGAGCATATTTCCAAATTTTTGAACGGCAGACCTTTAACGCTGTTATTTCGGTGTTCGCGGAACAATTTATAAGTTTTCTTTAGTGAAAAATTATTAGAAAGCCTTGCTTTATCGACTGAAAGAAAATTCGGCGTTACTATCTCAAAAATTCGCGAAAATAAAGTGAGTATTCTATCCTGATGACCAAACATAAATGCTTTTTTTATAGTACTATCGGAAAATTGAACAGAAAATAATTTCGCGAAGAGCTAGAAACATAATTTTTTCTGTGTTTGATACAGAACATCATAGACTTTAAATCCCTAAAAGATTAAAAACGTACATTCATTCGTTTTAGGATAAATAAGCTAACATTAACAAAAAATTAGGTGTTCTATTCTACTGACGTGGAGTGTATTATGGAATATACTTTTGTTGTATTAAATATTGTTTATTAGTGAGACGAAATAAACCTGTGTACTTGGAATTTCATAAATATCATTACTTTTTCTAAAACCCGAGATTTATGGGGCGTACGTATACTTATGTAAGACTGTGTAGGTGTTTTTTCTTATAGTACCAAATTCAATATGTTAATGCTCTTGTATGTTCGTTTCTTTATTTACGTCTGTTTCGCCAACACAGACTGATATTTTTTTCATTGTTAATGATAAAGTTTAAAAGCTCTAATAAAGCTTTCCAAAGTTCTTTCGTGAAATATGAAAGCTCTTTTCACGTGAAATACCGAAACGCAATTGCTTTCACAGGTGAAGTGCATGTGTAATGTGAAATGGATGCACGGTGAATTCCCGAACATGCCCGATTATTGCAATTTGTATCAGGGGTATGGTCAGTCGTTCTTTTTTCACATGTAGGCTACTTTGGCGGTATATGCCATCTGGCAATTAAAATATGGACCAAATATAAAATGTTTATATTTTTCATACTAAAGTAATGGTCCATTTCACTAGCTAAATAATATCAGATCATCATCCACGATACGATAGTAGGCATCTTCTTCGACCTAAAGTCTTACCTCTTGCAAAATTTCGTGATAATTGAGTTATAATTTCGACCTCTAGCGTGTTTATTATTACACTACAAACAAATAAATTCATACGATAGTTCATCAGAATTTGGACCGAAATCGTTCCGAAAGTCTGCAAAAACTTCCGATTTTCATCAGAATTTCGGTCCGAACTCATATGCTTTTTCCGATTTTGGTTTGCTGGGTATCTAAAATAAAATAAAATTAACATCAAAATTTTAATTTCTTGGGATATTCTAGTGTTTTGAATACAGCTATGATAACTGTTGTTTCGCTATATGCTGTTATTGGTTTCTTTGGTTATGTACATACGTTATGGACCGGAAGTGAGAGTCAGTGTTACATTGAATTTACCCGATGGTGCACCGTGAGTTTGAATAGAGTTCTTTGTTTCGAAATGATATTTTTATGATGTTTTTTTCTTTAGTTTGTCCGGCACTGCAAAATTATTGATAGCTATTGCAATACTCTTTACCTATGGCCTCCAATTCTATGTACCCAATGATATTCTATGGCAGAAAATCAATCATAATTACGATTCCAAAAATCACAATAGAACACAAATTTTGTTGAGAACTGGGGCTGGGTTCTTGTTCTATGAAAATTTGAAATGAAAAATATTTCCTTTATAATTTTTTTCATTTGACAGTTTTCTCCTTTATAAAAGTTTTCATTTCACATTTTCATAGAAACAGAATTGAGCCCCTGTAGTGGAATTCTGTAACTCATTTTTTGAGTTACCGACAAAAATCGGTAACATTAAAACGCAAAATTGTGAATGAAAGGTATCAATAAAAGTTGACTGCATTGTTGCTCTCGGTAGAATTTAGCAACAGCTTTATTTTGGTTGTTAACTTACCGAAAATATTCGTTAATTACCGAAATTATAAGCATTTTAATTTTACCGATATTTGTCGGTAACTCGAAAAATGAGTTGCAGAATTCCACTACTGGCATTATTTTGATTAGTGGTGGTGTTGCTGCAGCCATACCTAATTTGGAACCATTCATCAGTTTGGTTGGTGCTGTATTCTTCTCAATGTTGTGTTGGGTAAGTGGAAAATGAAAACGGGATTTTGACTATCGCTTGAATGTCTGTTACATGCATTTACATCAATTGGATTTTTGTACTTTTCAATTCCTTCGAATTTTTGCCTTATAAAACACGTTTATAAAGTTTAAAGCATGTACTTTAGGAAATCGTGTGTTTTTATATGTATCTAAAAGGATTGATAAAAGAGATGTTTTATTAAAACACCTTTGAATTAAATGTACCTCATATTTACTAATTAAAAAAAGCGGAATATGCCCATTGTCTTTATGTATATGACATAAATGCGATATAATCTTTGTTTTTATGAGGCTCTCAGCGCCAAAACGGCCTAACCCACATGCCCAAAAAAATCAAAGACTATAAAGATCAAGGCACATTGAATAAGGTAGCCGATTCGACAAATAGCAACAACAAAAAACCTCTTCTTGTACACTTTAAATGTCAACATTTGTTATGTTTTAGTATGAAGAATTGTTGTTGTATGTTGTTTACAAAAAAATTTTTGACATTTCATGTTCAATCAGCTGACGTGAAGCGGCTACCTTATTCAATGTGCCTTGATAAACATCTAATCAGAAGCTTTTGAAATAACTACTAAGTTCCATATTGCATTGAATAACATAAGAGGATTTCTGACCTAATTCATTAACAAACAGCAAAATTGTATGGAACTGGTTCCATGAGATACCATGTTTTCCCTGGATCTCATCAGCATTTGAACCCATTCAAATGAAGTCGTGAAAGATCCGATCTTTTACATCGAATTATCATGAGTTCGAATGGGGTCGTGAAAGATCCGATCCTTTTCATTGAATTTTCATGAGTGCAATTGAAGTCGTGAAAGAACCGATCTTTCTCATCGAATTTTCATGAGTGCAAATAAAGTGGTGAAAGATCCGATCTTTGTCATAATATTGTCATAAGTACCCGTACAAAAAATGATCAAATAATCTTGTACCCGAATAATTGTTTATTTGCAAAAGCAATTGTTAGAATGAAAATAAAAGTCAGAAGAAAGTGATCGATAGTGGCAAAATTAACATACTCCAATTAAAAGTACTATGTATATTGTTATAAAACAACAAGAAAAATATATTTTGTTTGTTGGAAACCTGTTTCATTTTGTGGAATTACAAAATATGTATAAAGGAGACCCGGTCGATAAAACCATGTGCTGTACCCGCCGACCGACACCGATATAGTAAAACGTATAGACTATTGCGTTGCCTGGGCCATGTCAAAAGGATGAATATAGCCACCGGCATACGAATACGAGCCATTTGACGAGAAAACCCCTATGGAAAGACCAAGTTGAATATGATGTCCATGTTTTGTGACATTTAAAATTGCAGTAGAAGGTTGGTGCGTTTGGAAATATATTCCTAGTTCAGCTTAGGTAACAATATGTTGTGTTTAGAATAAAAACCATCTAAATAAGTATAAATGAGACCACCAAAACATGGTAACTATTACAGAATATATTGTTTAAAAATAATATAATTCAAATTTATACTAGGTTTCCCAAATGGTGAGCCTGGTGCAGAGATTGGCACATAATTGATCGAATATTGAAAAAACGGAACCCCAAGTTAAATGAAATTTCTTGCAGCATGGGAAGAAATAACTATGATTTTGGCAGATCAATATAATATATTGAAAAACACATAAAGATAATAATCTTGAAAACTACATAAAAATAAAGAAAAATTACATCTGATGATAGAAATCATCTGTCTATTGTATTCAACAAATTACATAATTGGTCCGCAAATTTTATTTCTGATTGTTGGAAATCAGGATCCAATGAATTGGTGTAAAATATCATGACAACGAACTGGTACAAGTTGCCATGACAATGAACTGTTGCAAAATGTCATGACAATTAGGATTAGGGTGTCCAAAACCAAAACCGGTTAACCGTTCTTGAGTTACAAAACCGAAACCGGTTTTCGCCAAAAACGTCATTTTCGGTTAACCGAAAAAAAACTGGTTATTTGTGTCGGTTAACCGGTTTTAAAAAAGTAGTAATATTTTTAATATTAAACTAAAATTATATTCTTGAACGTAAACTAAAAAAAATATTATTATAGTGTTATAGTTACTATATATACATATGTCATATTTACTATATGTTATAGTTACTATATATAATGATTTATATGAAATGATGGCGATGCACAAGGGGTGAAAACGCAAAAAAATTGAGATTAAAAAACTTAAATTCGGTTTTTGGTATAACTGTCGTTACATGGTAATATGGTACACAATTCTAAATCTCTAACCAAAATGTCAAGATCATATATTGTTTACTTCTACAGTTACACTATGTTGAAGCTAAAGAATTTTTTATAATTTGAAGAGCACCATAAAAAATTAAATTTTTTGGTGTATAAAGTGTAATATTTTTTACGCATCAAAACCACCATTTTAGAATGGAATCGTCAACTTCAGGTAGATATTAGAATCTTAGAAAAATATATTTATGGCAAAAGAAGTTTAGAAACATATTAAAATGTATTTTTTGCTATTTTTGAAAAGTATTTAGAGTTAAAAAAGTAGCGGAATGTTTTATATGGAGGTTATTCCAAAACGAGAATATATGGAGATCACGTTAAATAAAAATCTTTTTAAACTCTTCAAATTAGTTGCAATATATGCATACAATTTTCGAAAAACCCCAAATTTGACTGTACCTCTATATGGGGGCTATACCAAAACTTTGACCTATTCAGAACTATAAATCCTAATTTATAGATAAATATACTAAAAAATGTGGAAAAGACCCTCGAAATACATAAAATCGGGAGACATTTTTGTATGGGAGCTACACGAAAATATTGACTTAACTTTACAATTTTTTGCCAAATATTAGCTTAACCAATAATTAGTCATATTGGAAGATTTTAGATTAATCAAATAAGAAATGTAGACAAAACCGTAAAAACACTTCATAGTTTTCATGGTACCTATTTAATTTGCACCAAAACTCTGTTCCGTTATATTGATTGAGGTATAAACATTCGAAACATATTAACATTTTATCACCCAAATGCTTCCCTGAATTAATCTCCGTTTTTTGGAATCTTGCCCCAATGTGCGACGTGCAAAGTTTGGACCGAATCAATTGCTCCCTTCAAGAGTTATCGTTCACAGCATTTTACAGAAAAATTTTAAACTTTTGTGGGGGAGGTACCCGAGGGAGTGGACCAATATGGCCCATCTTCGAACTTAAACTAAGTTTGAACAAAATATTATGCTACCCAAAATCGGATCGAATCGGTTGATCCTTTCGAGATTTATCGTGCGCACCAGCCAGACGGACGGACATGGCTAAATCGACTCCAAATTGTCTGAAACGAATTTCGCCCAAACATACTTGGTGTCTAAAACCGTTATTTCAATGAGGCACATTTTGGTCGTATCAAAGTGTATATGGGAAATGTTGCCAATTATTTCATATTCCATTTCCAAAAAATTGATTTTTTTCTTTTCGCGCTACATTAACGATTTTTGGTACATACAGTACAAATCCACTCGCGAGAAAATTTTTGGTTGTTGCGAACAAATATTATCGCGGTTTTACTTCTGCTTTTAAGAAAAAATTATTATAAAAAACGCTAATTATTTTATTGAGCACAATTGTCACTAAAAAGTTATCACGAAGTGACGTCATTAAGTAGATTGCATAATATTTGTAAAATGTTACTCAGCATTCGCGGAATTTTTGTAAATTGACAAAATCTTAAATGTAATCCGGATTTTTTGAAAATATAGGTCCATTTACCCTTCAAAAATTACAAAAAATAACAGTTTTAAATAAAGACTCCACGGGGAATCAAGTGAGACCAAACTTATAACACTGTGAACACAAATTTTGGGGCAGAGATAATTCCTTTTGGAGATGAATGCCCTTGGTGAGTATATTAAGAATCCAAAGGACAGATCCGCCGTGAGTCGAACTTCCGCGTTATGGCGTGATGAAGTTTTGCTAGAGACCCTGTAAGGCATCAGGAATTAGCGTTATGTGTTTGTTCACTGTTGTTTTAGCTTATTTTTGAGATGACATGTCTTAAGTCAAATCGAATGAGAATTATTTTTGTAGAGCACTTCGACCTTCTAACTCGCTTCCTTCATTGTCCTTTTCGTCCTTTATTTTAAGAGCCGCTATAAAAGTACCACAAGATGATGTTTTTCAGCTTCGAACTGTTCTGCAAAAATGTCGGTCAGAAAATTTTAGGTACGGCTCTCATTGACAACTAATCGATTTTGTCGCGTTTTCGTGGTCGTTTTGTGCATTTACCCTGTTTTTGTTCAGAAAAAGACTATATTTTGTTTTTTGTGTATTCGTTACAGAACATACAAAAAAAACAAAACACAGTTTTTTCTGAGCAAACAGGGGTAAATGTCAAAAATGACTATGGAAATGCGACAAAATCGATTAGTTGTCAATGAGAGCCGTACCTAAAATTTTCTGACCGATATTTTTGGAGAACTTTTCGAAGCTGAAAAACGTCATCTTGTGGTACTTTTATAGCTGCTCTTAAAATAAAGGACGAAAAGGGCATTGAAAGAAGCGAGTTAGAAGGTCTAAATGCTCTACAAAAATAATCCTCATTCGATTTGACTGAAGACATGTTATCTCATAAATAAGCTAGAACAATATTTAACAAAGCTATAACGCTAATTTCAGATACCTGACAGGGTTTTCAGAAGAAATTTTATCACGCCATAACTCGGAACTTCGACTCACGGCGGATCTGTCCTTCGGGATTGTTAATATACTCACAAAGGGCTTTCATCCCCAAAAGGAATTATCTCTGCCCCAGATTTTCACCTCCATTTTGTGTCACAGTGTTATTAGGAATGTTTTAAACCTAAATTCTCTCTTTAGGATTATTTCGCTATAAACTTAATTGATGCCCAAAAATTATGAAATGTTTATGTTCAAGGAAGCAAAACATGCTGCGAGTTGCACTTTTATGTCATTACATATCATTAGAATTTCACTATTGCGATATCTCCGTTAGTTGGTCACCTACGCCGACCTAGTATGCATCATTGTAAAGATGGGATCTTCTACTTTTATAGTCAGGCTTTGATTTTGGAAAGTCCTCAACCAAACTGTGATATTCGTCATTATATTTAAAATCGCAAAAATTAAAAGTTGGGTTTTATTTGCGACTATTGTGATATCCTCGTTGTTTGATCACCTACGATAACCTACTTAACATCATTAGAAAGGTGATATTTTCTACTTTCATTGTCAGGTTTTGCTTTTGGTATACCCCATACAGAAGCTGAGATATTCGCTTTGGAAAAAAACGTTGTCTTTTTATCCACATAAGTTTTTTGCCCATTCCGACCCCTAAATATTATCCGACCATCACCAAAATCAATAGGCTTCTACCCCTCCGGGACCCCCATCAACATCCAAAATTTTGTGACGATCCGATCAAAATTGCGACCTGTAGCATGATTAGATGGATGGACAGACGGACATCGGACGGACACACATAGCAAGATCGACTCAGCTCGTAGAGACATTCATTTTGGTATATACATATAAGTATGGGTCTACGACCATTATTTCGATGCGTTACAAACTTTTTGGCCAAAACCAACTTATAACACCCTCCCCACATAGTGATGTAGGGTATAACAAAGAAACTTACTTTAAAAGCAAGTACTTATTTGAAAAATTATAAGATTAAAGCGTATTTCTTGTAATATAGTCGAATAACTACATGGTATGTTAATGTATAATTTTGATGTAAGCGACAATCCGCTGTCACCTAAAAATGTAAACAAAATAAAAAGGGCGCTTACATCAAAATTGTTGTTGCTCTAATTTCGTAACGGTACGTGGCAGAGTTCTAAAAATTTGGGAGATGGTGTGTTGTAATATTCTTTATCCATTTCCGTAAAAAAAAGAAAATCGAAAAAATGTCGCTTACATCTTTTTCGCGGGAAGGGCTCGATATCTTTTAACTTGTATATATTTTTCGAAACATAACTTGGACGCTTAGATGTAGCATCGGCTGCACCTAAGCATTAAAAAACCTATAAAACATCTCTAATTTGCGCAAGGTACAATAAATTTTGTTCCGCATCCGGTTTCAGTGTCACCACGAAAGTCTACATCACACAACTTTTTGGTATAAAATTAATGTAGCTCCCTTATAAGTGAAGTTTTCGAAGTTTTTCGTTTCACAAAAACGAAGATGCTGCACTAGTTTTTTCATTGCAGTGGAAACGATCCGCAGAATGCGCGATAAAATGCGCGATATTTTCGAAAACAATTTTAGGTGATTTTCTACCTTGGAATTTCTCGTATCTCACGTTTTAGTAGATGGAATTTCACGAGTAAAGATTTATTAGATCCGCAACGTAAAAATCTAAAATTTGCAATCAAGTACGAGAAGAATCAAGTACGAAAAATTTCGCACAAAATTTTTGTATTTGAATGTAGATTTCTGTGAAGCTGTGTAGGCTACATTCACGACACATACATACATATGTATATCAAATAACTCAGAATCGCGAGTTCTACAATCCTATAAACGATTTTTTTTTAAAGTCAGCATCATTTAATGGTAGCGCAGATCAAATTTTGAGAAGTTATACACTAGAGAGATGTTCCGTATATAGTTGCCTTAAAAAACCTTTTTGCCTTCTACTTTAACTTTGAAGGGAAATGGTGAAAGTGTTGTTTAATCACAAAAAAATACACGTTGGCTTGCTTCAACCCATTATTTAACATAAATGTAGCCACAGCTTCCACGCAAATTAACTTTTAATGCCAATATTTTTTGTCAAGTCTAAAAACAACCAAATTTCGCGAGTTATTAAAGGCTAAACCTTGTCTTCAACTATGTTAAATTTTCAAAAATATTGCCCACATACCCTTTCTAGCCTAAAGGCTGAGGGTATTAAAAAATAAAAATTACTGAAAACGTTTCACTTCTAATTGATCCAAAAAAGAAATAACTATCGATATTAGCCCAAAAATAAAATATCGATAGTGCTATCGATATTTTGCCAGCTCTAGTTCTTTCGTTCTGTCTTTCCATTATGTTGTCAGTCAATTGTTTTTCAATACCATCTAACTTGAGAAAATAAATGTTACCACGATTCTTTTTCCAGATGGTGTAGTGGTTTGCATTGGTCTGCATACGTCACTATGGATCAATTCCAATGGGGCTAAAGATTTCGTTGTTGATTGCTTTGGAAATGGCAATCGAGTCATTTTGCCTTTAACGCAAGTTTCACAAATTTCCTCTATTCCACATTTTTCTAATTGCTTCTGGATTACGATGTCCAAGCTTCCGATGCCATTCGTGGATGCAGTTTTCGTTGTCTTGCAATACCGCATTGACAAATCGGGTTGCCGCAAAATATGTATACATTTCACCGTAGAGCTGGCAAATTATCGATAGTCGCACCATTCGATAGTTTCGATATTTCTTATAAAATATCGATAGTATCGATACTATCGTTTTTCATCGTCTGTATTTGAAATGAAAATGGTGGATTTTAAATGTCAAATAAAATCCACTGGATTTATTTGCAAAGATTCATTTGACGAATAAGCAAGGTGACAACTGAAATCCAGTGGATTTCCTACATTTAAAACGCCATACACATTAGACCTTTTATCGGGTTAGATTTCTTTATGAAAATTACAGCCTGTTTATATATAACCTTTCCCTTCCCCTTTATGTTCCAATAAACAAAAACATATAAAACTTTTCAAATTTTTAGTTCGTTTGCATTTACGAAATCGAGTGGATTTCAATTGTCAATTCTTTAGGTATATGTCAAATTAAAACTCATGTGAAATCCATTGGATTTCATTTGACGTTTAAGCAAAGGAATTGACAGTTGAAATAGAGTTTATTTCGTAAATGTAAACCCAGCATTAAAGTGAAAAGGGTTCAAATTTGTTCCTCGAGAGCATAAACGCATCATTATTTTACAAAAGAAAAAATGCTTCGTAATAAAATAAAAATAAAAAAGACTTTTCAGTTCTAATTGATCCAAACAATTTTAATTTGTGTTGACTTTGGCGTTATTCTTTTGCTTTCTTTCAATATTACTAATGGCGGAATACTGTCGATAATATCGATAGAAAAAATAATTATCGATATTAGCCCAAAAAATAAAATATCGATACCATCGATATTTTGCCAGCTCTATTTCACCGTCGATAACTGCCATTCCGACATTTTTATTTCCAACATTTATGCATTTTTAAATGATACGATTTCACGAAATCCTGAAATTCACCCCGTTGTTTACACTTATTTTTTGTTGATTTCAAACCATGGCACAATCATACAGGTTCCCGCTTCAGCACAGCTGATGTACTGCAAGCTCTCAAAAAAGTTGGTGGGTGTATTTGAAAACACAAAATTAAAAAACAAAAATTTAAACGAGAAATTGTGAATTTTTGGTGTATTTTTGTAATAATGCGTTTATTAATATCTGCCTAGCAAAATTTTGTTGAAAAAATTGCGCGAATCGCTTTATTTTTGGAAAACATTTATGACATTTCACAGTACTGAACTAGTTTTTGTTGTAGTTGTTGGCTGATGCATCTACCTGGTAATTGTGCCATGTTTCAAACATATCTCAATAATCAAGGTAGATGCATATGCGGAGCTGAGCATGAATGACAAAATAAATTGGATTTTTCAATTAAAATATACGAAATATGGAACATTACTGCTTTATGCTAACCAGTTAATACTAACAAATTAAGAAATAAAAAATGTTTTATAGTTGAAAAAAAAAATAATGAGCAATTTCGCCTGATAAAAGTTGTGTTCCAGAACATGTAAAATAGTACTAGTAAAACTTTTGCTTATCTATATACAACAAAATGGCGCTGAATAATACCATATTCTCCTATTTGCTGCTATAGAAATTTGTATTGGAAAGTAGTTTTTGACAATACCCACTTTTGCTAACTTTAACATTAAATAAAAAAGTATGGGAACACAATCAAAAATACCAAAGCTATTTGTTCACATTGCATACAAATTTTGATAAAAAAATGTCTTTGTTGCAGCAATTCAATATCTTTTTTATTGTGCTACGTGAAAAGTGTTGCAACTTTTGGTACTTTTTCAGGCAAAAACAGTGTTGAATATCATGGGTACTGTGATTTTGATGTTGATTTCGCTGAAATCACGAAATGAGATGATTTCATTTTTGTATGCGAAATCATGGTAAAGTTTGCTTGATTTCGAACGAAATCACGAAACGATGCCGAATGTAAACCAATCATTACTGAGAGAATAATACCAACCAAACAAGGTGCATATAGTACCTCTCTTAACATTATTGTGTGTTTGTTATAATCCCGCCTTGTTTTCAGCCATTTCTTTCAAAACTACATCGTTTCCTTCGTTGGATGCGTGATGCTTTCTTTCATATTGTTACGAATGTAACTGATAGGTTTAAGTAAATTTAGTTTAATTTCGGTTAATTTAAACATTTGAATTGTAACGTAAAGTTTTATTACGCAGTTACTTTACTTAAGCAACAACAACTACCATGTAGAATTCTCTTTATCATTCTAGTTCTTACTTTACATGTTACTAATGTGCCTTTGTTTCCATTTGTTTTGCCATAATCATTCAATTATAGTTTGCCATTTCTATATTTGTTTTTGTTGTACTTTCTGGTATAATAGTCCATTACGTCATGTCTGTCTTCTGCGTTCTAATGCGAATGTAACCTCTTCTTACTTTCGAGATTCTAGATATGTAATTAACGTATCATATCCTTCCGGAAGACTGCTTAAAAGCATGGCAGCACTCTATTTATCAGACAGACTTTTTCACCGATGTCCCGTAGTTTGGTAAATAAATCATTCATTGGATTTATGTAGCTAATTGCGTTACCTCCTTCTTGAAGTTTCAAGCTACATATAGATCTCATTAAAAATACCTTGTTCGTGAGCGTATTCGTCTCATGCTTCATCGTCCTTTGAATCCCATGCGTCAACTTCCGACTGATAAGCATTTTCATTTTTATTACCTCTTTTCGGTTCTGGACGAGTTCCTTCGATTACGTGTTTCTATAAATTGTTCTTTCGTAATAACAGCTCCATCCTGAATTTCCAATTCGCGTAATTTTCATTATTGAGCTTCGAAAATTTTGGTTTGGCGTCTGCCATGTTGCCATTCTTTGAAAATTTTCAGTTTGAAAATCCTTATACAAAAACTGCAATATCCTTGATAGAATGATTTGATATCCTTAATCGTGGAAAATTTTCAGACAAGGTCCATAACCTATTGAAAACGCTTATTGAATAATAAAACCACAAGGCAAAGAATCGTTGTGTTCAATTCAGTTTTTATTTAGAAACTAAACTTCTTGATAGGGTGCCACCGTGGTGCAATGGTATGCACACCGCCTTGCACACATAAGGTCGTGGGTTCGATTCCCCGGCCTGGCAACATCAAAACACTTTTCAACGGTGGCGAAATACCCCTCAGTAATGTTGGCGACATTTCCTGAGTATTTCAGCCATGAAAACTTTTCTACAAAAGTGGTGTCTTAGACACGCCGTTCGGACTCGGCGATAAACAGTAGGTCCCATATCATTGGGCTAATGTGAATCGGGATGCACTCATTGATATGAGAGAAGTCTCCCTTGTCCCATCTGGGATGTTTGTGGAACAATTATTATTATTATTATAAACTTCTTGATAATTGCAACAGATGTACAATCAATTACACGTAAACTTCTGAAGCATAGAATACAGAGTTCAAATATTGATGTTATTCAAAAAAGTGAATGTTTTAGTAAATAATAACAAAGCGTTTAATGTATACAACAGGTTGTTGTTACGTTTGTCGTACAACAACACTTGCCTCTACCTGTAAAATAATTGTACCATGGTCCTAATAAGACAACTCAACGAACACATAACAGTGGAAAAGATTTGGCTTTGTTTGCAAGTGATGTTGCCCGAGTTTAGGTAGTGCCAAAGAAATTCTCGATAAGAGTGTTTCTTTGGCCACTTATCTATTTGAGGGAGCAATTGACACTTTAGTATAAAAAGTTTCTTGTTGAAAAACAAAATTTTTCCCACTAATAAATTAAAGTTGTATTAATTAAAACAACGACTATGGGATTAAGCCTGACTATTTTGAAAAGCAAAATAGAAGTCATCATAAAAAAAAACGCCAACCCTCCTAATAAATAAAAATCATATGATTAGAAATTACTGTAGAAGTAAGAATTGTGAAAAAATGTTTTATTTAAAGAAAGTATTTTGTTTGCAATGAAAGTTATTTTTTACAAAATGCCGGGAGTTTCTGTTGTATATGCAAAGTAATCAATATATCATTGAACAAATACCTTTTTTTTTTGCTATTCATGCTGATGCTGGTTCAGAATTGCAGAGATGTACAGAAAGACGTTTTCCTTTGCTTCATAGACAATGAAAAGTGGTTTGACACTGTCCAACACGAAAAATAAATCAATATTTTGAAGAACATTGGAATTGGGGAGAAAGAAGTAAAATGTATAAAAAAAACTTATATTGGAATCAAAAAGCTAGGATTGAGATCAATGGTGAACCAACCGAGGAAATTACAATATCAAGAGGAGTGAGACAGGGATGCATATTGTCCCCTTTGCTTTTCAACATCTATTCCCAGAAAATATTTAATGAAGGCCTTTAAAAATGAAAGAACATGAATAAAAGTACATCGGCACATAATAAACAACATACGATATACAGATGACACCGCAATAGTAGCTGCCAGCATAGCGTAGACAAACGTTCTTGTGTGAGCGAAACATATGGTCTAAAATAAGCATTAAAAAACAAATAATATGGTTGTGAGTAAAAAAAATTATCACTATCACACCACACTAAAAATTAATAATAACATTACAGGGTTTAAAAGCCAGCATCTAAAAACATTAGCATTAGCTGTACACTTCAACTGCTACACAATATTCACACACACGGCTAAATAATAGCCCATTTAGATATGACATCATTAGCCGGATTTAGCACATTATCAGGTTTTATTTGCTAAATACAGCTAAAATCTACCAGATTTCCCTTACAAAAATAAATCCTCGTATTGGGTGTAGAGTTGTGCAAATTGAACTATATTGAACTACCTAGTTCACAATCTAGTTCAATGGACACCGGTCGTTTCTTTGAACAAAATGCGTATACTTATTATTTCACGTTAGTTTGTATGATGTTACTCATACGTTTTTGAACTAGGACAGTGAACTAGGTCGTTCAATTGCCCAACTCTAATTGGGTGGATTTGATTTAAATCTGGCATAAATCCTCGTATACAACTCTGTTTTCTGCAACATGTTGCTAGAAAATACAAAAAGTTTCAAGCTGCCACAAAAAAACAAGGTAGATGCATCGTTGAATTGCTACACTAAAAATAATTTAAAATGGAAAAATTAAATTTGTTTTGATGTACAAAGTTGATTTTAATCAACCAAGACTAATATTTACGATGTATAAACGATAAAATAATTAGTTTATTTATTTTAGATGGGAAAACTGCGATAAAATAATTCTTTATTTGCTCTTTAGTTAGCATTAGTAGCATAATGTGCTAACATTTTCAGTAGTAAACAATAAATTTGTAATTAGACGTATGTTTTTTTAAAAGAATTCCATTTACAAAAAATTCTTTTGACGTTTCAAATTCGATCAGATGGGCTGATGCATCTACCTTGGTAATTGTGCTATGAACAAAAATCAGCTGACTGCCATTTAAATCCTCCAAAATGTATATCTAAATGCAATGAGATTTGTACTGGATTTATATATTAAATCCAGTCGAGGATTTATGGCTAGTCTAAATGAGCTATAAGCAACCGAACGCATATTTATTTTTGTACATTTTTGCTTATTTCGTTTTGTATGCCTAATCTATGGCCCAATTATAGGTCCTCCGGCAAAATCAGATGATATCGATTTGAGCTGTCAAAATTCATATTTGTCATTTGAATTCGCTGTGAGGTATTGAAACTTCGAACTGTATAGAAACAGGTAGATGTATCTCGAAAAAAGAAAACAAATAAGCTTAATGTTGTACACGTAAAAATGTCAAAATTTGTTGTGTTTGTATGAGAATTTTATTTACAATAAATTATTTTAGCAGTTCAAGTTCGATCAGCTGGTATTTTCTGTTTCGTCAAACAAAAATAACTACGGTAACAACTTTTTCTCGGAAAATGTTTTGTATGTATCTACCTGAATTGACAGAAAAGAAATTCGCCTCAAAAATTTTTTCGCCTCTGTTTATGAATTTTGACATTTAAAATCTTCGTTTTTCTTTGAATTCCCTTGATGGAGGACCTATTGGGCCATGGCCATGGTACAATTAGAAAGGTAGATGCCTCAGCCCAGCTCATCGAATCTAAAACTTCAAAAAACTATGAATTCGCCATGAAAAATCAAAACAAAAAACCATATGATTCGGTAAGTAAGAGATAGCATGTCTACACTTTATAGACAAACACAAGCGATAAAAAGAGACAACAGGAGACCATTTGGCGAAAATTTTGACAGTTTACATTACAAAAAAAGTTGCTTTGTTGTAGCAATTCGCCGATGCATCTACCTTTCTTATTGTACCATGGCCATAGCCTAATCTATTTTTCGTTAGGCATAATCGACAACCACGCTACACATTTAGCAGTCGGCTGACCATTCGTCGCAGCGAATTAGCCAGAGAGGGTGTTTTTTGTCATTAGAGTTGCCAACGCAGTAATAAAAAATATGTCATTTAATGTCAAAATGCTCCCATCATATGGTAGAACCTAAAGAATACTAATAATTATTGTTTACAAATAAAAAAATATATTTTCAACGGCTTCACCAAAAATTCACATGTCCTTTGAACAAAAAAGTGGAATTAATTATATCGTGATTTTTAATGCATTACACTGGTAACCCTGATCTCAAAAACAATTGTTTGCTGAAAACATGGCTAATAGCTCACTTAGACTAGCCATAAATCCTCGACTGGATTTAATAAATCCAGTACAAATCTCATTGCATTTAGATATACATTTTGGAGGATTTAAATGGCAGTCAGCTGGCTTTTGTTCATAGCACAATTACCAAGGTAGATGCATCAGCCCATCTGATCGAATTTGAAACGTCAAAAGAATTGTTTGTAAATTGAATTCGTTTCAAAAAACATACGTCAAATTACAAATTTATTGTTTAATACTGAAAATGTTAGCACATTATGCTACTAATGGTAACTAAATAAAGAATTATTGTATCGCAGTTTGCCAATCTAAAATAAATAAACGAATTATTTTATCGTTTAGACATCGTAAATATTAGTCTTGGTTGATTAAAGTCAACTTTGCACATCTAAACAAATTTAATCTTACCGCCTTGTTTACAAATTTTTACATTTTAAATTATTTTTAGTGTAGCAATTCACCGATGCATCTACCTTGTTTCTTGTGCCAGTTTGCAACTTTTTGTATTTTCTGGCAACATGTTGCAAAAAATAGTGTTGTATACGAGGATTTATGCCAGATTTAAAACAAATCCACTCAATAGGAGGATTTATTTTTGTATGGGAAATCTGGTAGATTTTGGCTGGATTTAGCAAATAAAACCTGATAATGTGCTAAAACCGGCTATTGAAGTCATATCTAAATGGGCTATAAGCCGTTGAAACGTTGTTGCTTAGTCCCAATTTACATTAGGCGAGTTTACTTGCGGCAATTGTCAGTTTGATGGATAGAGAGGTGAGGCATATGGTAACCCTTTGCCTCTCAGCCCCCTCTCTCACCGACAAACTGACAATTGCCGCAAGTAAACTCGCCTAATGTAAATTGGGACTTATTCTCTTTTCTGATATGTGTTGATCATAGCTCTGTTCCTTTACGTGCAAGAATCTTCAAGTTTTACAACTTTTTACTCGAAAAGCGTTCCTTTACTTCAGACACCATACAATTCATATGGAAGCAGATTACAACTTTTGCTACTTTTGCCGGTTTTACCACTTTCAATAGTAAAGGAACAGACCACATGTGTGCTGCAAAATATGAGTATGCGTGTCCGATGCTTTTTTATTAAAGCGACAATATCAAATAACATCAGCATCGCTAGCAACATTTTTGTGAACTTTGTTGCTACATGTTGCCGTTGTTCGTTGTTGCTAAACATATTTCGAAGAAATTTTAGCAGGCAAAGCTGCAAATATTCGGTGCTTTTGCAAATATGGCGTTAGCATTTTAAACCCTGACTAATTTGCTAGTATCGCAGAGAATTAAAAATGAGCGTGGTAACTTCAAGAATGCTTTTATTATAGAGCAGAGCTGAGCAAAATCGAGAGAGAGGCAAATTTAAGGGAGAATTAATATTTAATTTTTCTTGATGTTTCATTACTTATTTCAACATTTTTTAAACATTAATGTTGTCTAAAATCGTCCAAAATGAAAATTATTAAAAAATATAAATAAAAAATTGCATAAACTTTTAATTGTTCATGGTTCACAAAAAACTAAGAGTACGTTTTCACAATTTGCCTGTGTGCTAGCACAAAGGCGAGCTCATCCCTGTTCAATGGTGCACAAGAAGAGAATACTATTTTGGGATTTTGTATGGGAAAGAGAGTTGTAGTTAACTTTTTCGTAAAGACGCGTGCATGGCTGTCTCTGTTATAGAGGTACGGAATATATACAGGTTTGCCAAAGTAGGCATAAATTATATGAATGAGTAATGTTGCCATATGTTAAACTTATTTTTCCTTCTCAACATCCTCACTAATAATACATTTAATTAATTATTTAATTTAATCCCATGTTCTTAACAAAACGATCGAACTTAATTTTACTTAACGGCTTCGTAAAAATATCAGCTAACATCTTTGGTGATCCGACGACATCCACAGATACTTTTCCAGCATTTATAGATTCTCCAATAAAATGATGTCGAACGTATGTGGTATCCGATGGAATTGCAATTTTCGAATTTCGAAAAAAGATGAGTTGTGCTGAATTGTGCTAGGTTTGTGCCCATTTGTGCCGAAATTTTTTTTTTCGAAATTCGAAAAAATGTCTGAGATATTCGACAAAACATTTTTTTCGAAAAAATGTTGCCAGAATTGCAATTTTCGAATTTCGAAAAAATTTAAGTTGTGCTGAATTGTGCTCAGTTTGTGCCGCAAAAATTTTTTCGATATCTCGTACCATTTTCGAAAAAACCGATATTTTCGAATACATCACAGAATTGCAATTTTCGAATTTCGAAAAAACAAAAGTTGTGCTGAATTGTGCTCAGTTTGTGCTCATTTGTGCCGCAAAAATTTTTTCGATATCTCCTACCATTTTCGAAAAAAACCGATATTTTCGAAAATACGATAGAATTGCAATTTTCGAATTTCGAAAAAACAAAAGTTGTGCTGAATTCTACTCAATTTGTGCTAACTTGTGCCGTTTAAATTTTTTCAATATCTCTAACCGTTTTCAAGATATGGTAATTTCGAAAAACCAGTATTTTGTATGAAAAATCACTGTAATTTCTGCAATAATGCAAATATCGAGATGATCTTTTTTGTGCTGAGTTGGATTCACCGAGCACAATTTTTCGTCCATACGTTGGAAATTTCCAAATTTACTCGTTACTCGCTGAAAATGAAAAAAACCTTATCATTTCAGCAAAAAAAATATTTTTTTAATTTTGTAAATTGCGCTGAATTGTGCTCGCCTAGCACACAATTTTCGCCATACATTGCAAATTTCCATCTCTACTCGTTACTCGTTAAAATAGCAAATAATGTTTTTCAACGAAAAATCATTGTAATTTTTGCAAAAATGCAAATATCGAGATGAACTTTTTTGTGCTGAGTTGGATTCACCGAGCACAATTTTTCATCCATACATTGGAAATTTCCAACTTTACTCGTTACTCGCTGAAAATGAAAAAAAAACCTTATCACTTCCGTTTAAATAGGAATTTTTTAATTCTGTAAATTGTGCTCGCCTAGCACACATTTTTCGCCTTACATTGCAAAATTCCATCTCTACTCGTTACTCGTTAAAATCGCAAATAATTTTTTTCAAAGCAAAATCATTGTAATTTTTGCAAAAATGCAAATATCGAGATGATCTTTTTTGTACTGAGTTGGATTCACCGAGCACAATTTTTCATCCATACATTGGAAATTTCCAACTTTACTCGTTACTCGCTGAAAATGAAAAAAACCTTATCACTTCCGTTTAAATAGGAATTTTGGAATTTTGCAATGTAAGGCGAAAAATGTGTGCTAGGCGAGCACAATTCAGCACAATTTACAAAATTAAAAAAATATTTTTTTTTTTGCTGAAATGATAAGGTTTTTTTCATTTTCAGCGAGTAACGAGTAAAGTTGGAAATTTCCAACGTATGGACGAAAAATTGTGCTCGGTGAATCCAACTCAGCACAAAAAAGATCATCTCGATATTTGCATTATTGCAGAAATTACAGTGATTTTTCATACAAAATACTGGTTTTTCGAAATTACCATATCTTGAAAACGGTTAGAGAGATTGAAAAAATTTAAACGGCACAAGTTAGCACAAATTGAGTAGAATTCAGCACAACTTTTGTTTTTTCGAAATTCGAAAATTGCAATTCCATCGGATACCACATGTCGAACGTCTATGTGTTTGGTTCTTGATAACATTCATTTGATGCAAGTTGAACTGCTGCGTGGTTGTCACAAAATATTTTTATTGGTTCACCATTCTTGTTGAACAACTCTTCAGCGAAACCTTTCAACCAGATTGCTTCTTGGTCTGCAGTGCCTAATGCCATATATTCGGCTTCACATGTAGACCAAACCCGTTCGTTAGTATTGTTAAGGTTGCGAAGTTTTTCGGCAAATCACACACACGCGACCCGAACGCAAACTAAGAGAGCAAATGTTTTGATTTTTTACTTCAGTCTTGTACTGAATGTCATGCAAGCAGGTTGATGCCGCTTTATTTGTTTTTTTTTTTTTTGGGTACACTGAAAAGATTTTGCAGTTGTACAGCAAATATGTGGAGGGAAGAATTTGAAAACGATTTTCATCTTCGTATACAATTTTGCTCTGTTCCTTTACCTGCCTGAGGTTACCATTTCTTACCATTTTTAACCTGTAAGGTGTTCCCTTACTTTTAATAGCATACAATTTATATGATAGCAGTTTGCCACTTTTACCATTTTCTGCCACTGTTACCATTTTTAAAAGTAAAGGAACAGACCATTTGTTTTTTCTTTCAAAAAAATTAACATATTGTTACGAATGTAACTGATAGGTTTAAGTTAGTTTAGTTTAATTTCCGTTAATTTAAAAATTTGAATTGTAACGTAAAGTTTTTATTACGCAGTTACTTTATTTAAGCAACAACAACTACCATGTAGAACTCTCTTCATTATTCTGGATGTTACTTTACCTTTCATTAATGTGCTTTTATTTTGTTTTGCCATAGTCATGTAATTATTGTTTAGTTTGTCACTTCTTTATTTCTTGCATCTGTTTGTTGTTGAAGTTACGTCATTACTGTGCTTGTCGTCCAATTGTATTCCCCCCATGTATGTATGTGAGTATGGTTGTTCGCTTAGTGCGAATGTGCGTCTGTGTGTTCGCTGCACAGATTCGAGGTGTTGCCATATGTGTTCTAGAGGACTCTAGAACAGGGAGACTTTGGGGTATAAATACACCGTAACAATTGGTGTCAGGAAGTGAGATTACGATAATCCTACAATGAACTTAAAATTCAAGGATCTACAAGAGGAACACTTGAAGAAGTTCCTATCTAAGCTTGGGTTGCCAACTACCGGAAGTAAGGCTGTGCTACAAAAACGCCTTTTGGAAGAGTTAAAGTACCGTGAAGTGGACATCGACAAATGTGAGTTTGATATTAGAGATGAAACTTCAGATGCGGTTCCGAGTTATACGGAGGTTGCAAAAGTGATTGCAGCAACGTTGGCTAAGGAATTTAGTAAGAGAATGGAAGAGGAATCTATTGCAATAAATGAAAGCTTCAAATGTCTGACGGAGGAATTGGACGAAAAATTGGAAGAATTAGAGGCAAGAATCAGCGAAAGACTCGACAATATTACGCAAGTTATTGGAAAGCGATTCGAGGTTGTGGAAAACCATTTAAAGAAATTGGATAGGCAATTTCACGACGAGAAGATTGTGAATCTGGAAAAGAAAATGTCTGAACTGGAAATCAAAGGAGGACCAGTGCGAGTTATTGATAACACTCTGAAAATCAAGCCTCCGGAATTCGACGGGTCTACATCGTTTGATGTCTTCAAATTACAATTTGAGACGGTTGCTTCGAGAAATTCGTGGAACGACAACGACAAGGCGGTACAACTGCTTATGTCATTGAAGGGCGGTGCTGCTGACGTATTACAGAATATTCCCGCCGCTTCTAGAAGCAAATATGGAGATATAATTGCTGCTCTCGAACTTAAGTACGGTGGCGGACATAAGCAAGAGACAATGGTGAAACCTCAGGCTTGCAATGTGCGGAGGCTGGAAGTTGAGGACAACAATCCCCAGACCGTTGTCGAACTAATGAAAGATGCACTAATGCAGGTAATAGATAAAGTGAAACGAGGGGCTGGAAAAACGAGAAAGACTTGCTACAACTGTCGGAAAACTGGACACTTGGCCCGAGAATGCAGATTGAGACAAGCAAGGCCCAGATCCACCTCACCGCCTTCAAAAAGCGACGACCAACTGGTGGCCAAGAATCTGGAAAGAGAGACATCAGGTGAATCAACAAAAGTGGATTCCGTCAATCACGAGGCGCCGCTGGCAGGTGAAGAAAACGATGGTCCCACCATCTCTATAGCCATAGTCACACAGAAGAATCACAACCTAACGGTTAAAGGCTTCATCAATGGTGTTTTGCTTAACTTGACATTGGACACCGGTGCAGCAAAGTCCATTATTAGACCGGATTTGGTAAAAGGGAAGGTATTGCCGTTAAATGGAGTCAAATTGCGGACGGCCACAGGCGAGACTACAACGGTGCATGGAAAGGCCTACCAAAGGCTGAGCATGGGTAGAAAATCTGTAAATTTCGATTTTATAGTGGCCGATATTGTGGACGAAGTTATACTTGGTGTAGACTTCATGATTGCCTTCGATATCAACCTGGACATAAAGCACCGTATGATGACTTGGTCCAATGTGGAAATACCGATAAGTGTGGGCTACAACGAGAAAAGCAAACATCGCCCAAAGGCAGAATCCGGCGAGATCGATGTCGATGTCCGTACGCTGAAGGTGGAAGCCGCCGACAATTGGCCCGTAGGAAAGCGGAAAAATCCAGCAACGAGGACGAGAAAGCGAAGATGTGCGTCGAGGAAAGGTCCATCGAAAAGCGGCCGTACAACAAGGAAGGACAAGTCCGATGACGACCAGGTGGCACTTAGGAGGGTGACCGAGAAAGAAGATATAACGTCACGATACCTGGAGAGAAAAGAGCGAAAGTCCAAAGCTAATGGCGTAGAGGGTACAACTAAATTGGTTGCTACAACTACGGAACGAGAACTGTGCCAGGTCATGAGGAACAGGCTTAAGCGGGAGGCAGTGTTACCAATGCCCATACCACAGAGAGGGAACTGTGCCTATTCGGGACGAACAGGCTTAAGCGGGAGGCAATGTTACGAATGTAACTGATAGGTTTAAGTTAGTTTAGTTTAATTTCCGTTAATTTAAAAATTTGAATTGTAACGTAAAGTTTTTATTACGCAGTTACTTTATTTAAGCAACAACAACTACCATGTAGAACTCTCTTCATTATTCTGGATGTTACTTTACCTTTCATTAATGTGCTTTTATATTGTTTTGCCATAGTCATGTAATTATTGTTTAGTTTGTCACTTCTTTATGTCTTGCATCTGTTTGTTGTTGTAGTTACGTCATTACTGTGCTTGTCGTCCAATTGTATTCCCCCCATGTATGTATGTGAGTATGGTTGTTCGCTTAGTGCGAATGTGGGTCTGTGTGTTCGCTGCACAGATTCGAGGTGTTGCCATATGTGTTCTAGAGGACTCTAGAACAGGGAGACTTTGGGGTATAAATACAGGGGAACTGGCAATGACGAGTGAGTTGTGTTTTAAGCGTTGAACTGAACAGATCGGTTAAATAAGAGCTGCGTGCTAACTAGAGACTTGCTGTGTGCTTTGTAATTAAAGTCGGTTCTGAATAAGTGTAATAAAGTAAATAAAGCATTGTAGAAACGTAATCTAAAACGAACCCTGTTTTATTTGGTACAAATCGTACTGGGGAATAAAACAACGTCAACACGGAGATTAGTTAAACCTAATTCCGTAACAATATGAAGAAAAATACTCTTCAAATTATGAAGTTATTTATATCATTTTTAATTTTAGTCATACCTACAATGCGAACGCGCCAACAATATATTTTTTCTATTTGAAAATTTTGCCTTTTTAGGCGAAGATCATTTTTAGTATTAATTTTTTTTTAATTTATTAATCGAGCTTTTTTATGATCTATAATGCAAATGAAAAAGGAAAGCCGACGATTGTTTGACTCTGAACGCTAACACGCCGTGACAACTTTTTTCCTGTGTTTTTCATTTCACACTCAATATGAAAATCATCACCCTGTTCTGTCAGTGTAATTTTACCCACACATAAACAATTTAAGCGCTTGCTCTTCTTGGTCGGCTATGATGTAGAGTCTACATTATGTAGACATTGTAGACAAGGCCGTTGTAGATTGCTTTTTAGATCCCCATGTGATAGGAGCGCCTTGCTTCATAAAAATCTAACCGCTGACGGACTTTCTTTAAACCATGTCGCTCGCATTATCGGAGTCGGAGTATCCTTGTAGAATACTATGGGAATTTCTTTTAAACGTCAATTTCAAGTTGATTGTTCCTTTGATATACCGAAGAATACGTTTAGCCGCTAACCAATGTTGCATACCGAAGTTATTGTTAAACCGACTTAGAAAATTTACAGCATAACATATGTCTGGTCTAGTAACTTGGGCTGCAAATAAAAGACTTCCAATCAAATCTTGATACGGATACCTTTTCATGTCTTCCTTTTCCGTCTTGGGGCTTTCCTCCTTACTTAATTTTACGTTCGGGTCCATCGGAGTGGTGACAGGGTTACATGAAGACATTGAAAATCGTTCTAACACTTGTTGTAAATAATACGATTGGGCTTAAGTCTCGTTTAAGGGCACCTCTCGAATCGGGCTGAAATTTTCACCATAGGTAGTCCTTGGGACCCTGATAACAACTATATATATATTTCCCGGGGGAAGTCCATACTTCCCGAGATATGGGTCTTGACATTTCGGGAAGTCCTTTAACACCATTACTTTATTTATGGGCACCTCTCGGATCGGGCTGAAATTTTCAACATAGGTAGTCCTTGGGACCCTGATCACAACGATATATATCTTTTCCGGGGGAAGTACATACTTCCCGAGATATGGGTCTTGACATTTTACTATTTTTACTTGGGAAATATGGGTATCATTTTAAAGCTCGTGGTGAGTACTTTTCTTTGCTATTACGACTTTTGCTTCAGATTTGTGTTATCTGTTCGATAACACAAAAGTTTGTACAAATTTGCACAAACTTTTACAAAATGCGGTTTGATAACAAACTTGTTCAATAAAATAGAAATGAGAAGCATTGGAAGTACTTGCAAGAACTTGCAAATACTTTTCACTTGCGATGTTATCGAACAGACCTAATATATAGCTTTTTCGGGAGGAGTCCATACTTCTCGAGATATGGGTCTTGAGATTTTACTATTTTTACTTGGGCAAAATGGGTATCATTTTAAAGCTCGTGGTGAGTACTTTTGATTGCTTTTAGGAGAAAGTCTTAAATCCCGGCCGAAGGCCGGCTACCTACAAAAAACTTATCATTTTGGAAAAACTTTTGTTCGCGTAGCCCACTTTTGCTCCTGTCCATAGGAGAAAGTCTTAAATCCCGGCCGAAGGCCGGCTACTTAAAGAAAACTTCTTATTTTGGAAAAACGTTTGTTCGCGTAGCCCATTTTTGCTCCTGTCCATAGGAGAAAGTCTCAAATCCCGGCCGAAGGCCGGCTACTTAAAGAAAACTTATAATTTTGGAGAAACTATATATTGTTGTAATCTGAAGTAAAAGTCGTAATAGCAAAGAAAAGTCCTCACCACGAGCTTTAAAATGATGCCCATACTGCCCAAGTAAAAATAGTAAAATGTCAAGACCCATATTTCGGGAAGTATGTACTTCCCCCGGAAAAGATATATATAGTTGTGATCAGGGTCCCAAGGACTACCTATGGTGAAAATTTCAGCCCGATTCGAGAGGTGCCCATAAATAAAGTAATGGTGTTAAAGTAGGACATTCCCGAAATGTCAAGACCCATATCTCGGGAAGTATGGACTTCCCCCGGGAAAGATATATATAGTCGTGATCAGGGTCCCAAGGACTACCTATGGTAAAAATTTCAGCCCGATCGGAGAGGTGCCCCTAAACAAGACTTGTTCCTACGATTGATCAAGGGATAAACTTTGATCTAATTCTTTTGTCACACGTATGCCCAAAAACGATTTTATTTTTCCAAGATCTTTAAGTTTAAATTTCTACTTTAATAACCAATTCTTTTGATCTTCATTATTCCAAAAAAAATCCATACCGTCTGGTGTATCAATGTAAATATCCTCCTGTAGATCGCCTTGTAGAAAGGCTGTGCAAACATCTACGTGATTCATGTTAAGATTATGTTCAACTGCTACTGAAAATAAATACCTCAGTGATCTATATCGCATCACTTTTTATCTTAAAAATCCATTTCGTTGTCAGAAGTTTGCATTACTAGGCTTATCAACAACTTTCCATGTATTATTTTCTTTCAAACTATTAAGTTCTTCTTCGATAGCCTTTTTCCAAAAATTATTTTCTTTACCATTCATTGCTTCTGTATAATTACCTGGTTCATTCGATATTCCAAATGTGGCATAAGTAACATTATCACTCATATTCGGTGGACGAGGTATTCTAGTAGATTTTCTGACTATTTGATTTTCTTCCACTGTTACACCAGTTCCTTTATATTCTTCGTCGTCCTCATCTTCAAATATCTCATATTCATTTCTTCTTCTCCGCCTTCGTGCTCTTCACTTTTCTATATATTCTTGATTAGGTTCTGTTGCGTGCTCAATTTGGCTATTGTTGTCATACTGATGTGAATTTTCATCTAGAATAATCCTCACTAAATTCTCATCACCTTTATTTTTCGTTATTTTATTCGCTGTTGCTCCTGTTTCATTATTTTTCGTTAAATACATTTGGTCTTTAAAAAAATAGTACAACATTTCTGCTTACGTACATTTTATTTACTTCAGGATCATACACTCTATAAGCTTTGGATGTTTCACAGTAGCCAAGCATAACGCATTTCTTTGATCTTGGATCCCATTTCTTTCTATGTTGTTTAGGAGTCATAACCATTGCTACGCAACCAAATACTCGAAGATGTGATAACTTTATCTCACGTTCGCTCCATATTTCCTCAGGTGATTTTCCATTATCCCTCTTGTTAGGCGTTCTGTTTAATAAATATGTGGCAGTATTTATGTTCTCTGCCCAAAAACATTTTTTCAAATTTGCATCAATCATTGTTCTGGCCTTTTCAACTATAGTACGGTTCATCCTCTCTGCTTTACCATTTTGTTGCGGAGTGTATGGAGCAGATGTCTGGTGTACAATGCCATTATTTTCGCAAATTTTCCTCATTTCGCCATTACAAAATTCCAAACCATTATCTCCGGAACTGTTTAACCTCTTCCTTTCTAAAATTCCACACCCTCCAGACGGCATAGAGATCGTGATGTATGCGGATGATTGTACGATCTTGGCGTCGGGTCCTACAGTCGATGACATATGTGATAGATTAAATGTCTACATAGCATAGTCCGGTCAAAAAAGACATGCGTATAAGGGGGAAATAGCAAAAATTCAAAAAGCTGAATTTTGGTGGAGAGCTAGGGTTGGCCATTAAAAGCAACGTCTTAAAACTCCCCATCGATCCCATGTGTGCAAAACAAGTTATTCGGGGTCAAAGGTCATTTTTGGAGGCATTATTCAGTTTTTTTTTAATTTTTCTCAAAAACGGTAATACTTAGCAAAAGCCCGCTAAAGTAAAAGTTGTAGATTCAATAATTGTCTACAAGATTGGTCCTTACGATTCTTAAAAAAGACTTACCATTTTCGAGATATCTCGACCTAAAGGTGAAATAAAAAATTAGCCGCGTAAGTACATTATGAGGCGAACCGGTTAAAGTAACGACACTATGTGTTAGATACTTCCGTAAGCTTTCAAACGATATCCCCTTTGCAGTAATCGGTTCAGTAGAACCGGGTCTAACCCGGTTTTTAAATTTGGCCTTTCGGGTCTAATAACCGTCGAACCGGATCTGCAACCGTTGAAAATTATACATTTCCGTAATCAGCGCAACAAACCCTACCTTCGGACAAAACTTGAAAAAAAAATCGGAGAGTTTTCGTTGGGGTCGTTCCCGTTGGGCTTTCGATTATACATGTGGGTTAAATAGGCTATTTTTGCATAAAATGACTCTAACATTGAATAACTCTACTAAACACACTCTGATTTTGTTGGAATTTTTTTTAGAAGATAGCTATAATTTCGCCCTTCAAGAAAATATATATATTTTTGGGGGCCAGACCCGATTACTTCGCTTATTTTAGCCGGTTCGTCTGAATATGTGCATATTTCCCTTATAAGTGCATAAAAATCATGTGTTTTTTAGAACAGCTATATCTCAAGAATGGTTCCTTCTAAGAAAAAAATTGTAAGGGTCAAACTTGTAGATAATTTTTCTGTCTACAATATTTACTTTAGTCACTTTTTGATTAGATCAACCGTTTTCAAAAAATAAATCCGAAAACCTAAAAACCCTTAAATTTTGACCTTTGAACCCGAATAACTTGTTTTGCACACATGGGATCGATGGGGACTTTTAGGACGTTGCTTCTAATGGCAAACCCTAGCTCTCCACCAAAATTCACCTTTGTGGGAATTTTTGCTATTTCAATGTCTATTTTGACCGGACTAGCAGGCCTAGTGCAGTTCTTCCATCTGAGGAATATGAAAATATCCGTCGCTAAACCCCCTGTCACTCTGTTCACCACATGGACGGCTGAAATGAGGCTCCCACTGAACATATTGGTCGATGGTACACTGATTCCGACCACTAACTACCCAAAAATACAGAATGCCGCCCTGGGGACTGCAACAGGGTGCCTCCTCATGACACCAGTGGACCATCTTCATGAGGAGACGAAGATTTTACCGGTGTGTCAACACAACAAGAAGTTGTCGATACAGTTCCTGCTTGGGTGTTATCGCAGTGAGCATCCCTGTGGATGTAATGGACATGCTTCCTCCACCCAGGCACGTCAGGTGAGATCTTTATGATCTAGAGAGAGAGGTCCAAAGGTATAAAAGAGGACCTCCAGACCAACGGGCCTATCAGGCAGGCTTGGATAGCATTCACACAGACATGGTTGCGCAGGCAGTACAGAACCACTCTCTATCCATCGCAGCAGAAGAACGACAATGTCAGTGTTGCCACTTCATATACTTTGTCTTGATATGATATTGTCAATATTTTCAATGTAAATATTGCATTTATGAAGTCAGTCTGTACGTGTGACTGTGTAGGAAATTGATTGAAATGACAGCCAAAATATCTTCATAACCGAAGTATAATATGTTCATAAAATGTGTACAAATATTCAAGCCACAGAAATTCCAAAGTCGCTTAAAAATTCATTCTTCTTGATATTTCTAAATACTGTTGCATGCACAAAAACAAAAATTGATCAATTTGAAACATTCTTGTGACGTGTAATATGTATGAAATACACTGTGAATTCCAGAACATCCCCGATTGTGTCAATACAAGGTATTAATTTTACAGAAAATTTTATTGGAATGTAAGAATAAAAAATAAGTACGAATACATTTTAGTGCTAGTTATTCTGTACGAATTTAAAAAATGGTGGAACTAACTGGATTTATAAAGCTGACTGTATAATAATATCCCATGGATTTGATGCAATCTTACCATTCTTCATCAATGCCGATTGCTTAATAAATTATAATGCGCCATAGTAAATACATCTATTAAATAATAGTAATTTATTACATAAGAATACATATACATATATATGTAGATAACAAAATAATAATAATAAAATCATCATTTTTTTAGATGTTACTGCCTAGGAACAGCTTAATACATGAAGGGGAATATGACAGTACTACTACACATAGTCTATAGATTCATTTTAAATGTTATGAAATATAATATGATAAAAACTTGTTATGTTTAATTTTTATTTTAATTGTTCAAATATAGAGAAATGGACGTGTAAATATAGGTATGTATATACTCTCCATCAAACCAACACATATTTGTCGGTGAGAGATTATTCTATGTATACTTGATAATTGTTTTAATTTACTCCCTTGACTTCACAAAATCTCTTGACGATGCTCCGTAAAACATCGTTTTACAAAAATGTTTGTTATATGTATATCAATTTATGTATGTATGCAATTTATAAATATCAATAATATGTAAACGACAAATAAAACATGGAAAAAAATCTGATCAAAACAAAACAATCATGTCTCAGCTTTGAATTATTCTATCTCTGTCCTCAACATATTTTCGTTAACGACTTCAGTTTAATTTTCATAATTATTGTATTGTTATTAATAATATTATCAATTGCAAGGCTCTTTCCATCTGCAATTTATTGATTTTTTATGTAATCGATTCTGTCACTAACCGATTCTATTCGCAAACCTAATACCGACGATTATTAAACTGAGTATTTATTGCCGAGTTAACTACTGAGCTTGTGGCTTCCTGGACATGCTGGTTACGCATGAACTCGGTAGCAAATTCAGCCTGTGCCTTGGCCATACTCGCGCCAGAACTTCTATATATGGAATGGATCTGAAAATCGAATAGAAAATAGTCTTATAAGTATTTTTTCTTGTTCTGGAATATAAAATTTAGTTTACCTTAGTAATCATCATTATATTTGCAGCAGCTGTAATAGCAAAACAGAAAGCAATGCAGAGCAAAAGTAGACCGACAATAATACCAGCAGCTGATGAATTAAATTGTGATATGGCAACTATGAACCCACAATAACCACTTTTTGGAAAACCAATTGCTTGAAACACGGAGAATAGTGTTTGAAAGAAATAAACAAAAAAGAAAACCATGAAGTTGAAGCTAGAATCGTTGCGAAATGCCTTGTAGGCTGGTCGGAACCTATAAAGAAAAACAATATTAAGGTATATTTCATGTAAATTCTGATAAATAAGACTACTTACCAACAAATGTACGATGCAGGTGTAAACAACAAAGTATAGAAAATCGAGAGTCCGAAATTTGTAAAATCACCAGAATATAACAGAATGGTTAGACCTCCTATAATGTTGACACACATAGTCAAAGTGTAGACTAACATATAAGGAAAATAAAATAATTTATATTATTTTAAAAAATCTGATACTAGTTCAACAACTTACACATCCATGTATAATATAAGTGCTTGACAAGCCTTTGGAATTCTGGGGGTATTTCTAAATTGAAATCCTGATAGAAACATGGTTTCACACAAAAATTGTCTGGTAAAGGTGGCCAGTTATTTAGTTGGGGAACATTGCCTTGCAATTGCTGTTCTCGTCTATCTAGTTCTGCTGCTTTTCTATCCAATTCTTCTTGTCGGCGCTAAATGATGATAATTGAAAGAAAAAATCAATTTAATGTCTAGACTATTGTAAAGCATTAATTTATAATTCAAGTCATTTTGTAACAAATCACGATTTCAATTGTATTAATTTTAAAATAATAAATAAAATAATATTTTTTTCCAGTGCCTTAAGAGGCTTTATTAGAAATATATAATATATTAATTAAATTTGGCGTGTATTTCAAAATTTAATGTTGGCAACGTTAAGGATCAATCAGCGTTAAAATTCAATTTTAATCAGAAAATACATTTCTACAAGGTATATGAGAAGAAGACGACATACAGTGGCACAGATAAGTAAACGTACCCCTTACAAAAATGAAGTTTAATCTTAATTGTTGGGTCTTTTATAGCAACAACTGCACTGTGTGGCTCCTTGGAGACAAAATAACCATAATGACACAAATTTATTTCAATGTAATACGTATATTTATTACAATTAAAGAAAATAAATTTTCACAACACAGAAAAGTATACGTACGTATTAAAACTATTTGCCTTTTAGTTACAATAACTTAAGGAAAACATTGGGATATATATGTTCATTTGTTTTGTATTAGGTCCATTTAATACATTTTTACCGAATAGACAAGTTTATACGTATTTTACATGGCAATGGTCAGACATTCAAGGCAATCATGAATATTTCCCTCGGAATTTTCTGCACGGAAAACGACTTAAAAAGGTGAAGTTCTTTTAAAATTTATATTTTGAAATGTTGAATACTACTAGAATCATTTAATTATGGAACATTCATTTCGTATCGACAAAAATATTCTCTAACCTAAATATGGAAAAAAATTGTGAAATTAGGGAAAGAAAACAAATTACGCACGGAATTTTTATTAATATGAGATATGCCGCCAAGCCCTAGACTGGAATACCCAGGGGCACAGAAAGAAGGGCCAGGACCACTTGGAAAGAAGCCTAATGAAAGAAGTAGATAGCAATAGTACTAGCTGAAATGAAATGAAACATATCCCGAATTATAGAATAATTAGTTGGAAATAAAGTAAGATGAAATTTAGCTAATTCTCTTTCAGCCCAAACATGAATATACTTGCGCAATGCAGTTCACGCGGAATAGTTTTTTCTCGAGAGAACATTCCTCCTATTATGAATAATTGGGGAAAAATAATCATTGAGTTTGGCAGCACTGAAGGGTCGTTTTAGTACCTTGTGTGCCCTAATTGTTGTGAAAACAAAGATTTAAATACATTAAGATAGGAAATCTCAATTGTTAACTTTTGTCAATAGATGGAGTTAAGCTCTGTTGTTACGATATCATAACAACATTCTGTTAAGTAGTTAACCATTTCAGGCGATTTTAACCGCTAAGTTCATACTTAATGAACTGGAAACTGCTATGGAATACAATTCTGAGTCCAACTTTTTGCTTTCCTACAATTTGTATAAGCCGAATTGCGCTTTAATGGGGTTTTTATCATTAACATACCCCTGTTGTTGGTAAAATGTTTATATACTTTGTATCATAAACATTTGTGCATTATGCATCTTTTCCAGTCTTTACAGTTCTATCTCTTTGGTGAAAACAAAGAGAAAATGTTAAGTGTTTGTGTTTTTAGACAAAATAAACAAATTTAATCAAATAAATTACACTTTTACCCATCAAAGAAATTCAGAAGATGTTACTTGTTATGAAAATCATCAAAAAAGATTGTAAAATTCCAAGGAAACAACTATCATGAATGTATCAAAAACCAGTGTTTTTAATAAAAAAAAAATGATGGCAAAAATTGAAAAAATATGAATTTTGAAATAAAAATAATTGGAAATATGGAATTATCCAGTTTTTCAACAATAACGAAGCGGTGTATTGTATGTGCAAAATTCTGCTATCCTTCGTTGATCGGTACAAAAAGTTGAGAATGACCGAGTTTGCAAACTAATGTTATTTTGTGAAATATGTTAATTTTTTAATAAATTTCCAACCGCGAATTGAAGATTTTAGTATAAAAACTCAACAAATCTGTTTATTTTGCATGTTTTTTACAGCACTTTTGGGAAATACCAACTTTTTTTGTAATCTCCCTTCAGTTTTGCAAGGGAGATTTTTTTGGAGGAAAACACATGTTTGAGAGCGTTCATGATACCTACTTTTTCTCCATTGGAATGTTTTTCCGTGCGGATTTTTTGTTTGTGATAGGAGAGAAGAGAAAAGAGAGAAATTCCGCACGGAATTTTCATTCATGATTGGGCTGTTTACATTTAAAAATATGTATTGTTGACATTTACGATATATTGGAGGTTCTTATAGGGTATTATCTTGTTTCTGGATCCCATAAAAGGTTTGGTCACTTCTTTCGGGGTCTAGAATTTTATTATTAACTAACGTTTTTACTAAGATTGCAATTTTTAGATTTCGTCAAAATATTTCAATTGCACACTAATGCATTATTTCTCGATAATACATTGCAACCCATTTCTTAAATGTTATACCTAGTAATAAGTTAGAATATGTCTGAACAAAATTTCTCTGGTTTGCTCTTAGAGATTTGCTTTGCACTGCCCCCCTATGGACATCCGTTACAACATATTCATCTCCCGACTATAGAACGGAGACATTTAATGATTAGAGCAGTTTACGTGTTCAGATCAGTGCCGACCAAGAAGAGCGAGGACAAAAATGTGTAATATGGGCGTTGTTGTGGTAGGGACGTGAAATATTTGCGTACGTCTCGTCCGTAATTAGTTATAGCAGTAAAGGCTTCGATACATAATGCGCCCCATACACTGTGAGCCATGCCGGACAGCATTTGTAATAGTATTTAATTTAATAGTATTTTAATTTTTATACATTGTTCAATTTAAATTACTCTCCGAACGACGATAAAATATGTCCCATCTCTAACAAATGAGAGAATTTATCGAAATAAATTAATTATGACAGAAAAAATACAACATTTAAAAATTTATTAAAACCCCAAATATTTTTAGAAAAACTGCAAAACATGAATGAACTAGTATACACACAATTCATAGCAAAGTTTGTCTTCTCTTTCATTGCAGCTGAATTTCTTGTCCATCATTTCAAATTCGCGTACAAATCTAGACATAAAAATCTAATGCCTGCCACAAAGTGTGTATACCAAAAAGATATTTTGGCAGGTCTCTCTCGTTATATTTGAAAATAGAAAAATTAAAAAATTTACTGAAAACGCCAAAATTGTGAGAAAAAATAGAAACCATGAATGAAAATAATATAGTTCAATATAAAATAGATATCTGAAAGAAGGACAAATAATCGTATCAATGAATTTTACTCGTCTTTTTGCTGAAACTTTCTTTAAAATCAGTAAATAAAAAGTATGAAAATATGAATCATGTTGCTATGAATTGTGTACCATGTCGTATGAACGGGTTAATTCGTGTACGTAATTATGAGAGCAAACAACGTGATTCAAATGCTGGTATGGCATTAGTCTGTTCAGAACTGCACAAATCTACTAATTTTTACTATATTTTTCGATAACATAAGGGAAAAATTGTTATCGTATGTAGTAAAAACTTGTAGATTCTTGCAGGTTCTGGAACAGGAATATTGTTTGTGACGAAATTAAAAATAATTAAAACTTCAACTAAAAATTGTGTTTTGGAGGAAAATGTATCATTATCATTCATTGGAAAATGGATTGAATGAATACTATTATTCAATTACACATGTACACAAGGCGTTCATCGGCAGCAGCAGTTTGGTAGTAAATGTATAGCACTCTTCAAATTCGTTTTCCAAGCCAAATGAACCCCTTCTGTACGTGTGTGCTTGATAAGTGTATAGCAAAGTATTCAATCAAACTTCAATCTGCAATCAAAATCCTCAAATTTCCTTAAAAATATAAAGTATGTTCTGGGTACACTTCACCTCTCACTTCATGCCTCAAGCATTTTGTTCACCCAATTTACGCTTATTTTCCGAGTATTTTATGGACGAACTTGGGGGTGATCTCCTTTTTAAATACCCTAATGAGTCTTAGCGCCAGGATATTCGATTCGAATTCAAGATCGTTAAAAAAGGCTATACATGATATTTAAAGCAATTTGTATGCTTGTATAAAATTGGCGGATCCTCTACATGGAATAAATACTTTTATTTTACGTCTACAATTTGTTGCAAAAACATGTTATGTTGTGTCGTCCTTATTGCACGATTAGTTTAGTTTTTCAAATTTTTTGCCCGAAATATCCACAAAATTTAGAAAAAAACGGAAAATTATTCTTCGCGAAGCTTAAATAAAGATGTTGTACCTAGATATTCTTTATAGAAGCGAAATATTTGTTATTTATTTTTGAATAAAAATATGTTTTGACAGCAAATTAAGACATCAGTTGGTATTATTGTACCACCTTTCTTGCACAATGCTTAAGAAATTTCCCTACTTACTTAATTTGGTTCTATAATTTACATTTTTATATGATGAAAAATTATATAATACGGACATTTTTGTATTTTACAGCATCTTACATCCATAAAATACCGAATGAAACCCTTTCATCATTCTGAAGATTATTAACAATTAGTTGCAATACAATGTAATTATTATTATATGATTGTTTTATATAATTATGTAAGAAAATGTTATTTGTTTCTCTTTAAAGTGAATAAAATCCCTGATGATGACTATCGATGATAGTCGAAATATCGGATATTAAAAATAAAAACTAAAAACCGAAAATGTTCTGTTTTTAATTCTTTATGACCTTAAGCCAAACTATTAGAAGAAGAAGATTATTTTTTAGGTTAAAAACAACATTTATTTTTTTGATACGACAAATCGGTGTTACGTATGGCGTTGAGGAACGAGAAAAGAAACGTGGCCAATTTCGTTAACCAAATCATACAAAAAGAAAATCAAATCGATTTCAAAATAATCTTTAGGCAATAATTATTAAAATATATTGGAAAACAACTAAAATAAATACAACATTTCACAACTAAAATAAATACAACATTTCCTAAGAAAAAACTCGTGTTTTGTCAGATGACAAAACTTTCTATAGAAAATCTGTTAGAATCCTCATTTTACAATTCATGCAAAGCAATTTGCTTAATTCTTGTACCAAAGATGATTTCAAACAATTTGTTTTATACAATTTATAAAATATATATATTTTTAATTTTGTATAAGAAAAAATTGTCGTTGTCGTAAATGTTACGTGGTACCAATAAATAACACTACGACAACGACTACGCCAACGACCGCACAAACGTCGACGTCAAATGTTTATTTTGATTGTAAAAACTGTAGGGTTGGTTTTTCTTCTTAAAAATGATCTACTAACAATTCTATACATTTTTGTTTCCAAAAAAATTCTTTAAAAATTTATATTTTTGCTTTTTTGTACAAATACATGCATAATACCAATTAGTCGTTACGACACGTCAACTTACAATTTTTGATACGACAACGCCAACCGTAATAAGGGTGAATATCTCTGCCCCGCCTAATATACCACACTTAAAAGAAGTGCTTTAGAAAATGTTGGTGCGTTGTAACGCCTTTGACTGTCAGACCGCTTGTGCCAGACGAATTGCGCGTAGCGGTCATTGACAGAGCGGATCCTGAATGCAGGATCAACGACAAACACTGGCGGCTGATTGAAAATCAGCTGCGTGAGATAGTGTTTGCTGGCGAAGGGGAGCCTCCCAAGCACACACAATTCGGCAGTGCAGCTCCTTTCAGAGGCATCAGGATCGTCTGTTGTGAGAACAAGGAATCCTTGAATTTCCTTGTTAATACAATAAACGGCCTTGGTGAACTCTGGGAGGGCTGCCAATTGGCGGCTGTGGGTGTAGACGAGGTTCCCAGAAGAAAAGTATTGTCGGCGTGGGTACCCCCGCCTGCGGTGGACCCAACAAGGATTCTGACGATACTTGCCAGACAGAACCCTAACCTCCAGACCAGCTCATGGAAGCTCATCAGCCACAGTCCGGAGGGTGAGGGTATGGCGATAAGGGTGTCAATTGACACACATGGGCAGGAATACCTGCGGGCTCGAGAGGGAAAACCGCACTTTGGCCTAGGATGGATAAGATTCCGTCTAGGTCAAAGACAGTAAAGGAACGACGGCAGCAGCCGCTTCGCATTATGCAGATTAACCTGCATCACTGCAAAGCGGCTGCTGCTGAACTTCTACTCTCCCTCTCAAAGTCAGAAGTTGACATCGCTTTAGTCCAGGAACCCTACTTATATAAAAATAAGGTTGCTGGGCTAAGCGATAGAAACTATACTATCTTCGCCACATCCAGATGATTGTCTTATGTTCAATTCGCGCATAATAGTACCCGAATGCTACAGAAAACAAATTCTCAAACAACTGCATCGCGGTTACATAGGAACAGAAAGAAGCAAATCTATCGCACGCAGCTACGTATATTGGCCAAACATAGACAAGGACATAGAGACTTACGTCAAGAAATGCAACAATTGCCAACTCGCAGCAAAAAGTCCCATCAAAACCAACCTTTGTCCTTGGACCACAACAACACGCGTTCTCGAACGTGTTCACATAGATTACGCAGGTCCTGTAAAAAGCATTTACTACCTCGTAATAGTGGATTCATATTCCAAATATCCCGTCATATATGAAACTTCATCAACCACGACCGCAGCAACATTAAGGTTACTAACTACTTATTGTTCACAGTTTGGAAATCCTGAACAAATCGTATCCGACAATGGAACACAATTTTCCTCAGCGGACTTTGAAAATTGGTGTTCTCAACGAGGAATCAAACACACGCGAACAGTTCGATATCACCCAAGTTCCAATGGTCAAGCAGAAAGATTCGTCGATACTCTCAAACGATCTTTAAAAAAATCAGAGGGAAAGGAGACGGCATCTAATGCACTACAAACATTCTTAGAAGTGTATCGTTCAACACCGAACAAAAACTCACCTAATGAACTCTCTCCAGCGGAATCATTCCTAGGTCGAAAAATGAGAACAGTTTTCGATTTAATAACAAAGCCTCCACCAGCGAGCAGAGAGAGAAACATTCAAATGGAGAAACAATACAACCGGAAACATGGTACAAAACAACGAAATTTCATCACTGGAGATCTTGTCTACGCTAGAGCAAGAGAAACCGATCAAAATGTACCTGCAGAGCAAAATGATAATCTTCCTCTTCAAATCCTACTAGAAGACTTCAACATTAGTCCACCAATGGAAGAAGATTTCACAACTCCACCATCATTACCGGTTATGTACCCACAACGCATCACTTCTCGAAGAAACCCTGTACAACCAGTATCCAGGACCCCCGAGAAGTCTCAAAAAGGGATATGTTAGGGTTCCACTGTAAACAATCAGAAACTAGGCATCATTGTTATTATGCATGCACACATACATACACACACACACTTGCAATCCTCATGCTATACTCTTTCTCACTCAGTCTCTTTCAGTCATTCAGACAACAGAGTCATTGTATTACACCACAAGTAGTAACACGCACATCAACTCATTGTAACGTATTTTCAGTTTCCAGAATTAAACAGAATAAATCTTGCTTAAGTTTGTTAATTTATCAATAAGTCTTTTATTTATAACATAAAAGCGCAACTAAATCTTTTACTCAAACATAAGAGTACAACAACTCTATTTTCCGCACTTACAGCACTGACGTAGCCAGGGGGCCCGAGCCCGTCCCGAAATTTTATTTTTGGTAAATTTTTATATATTTTACTCAAAAATAATCAAATTTGTCGATTGGGCCTTGTGCTTGAGATCTAAGCATAATCAAGTCTTACCTTTAAGCAGATGATGCTCAATTGCTATTTTCCGATGCTAAGAGCAATGACGTTTTGTTAAATACCTAGCAAAATTTTAAGGAAGGGGTTCCATGCGATGACCTGATTTCATGGCATCTGTTGCATTGGTTTAAACGAAGGCGTGAAAGATCCGATCTTTTCATCAGCATTTGAACTCATTCCATCGATCAAATAGAGATGCATTTTGTGTTTTTATTTATACACATTCTTCTATATATATATAAGATTTATTATTTACAATAGGCTTGATATCGTTGGAGACTAGAAATCACAACCAACGTTGTTAAAACTCTCGTCGTAATGATAATGTCATTGCAAAGGGTTGGCATGTCAATGCATTGGTGTAAAATGACATGCTTTGAATCCAAAAATGAATAGCATCTTTTGGGGCATAAGCTGCCCCTGCGTACATAAGCTGCCTTGCCTGCTTACCTTGCTTGCTTCTGATAAAAGAATAAAAAAGAAAAGGGCAACCCAGTTCGAAATTTGCTCGGCCTTCTTTGTTCTTTTATTTTTATTATGTCAGAAATGAAGCAGGAAAGCAAGGCTATCAGGCAAGGCAGCTTATGTACGCAGGCCATAAGGGTAAAAGAATTCATTGGTCAGTTTGCACAGTTGAAGAGACTCACAACTTTCTATAGAATTATTCGAAACGACTCTACTAGCGATGTGGTTTCAAGGTTTATTTTTCTCCAAATTATTATACCTATTATTTGATTTTCTCTTTTTGAAATATCGTTTGTTGTTAATGTTGCGAGATTATCAAGACCAATATCGACAGCGAGAATCGAATACCTATAGGATTGTATACTTCTATTCTTGTAAATACATTGCCAGAAAGTTATGGTCATATTTCTTATTATTCCCCACCTCGAACCTTAATCCATATTACACTAATTATTTCTTTAATTATTGAATTTGTAATAGTAGTATTTAAATTTGAATACGAAATGTATTTACTAATGTTTATTGTATATTATAATGTTTATGAGTAGTTATGATCTAAAGGGGGCAACTTATAATCAATGCAATTATTTCTTTAAATTTTTTATGTATGGTTTGTAAGAACAATAATGTTTAATATTTTATTTATAGAGTAGCTATGAAGAACGGAATTGGCCATTGAATTAACCTTATGGCTTCGATTGCAAAGTAATGAAATAAATAAATAAAAATAATGTTTTGCTGTATACAATATGAGTTATTAGCCGTAAAGGCTTATGGCCTGTTTCATTAAGACGATTCGAATTCAAATTCTTTTTGCTTTCAATCAAATAAAAATTTTTTACAACAGGAGTTTGGTAGTAATAAATTGAAATTTGAATTTGAAAAAATTTACAATTTTTATAAAATTTTGTTCCCATTCCCGAGATTTGCATCTCTCCATAGGAGGAAGTTTTAAGGGATGACCCCCATTTGTATATTTCAGAAAATCGAAAAAAATGTTATTGGCCCATTTTAAAGTATAAGTAGCATTGAATGTATGTTTCTTAACACCGTAGTACGTTTTTTCCCGATATAACATTTTGAAAACGGTGCCAACTCTAGCTCAAAAATAAATAAAATAAAAATAATAAACCAATTGTCATAAAATTTTGTGGGCTTATCAAGGACTTAAAAAACTAGCCTTTCATCGACCGATTTTATTTTTAAATGTTTCCCCTTTTAAAAACGTTAGTTTTTTAAGCCAAAAATTGAAATTTCGACATTTTGTACCACAATTTCCATAAAATCTAATGTTTTTTTTTTTTTTTAAAAAAAAGAAATCAATCGATGAAGGATTAGATCTCTATGTTCTAAATCAAGGCCGCTCAAAGGGCGCCCTTCTGCTGTCGGTGTGTGTCAATTTGCTCACTTACACAATTAAAAAATAGTGCTTTTGTTTTTGAAATGAACATTTTCAATACACAATTTTTTCCATTACACAAGACAACCCAACAAACCAACATTACTCGAAAAAACATCATATTTTAATTATAAATACTTGTGTAGCCACTGGAGAATATACGAAACTTGATTCTCTTGAAAATAACGAATGTTTATGCTAATTATTAGCTTATCCGTGTAATTGAAGAATGTATTTATACGAATTATTTTTCGTAAATTTTATAAATATCAGACTGAACGGAATGTTGGGAAACTATCAAAATGTTTGTGTTTCAAAACTAACCCCCCCGTTTACACATGCAAATGACAGTTCGAAAAATACCAATACACTAACACATATTCACTGCCACACCAACTAACAACCTCACTGCCGATAAAATTTCCTTGTCAGTAATCAATGTAAGTGCTTTGAAAGTAACTTCAATTTTTTCCGAACGTTTACACATGCAAGTGTCAGTTCGAAAAAATTGAAGTTTCGACTATAATATGTATACACAACTGTCTGCAAGTTACTTGCATGTGTAATCATTGGGTAACACAATAACAAAGTATATGACGGCAGGTTCATTAGTTTTTGAGCTAGAGTTGGCACCGCAAAACGCTTTAATAAAAATAGGTTGGTAGACGGTCAATTGCCACAAAACTACGTAGTATTTTTCAGCAAGAAAAATTCAGAAAGTAGATTAAGAGTACGTTTATATATAACCGGATTTAACAATCCCACCGGATTTTAAGTGTCAATTCCATTGGGTATACGGCCGGCTATTATGAGAAAAATTCACTACTTATAAAAATTTTTGATCCCATTCCCAAGATGTGCACCTGTTTATAGGGGAAAGTCTTAAATCTCCGGCCAAAGGCCGTCTACTTAGAAAAACTTACATTTAAAAAATATTTTTCAGAGAGTTAGCTACCGGGAAAAAATTATTTAAAAAAAACGGAATTTTACAAATGTTCTGTTCCAGAACTGCATGAATTTACTAATTTTTACTATTTTTTCCGATAACATAAAGGAAAAAATGTTATCGTAGTAAAAAATTGCTCTGTTCCAAAACCTACTCCTCTGCTCTGTTCAAGAAGCTACTACGAAAAAATAGTAAAAATTAGAAGATCCTTGCAGTACTGGAACTGACCAAATAGTAGCTTTTTTCAGTAGTGCGATTCTCGAACTCATTTTTTGAGTTACCGACAATGTCATTAACATTAAAATGCTTTTAATTTCGGTAATTAACGATATTTTTCGGTGAGTTAGTGAAGAATAAAAAGCAGTCGTAAAGTTATACCAATAGCAAGAGTGTTGTCAACTATTACTTGAAGTTTTCATTCATAATTTTGCGTTTTAATTTTACCGATTTTTGTCGGTAACTCAAAAAATGAGTTGGAGAATCGCACTACAGGTTCAGGAACAGAACAAAAAGTAAACGAAGTAAAGCAATGTCAATGTTGCAACACATATTTACTTCGTCTTTTTATGATGTCAATATTTGCAATGAAGTGGTCTGTTCCAGTACTGCATGAATCTACTTACTATTTTTGGCATATCTTTGCTTTACCGACAGTATTCGGAAAGATATGAAATCTTTGCTACATATAGTGCTTTTTAAGCTGATATATGTACGCTGTATAATTTTTGTTGGGGAAATGTATACTTCCCGAGATATGGGCCTCTGAAGTTTCAAAAATTCCCTTGTTTAAAGGCCGGCTACTTAGAGAAAAATTTTAATTTAAAAGAAAATGTTGTTCCCGTTCCCGAGATTGGCTCCAGTCCATAGTAGAAAGTTTCAAATGCCCGGTCGAAGGCCGGCTATTAAAAAAACTCACGATTTTTGAAAAAAATTTCAAACTGTCGGTAAAGGAAATGTGTACCCTATTTTTTACTATTTTTTTCGATATAAAGGAAAAATTTTTATCGTAGTAGCTTCTTGCAGGTTCTGGTACAGAGCATAAATATTGCAAATTAGGGTTCCCAAGATTTATTTCAAACTAAATTTATCCACATTGTACTTTTTATGTTTCCTTCTAAATATTTTTAGCTTAGTTTTACAGAATTTTGCCAGAAATCAGTTTTGATCATACATTGAAATTATAATATACGCCACGTATTTGTTATTTTAAACCGCCAGAATAAATGATATTTAAGTTTATCTGTAATTTTTCATTTCGGTTGTCATCTGAAAACAAGAAACCATAGAAAACCGAGAAAATGCTCAACGCCCAATATGCATTTGGTGCGTTTCATTGCATTAAACATACAATATGGAGATGTTGATTGAGAATCGTATTACCGACCTGTAATTCCTCTGTGGTTATTTGAATACTGGTGCTAGGTGCTGCGGGGGCGCGTTGTTGTGCTGGCGGTATGTTTTGTGATAGAGGTTGCACCACAGCAGCATTAGAATTAATTGTAGAGTTAATTTGTAGTTGTGGCTTTGATTGTTCCTGCTCAAATGGGTTGTAATCCTCTAATGAACTCTGAACGTTGGTTGTTGTGCGCGTCGCCTGTTGTATAGCTGGGTCCTGAAATTCATAGGGGATCATAATTAAGTCTCCATTGTTATTTTATTCACTTTGAACACACAATAAGGCTTTTGTGTTCTCGTACGTGAGAAGAGATAACGAAAAATGATTCAATAATACATACATCCATGTGTGTATTGTAAAAACAGTCTTAATTTTCTCTCACATCACGCAGTATACACAATCAATTCCTTACCGCAAATGGATTGTCCAGATTTGGTTCCCCAAAAGGATTATCATCGAAGCCAGACATTTTTTCTTCTGATAATCGGAGAGATATTCAAAAAAATACTATAACTTTTCACTTTTTGAGCTGAGTCAGTCAGATGGATCTGTAGATCGAAAAATAAACGAACATATGGATCTGTAGATCGACGTGTTGCAGGAATACTAAATACTTTCCGTGTAGAAATAGTGCAATGACGTAACGTACAATGCTGTCCATGGACTATACCAACCCAGCAAAAAGTTTGCATCCGTGGATGCCCAGCAAAAAATTTTGGAAGTTGTGCAATTCGAGTTATGATTTCACAACATCTTTCGATGTAGTCCAACAGAGTTATGAAAAATGCACTCCGTTCGATACATTTTATAAGCAGTTGCTTTAGAGATCCCCACAAAACAATAACAGTTGGTTAGCACTAAATTACGGAATTTAATCCCCAAATATAATGTGTGTTCGTTTACTCAAAATTCGTACAAATTGTTAGTGGATGTTGCTCATTTACTCTCCAGTACAATGCAAAAGCCCTTATTCGTTTTTAAGATGTTACTGGACTTGTACAAATTATGAGTAAACGAACACACCTATAGTTTTAGTTTTTTCTGAAAAAATCTCAGATACACAGAGACATTCGACAAAACAATAAAATGTATAAATTTTGCTGCTAATTCCATAAATTGCACGGTAATACAGATATTTCCTTGGGGTGTGTAACCTTTTATCCCAATAATTTTTTTTGGTTTTTGTGAAACGTCAAATAAATTTTCATATAGTAGGTTAACCCGGCAAAAAGCTCTAATAGTACGGTTACACTAGAGTTTTTGCAATCCCACGGCAGCGTGTTCTTTCGTACCGGATTGACCGGAAACCATACTGTTTCGGCCAGCGGCTGTCAACCCAGCATCAAACCTATGCTTCTACTAGAGTTGTGCCAATTGAACTATATTCAACGACCTAGTTCATTATCTAGTTCAATGGACACCGGTCATGTGTAGGAACAAACTGCGTATACTTAATATCACACGTTAGTTTGTATGACGTTACTCATACGTTTTTGAACTAGGACAGTGAACTAGGTCGTTCAATTGCCCAACTCTAGCTTCTACGTAGGTTTCACATTTGCCACAGTTGGTAGAATGTTACCAAAATTGGTAACTTTTTTTGGGGTTGGTAATTTGGTAAATTCGTTTTTGGTTTGGTAACTTTTTAAGGTTTGAACAACTATCCAATTTTTGATTTGCTTTTAACAATTTCCGCATTACTTAACATACTGAAAAACATTAAAACAACTGTGTACGTGCGCTAAATTGTTCAACGGCGTGATAGGCAAATATCATAGTTAGGGTCTTTGTTCACATTGATATGTTATGCACCTATAGTGGCTGTTTTTCTTGCAAAATATTTTCTACCATCCAGCTAAAACTTTAATAAGTCATGTAGGTTCGTATCCTTCAAAATACCGAAAATAGAACGATACTCATCAAATGCTGCAATATCAGAGTGATGAACTACACGACAATTCTCTTAAGAAATGTTTTATTCCCATAGTGAAAAGTAAATACGAAATTTGTGCTACTTCAGTTGGACAATGTGACTTCAATGCTTCAATGTGTCCGTCAAGATTTCAAAAATAGGGCGGTATCGTTATATGGGGGCTATACCAAATTTCTCAGTAGAAATATTACCAAAAACTAATTACCAAATATAAGCCACGTCGGTTATATAATATGGTAAAATAATTCAAAATACCAAAAATCGGGCGGCATCGTTCTATTAGAGCTATATCAAAAATATATAAAAACATGTTTTATATACCCAACGGAAACCAAAATACTAAATCTCAGACATTTCATATACATACTGGGCTAATACCTTAAAAATATAGAAAAGCGGGAGACACGTTCTACGTCGGCTGCTGTCAAAAATATATTTTTAAAAGCTTCAATAGCATCGTTGACGACGCCTTTTTCCTTTATGTTCGGGAATCATATGAAATAATTGAGTGCAAAGGCAGGATGTATGGCGGATGACCCATCAATTCCACGTTTCGTCCCGTCGGTGTTTGAGAGGTCGCATTGTCATGGTGCAGAATGATTCGTCTTCTCATGTTCGTTTTTCTAATTTCTCTGGAGAATTCAGGTAAACAAATTGTAGTGTTTCACTCAAAATTAACCGTCCTACGTTGCTCAAACCGTATAGTTGCCACATGGTCAGTTTTGCCGAAGAAACAGGCGGCCATTTGCTTCGAAGTGCTTCTTCCATGAACAACTTCCGTAGGATTTGGCTTGCCTTCGAAGACCCACACGGTCGATGGCTGTTTTGTTTAGGGCTCATACGCATAGATCCAAGATTCGTCGATTGTGACGATCTTATAAACGTCGTTTTAGTCACCGCGACGTATTTATTCACAATTTCTTTGCATCAATCGACAAGACCCTTTTTTGAGCAATTTTCAAATTGTGCTGGATCGAACGAGAAACCCCCATTTCAATTTCCATTTTTTTTTTGCAAAGTGACCCTTTGTCCAACTTTCCGGAGGGTAAAAACTGTCAAATTTTCCAAAAAAAAATTATAATAGCGTCTGGCAACACTACGTGTTACCTAGGTCGCAATCTTTTGTAGTTCCCCTCGTATACGTGTATATCAAAACGTGAACCGATATATCCCATTTTCAATACCAAACATTGAATGAGTAATATACAAACATATATTCTAAATTATAAAGCTTTATCTTAGGTATTGCGAGCTGTATCTTGATTTCAACAGACAGACGGACATCGTTGTTTTATAAATTTAATTATTAAAAAAAATTGTTTATATTAGGCCCATACCTATATACGGACGTATACCCAGGGCGTGTGTGGTGAAAAGAGTAGAACACATGTATTCTTATGAGAACTACCGAAATACGTCGAGCGTATACTTTTTGTAAGTTGAACATTTTCAACTTTGACAGAACGTACGATATGTTATTATCAGGGTTTAAAAGCCAGCATCTAAAAACATTAGCATTAGCTGTACACTTCAAATGCTACACAATATTCACACACACGGCTAAACAAGCAACCGAACGCATATTTATTTTTGTACATTTTTGCTTATTTCGTTTTTTACGCCTAATCTTTTTTGCGTTAGGCATAATCAACAACCACGCTACATATTTAGCAGTCGGCTGACCATTCGTCAGAACGAATTAGCATCCCAGGGTGGTTTTTTGATTAGAGTTGCCAACGCAGTAATAAAAATGGTGTCATTTAATGTCAAAATGCCTCCATCATATGGTAGAACCTAAAGAATACTAATTATTATTGGTTAAAAATAAAAAAATATATATTGAACAGCTTCACTAAAAATTCACATGTCCTTTGAACGAAAAAGTGGAATTAATTATATCGTGATTTTTATTGCATTACACTGGTAACCCTGATCTCAAAAACAATTGCTTGCTGAAAACATGGCTAAGCCGCTGAAACTTTGTTGCTTATTCTCTTTCCTGATATGTGTTTATCATGTGTGCTGCAAAATATGAGTATGCGTGTCCGACGCTTTTTTATTAAAGCAACAATATCAAATAGCATCAGCATCGCTAGCAGTATTTTTGTGAAATTTGTTGCTACATGTTGCCGTTGTTCATTGTTGCTAAACATATTTCGAAGAAATTTAAGCAGGCAAAGCTGCAAATATTCGATGCTTTTGCTAATATGGCGTTAGCATTTTAAACCCTGGTTATTATAGGTATGTATGTGTGTGTTTTGTATTTTGAAAACAAAAGCCCATGGTAGAATAAGAAAAGGTAGCAGCAATACACAGCTGACTAAACTGGGTTGTAACGTTAGTGCCAAATTTCATATGACATTTTATACATTTATTTCTATTTCGATGTACATTAGGGACATATATTTTCTGAGAAAAAAATATATCATTCGGAAAAAACCATTTCCCAGAAAGACTTCTTCATAGAAGTTCGAACGATAAGCCGCGCAGTAAATCCCCGCTTGTAGAGGCGATACAACGTTTGTTAATATGTGAGGTATTTTGTTAAAATTTAAAAAATAAAGCCCTAATAAACATGTGCTTCTTTGATTTCTAAAACAAAATATTGAAACAGCTTCTCCTTTTTCTATGAATTTCCAGCGACCCCAAAGTTTTCTGCAAGAATTCTACTTTCTGCGAGAATTTATGCATTTAGTGGAATGATGTGGAAACATAAAAATTTAAAATGTAACGAATTTTCATTCATGTTTTCCAAAATATTCAACCAAATGTGAAAAATTATTAGTTTTTTAAATTCCAATAATTTATAGACATTTCCTTGTTTTGTTTACAAATACAACTGGCAGTAACGTTACAAACAAAAACAAATTCCTTTGTGGTTGTTGTTCGAGTTGTATTTGTTGTAGTATTAACTGTACCTTATATTTGTTCTACCATGACAAAAGCCCAACAAAACATGAAATACAATTCATTGCAAAGGAAAAATATTTGTTTTACGAATGAAAACATTTAATAAAGTTTCAGTCGCGGTTTTTGTGTTTTAAATGGGATTTCGGATTCAACGTATTTGGGTAATACGGACGCTCAGAGAGCGTTGTTGTGGTAGGTAGGTGAATATTTTTTGTACGTCACGACTTAAATTAGGTATAGCTGTTAAACATTTGTTGGTAACTCTTTGGTAACATTTTCGGAAAATTTTGGTAGATATTTTTTTTACTCAGTGGCAACCTACTAGGTTTATATGCTACTACAACAACAACTAGAGTTTTTGCCGGGTTAGGCCATGTTTATATTGTTACGAATGTAACTGATAGGTTTAGGTTAATTTAGTTTAATTTCCGTTAATTTAAAAATTTGAATTGTAACGTAAAGTTTTATTACGCAGTTACTTTATTTAAGCAACAACAACTACCATGTAGAATTCTCTCCATCATTCTAGTTCTTACAGGGTGTTTTTGTAAAAATGCTTGCCTGTCACACGAACCGTTCGTACTAAAACGTATACGTTCAAAATTTGGTTCTTGTAAAATTTTTCGTCTATTTCGTAAAAGCTTTTATATTTCAGGGCTTCCATGATACTTATTTTGTGAATTTTGCATAGGCATCTGCACGTCAAATGTGTTACTTGATGGTAACCCCGATAAACAGATGAAAAACAACAAATAAGAAAAAAATTTAATCAAATTTGTCCAAAAATAATTGTGATAATATGAAGAAACGGATGTACATATACGCGTGTGCTTCTATGGAAATAAATAAAATTGCATTCCTTTCCAGTTTTCGTGTGTTTTGTGCCATTTATTACTCAAATTATTTAATTTTCGTTCAAAACGATGGGTCTTTTCCATTCGTTTATTATTGACGTATTCGTTCGTCTGATTTTGTTACGAAAACCAAAAAAATTACGAAAATAAAAAGCTTTCATTTGTTTGTCACACGAATACAAACGTCAACCGCTATGAAAACCAAATTGTGTCTTCGTTCATAAAATCGACGAACGAATGGGCAAAAACTTTTTACAAAAACACGCTGTTAATTTACCTTTCATTTGACGTGCTTTTGTTTTGCCATAATCATGTAATTATCATTTAGTTTGCTACTTCTTTATTTCTTGCATTTGTTTGTTGTTGTAATTACGTCATTAGTGTGTTTGTCCACTTGTATTTATCTTCCCCCATGTATGTGAGTATGGTTGTTCGCTTAGGGGTATCAATAGGTGTGTTCGTTTGCTCAATAATTTGTACAAATTTGTACATGTCCAGTAATTTCTTGTAAACGATTAAGGTCTTTTGCAGTGCACTGTAGAGTAAACGAACAGCATCCAGTAACAGTTTGTACAAATTTTGTAAACAGATTTGAATGTTCTAGAGGTTAGTGGTGTTGAAATTGGGGAGTTATAAATCAACTGTATACAAAGTGAGGGATGATGGTAATCTTCAGGAATAGATACAGGATGAATTCTCGAAATTTCAAAATTTAGAGTATTATTCACAAATACTAAATCCAGTATCTTACCATACTTATTTATTACATTATTTATTTGATACATATTTATATCCGAGAAGCGAGTTACAACATCAAAAGAGAGCTGGTTCGTATTCTCACTTGGGGTCAATGGTGTCATACCATCAGAGTCCTCAAGCGAAAGCCACTTAATTGACGGCAAGTTAAAGTCTCCTAGTATTAGAATTTTATCAGTATCACACATTCTCGAGGCTATTGAGTTTATTGCAGACAAATGTTGAAAATACAGATTGTGGTCAGATGCAGGAGGTATATATGAACAGGTAACAAATAATTTAAATTTGACAAATTCAATACAGACTCCTATGAACTCGATGTCATATATGTCATTTAATGTAATAATATTAGAAGGGTATTTGGAATCGACTGCAATTAGAACACCGCCATCTTTTTTAATGATTCGATCTTTTCTAAAAATTTGATATCTTGAGCATAATATTTCGCTATTTAAAACAGAAGGTTTCAGCCAAGTTTCTGAGAGTACTATAATTTGAAACTCGAAATCGAAACTATCAGTGAACAGTCGAGACAATTTTGTATTTAGTCCCCTAACGTTCTGATAGCAAATTAAAATAGAATTATTTAGTTTTTTGGAGTCGACTCTGGTCTATGAGGTAAGTGAGCTAAGTTGTCTGATTTTTCAACAAATTCTTTTATAAATGCTTGAGGAGGCCAAAAATCTCTCGATAATATCTGATCAAATATGTTCTGAGGTACAATAATTTTGAATGACGATCTATTCTCTGAGTAGCGCTGTTTTAATTTATAAGTTTTCAGAAAATAATCTCCATTTATTTTAGATTTGATATAGTAATTTATGTCATCAACCGTTACAACTGGTGCGAACCTGGAAGCAAAAACAGCTTTCATGGGCTGAGCCATTAACAACGGTCTTTGGGAGATTCGCGGGGTTTGTGACGGAGCAGATGCGAGAGTTGGTGCGTTTGTAGAAGTCTCACTAAATTCTACATTTCTAACAGTGGGAGTCGATGAACTCGCTACATTGGTAGATGATGTAGGATTTTTTAGGGCTTTTTTATTCCTTAAAGTTGGAGTGCATACACTCGCTACACTAAAAGGATTAGCAGAGCCCTCGGGAACTTCAACAGCGGCAACCGATGTTGGCTGAGCTAACTCAGGTTGTCTGGACTCAACATCCCTGTTATAGGAAGCAGAAGTGCTCCCATGATTTAGTTGAGATGTGGAATCTTTTTGGGCTTTCTTACTCCTTAGAGTTGGAGTAGAATTACTCGCTGCACTCAAAGGGTTAACAGAGCCCATGACAATATCAGTGTTAGTAGCCGGGGTACGCAGAGCTGGGTCCGCCACAATGGTAGCATCAGTTTTCGGCCCCCCATATTCTGTAACAGGATTAGCAGATATAAGCGGTGAGAAAACAGTGCCACCTGAAACGCTAGGTGTATTAGGAAGCTTCGCTTTATTTGAAGTTTTCTTATTTGACCTTTTACGTTTCGTTGCAGATGTGGCTGGTGATGAAGAAAAATCATCTAAGTTTGGATATTTTTCAAAAATCCCATTAAAGCGGGTCATCCGTAAATACGCGTTCCAGATTTCCCTATTTATTTCAGTTATTTCAGTCGATAAGTCTTTAGCAAAATTGTAAAATTCAAAATCTATATTACGACACTTTACACAACACCATCTAAGCCCGTTAAAATCATGGTTGAGTGAGTCAGCAGTTTTTTCATCAATCCCAGCACATGTAGCATGTGAGTGATTGAGACAGAGCCAACACTCAATGGTTCTATCAGGATCAGTTGGATTCATGCAATTGTCATAAAAGCAAAACATTTTAGTAAGTTGTATTATATATAACAAGCTAATTAATTTAATTAAAAATTGAATTAGTAGAAAATCCGATGCCAGTATTCAATATATGATTGAGGCAAATAAAATTAGTCGATGGCAACTCTGTTTTGTATAAGTAAAGAAAAAAACAGAATATAACACAAAAGAAAATACAAGATATCAATTCAAATTACGAGAAATAATAAGAAGAAGACAACTTTCTAATTGGAAAAGAAAATTTTTAAAACAAACAATTTAAAGATATTCACTAATAAATTAAAAGCACAAACAAGTACACTTGAACTTGGTATACTTATCTACAAATTAGGAGGGATTAATAACTATTTAACGTTGATTTAACTGAGAAAAAATACGTTTTTAGTAACTCGAACAGAGAGCGCACAAATTCACAACTTTACACGACAGGATTGCCAAGCTTTTTGGTTTTGGGAACGTTCGAACACACAATGTCATATGACACGAAATAAAAACATTCCATATCTACCCACGCAGGCAATGTGGAGACGTAATTTTATTACAATTTTGCTGGTGTGGCCGCACAAAGTAAATGGCATAAGGAAAATCCCCAATATTGCACATATTAGCGACTATAGCTCTGTTCCTTTACGTGCAAGAATCTTCAAGTTTTACCACTTTTTACTCGAAAAGCGTTCCTTTACTTCAGACACCATACAATTCATATGGGAGCAGTTTACAACTTTTACTACTTTTCCCGGTTTTACCATTTTCAAAAGTAAAGGAACAGACCATATATAACGATGGATAATTTCATGTCATATGACATTTACATATAGTGTAAACTACCCCTTAGTGCGAATGTGCGTCTGTGTGTTCACTGCACAGATTCAAGGTGTTGCCAGATGTTCTGGATAATTCTAGACCAAGGAGATTTTGGGAATAAATACAGGTTGGAACGGCAACATTGAGTTAGTTGTGTTTGAAGCGTTGAACTGAACAGATCGGTTAAACAATAGCTGCGTGCTAACTAGAGACAAGCTGTGTGCTGAGTAATTAAAGTCGGTTCCGAATAAGTGCAATAAAGTAAATAAAGCATTGTAGAAACGTAATCTAAAACGAACCCTGTTTTATTTGGTACAAATCGTACTGGGGAATAAAACAACGTCTACACGGAGATTAGTTAAATCTAATTCCGTAACAATATTATAGGCTTTTGCAGGGTTAACCTTCTTAATGAGGATTTATTTGACGTATACGCAAAGGAATTGACATATGAAACCCAGTGGGTTTGTTAAATCCGGTTATATATAAACGTACTATTAACCGATTTCGAGAGGATTTATTTGACGTTTGCGCTATGGAATTGACATTTGAAATCCAATCCCACTGGGTTAAACCGCTTAAGTGTAACCGGGGTATAATTCAAACGCCTTTTTAATGTCAGTCTTCTAGCTTATGCTCCGAAATCCACTGGATTTCACGAAATCCTGAAATACAACCCATTGTTTACACTTATTTTTATTGATATCAAACATATATACGACGATATACAAATTTACTTCTTTATTTCGAAAATAATCGTAAAATATCAACATATGTCATAATTACTGTGTATAATACTAACAAAGAAAGCATTTTTTTCACCGTAGAAGCATCATAATTAGAAGTTTTTATTGATACCCAGCAAAAAATTTTGGAAGTTGTGCATGTGGAGTTATGATTTCACAACATCCTTCGATGCAGTCCACACGGAGTTATGAGAAATGCGCTCCGCTAGATACAATTTATAAGCAGTTACTTTGTCGATGGTCAGACTAGCAAGGTTTCTTGAAACCAATTTCGTTAAAGTTTCTTTTCAAGTTTCGTTAGTGTCCACACACGTTAGCGTGAAATTTAAGATTTTTGCGTGTCCTCTTTAATTTACCATTCGCGTTTGTTGTGTTTCTCAGACCAATAAAAACAAAAATAAATAAACTAAAAAACAACACAAAATAATTAACATTAATAATTAAATTAATATTAATAGTTAAATTTTCACTATTTCATAATTTAAATGTTTTTATTAAATATTTTTATGCTTGTTTTGTAGTTAACGTTTGCTTGAGAAAATAAAAATGAAAGAAAATGGAAGAAAAAATCTTGCAACGAATAACAAGAAGAGGCAACACAACAAACACAGAAAACCATGTACATGGGTTTCACTACTTCATACCCCTCGCCTATAAACTTGACGTCGCCATGTTGAAATCGTGCTAGTCTGACCATCGACTTTAGAGATCCCTACAAAAAAAAAAAAAAAACAAAAACAGTTGGTGGATCCCTACCCACCGCTGGAGAAATCACTTATTCTAAAAATAAGAGTGCATACATTTCTAAGAATTTGTAATAAAATAAGGAAATAAAAACTTAAGTTGCGAAAATTTTTGCGGTAATTCACGAGACGGAAATTTTTATATATGCTTTGCTTAAAATGAAACTAAAAAACCGATAATTGATTTTTCACTTGGATGCTGGTTTTCAGGTAGGATTTCAGGATCAATTATTTTCAAATAGAGTTAACGCAAGCTTTTTGATTTTCCTGTAATACTGGTGTCAAATTCCAGACAACATTAAGTTGATGCCCAATGATTGTATCAGACCAAGGCAATTCAAGACCTTCTTTATGTAATTTGCGCCAAAAATTTCGCGCAATCTATTAATTTCCTGAGAAATCTCAGGAAAAACGTGCACTTATTGACGCTCAGGAAAGTATATTATGCAAAAGGACAACTTCAAAGCTTTCTGGATCTCAAGATCCGCAATCTGGGACTTGTATTACAGTTTTTTTTTTAAAGTACAATACCCAAAAAACGCAAAGAAATCAGCAAGGGTCCACTTTAACGAGCTATACAAAAAGTCTGACACTAAATTACAGCATTTAACCCCCAAATATAGTTTTGGTTTTTCTGAAAAAAATTCAGATACACAGAGACATTCGCCAAGACAATAAAATGTATAAATTTTGCTGCTAATTCCATAAATTGTACGGTAATACAGACATTTCCTTGGGGTGTCCCAGAAAAAAATTTTGGAAGTTTTGCAAATGGAGTTATGATTTCACAAAAAAAAAAAACAAACAAAAACAGTTGGTTGATCCCTACCCGCCGTTGACGAAAACATTTATTTATTCTAAAAATAAGAGAGAGTGTATACATTTCTAAGAATTTGTTATAAAATAAATAAATAAAAACTTAAGTTGCGAACATTTTTGCGGTAATTCACGAGACGGACATTTTTAATGGAGTGGAGTCCAGTTGGAAGTCGAAAGCTGAACAAGTGATGGAAAGGCAACATAAAAAACTTAGGATGATGAAAGAAAATCAGATTCACTTGGATTAAATCGAGAACGGAGGATGTAAGCTCAAATGTGATTGAATTTAATGGAAACTTTTTTTAATTTGTGTTTATATAATAAAGTTCTTTGTATTATTGTTTTACACAAATAATAAATGATTTTTTTTATTCGGGGATATTTCGCAATGGCTTGCATTTTTATTGCATCTTTAGACTGACTAAAAATGCAGTTCGAAAAGTGCCTTTAAATTGAATCCAAAACACTACATCAAAAGCTGTGATTTGGATCGAAACTGGAGTGCATCCTAGGTGCGCGCTCCCTTGTAAAATTCATAAGTGAATTCATAGAAATAGATGTACTCCAGCAAAAAAAATTGGAAGTTTTGGGATTGGAGTTATGGTTTCATAACATCTTTCAATGTAGTCCAACAGAGTTATGAGAAATTCACTCCGTTCGATACATTTTATAAGCAGTTGCTTTAGAGATCCCTAGAAAAAAAAAAACAAAAACAGTTGGTTGATCCCTATTCAGCGCTAGCATTTTTTAAGACAACAAAAAATTACTGTTCAAATTTCTAAGAATTTGTTATAAAATAAAGAAATACAAGCTAAACTCCAACATTTTTGCGGTGATTCAAGAGACGGAAATTCTTAATGGAGTGGAGTTGGAGTCCATGTCGAAAGCTATACCTGTGCTGGGAATGCAACATAAAAACCTTTTGCATGATTAAGCAAATTCAGTTGGGGTTGTATAAAATGCAGAGTAGGAGGAAGTCGACTCAGTTGTGATTTAATTTAATGACGAATTTTTATAATTTGTGCTAATGTAATAAAGTTTTTAATATTATTGTTTAAAACAAATAAAAAATGAATTGTGTTTATTCTGAGGTGTTTCGCAATGGCTTGCATTTTTACTGCATCTTTATGCTTGGTTTACATTTACGAAATCCACTCCATTTCAACTGTCAGTTCCTTTTCGTATACGTCAAATGAAAACTCATTAGCAATCCATTGGATTTCATTAGACGTTTAAGCAATGGAATTGACAGTTAAAATCGAGTGGATTTCGTAAATGTAAACCAAGCATTAGATTGATTAAAAACACAATCCGAAGAGTGCATATAAATTCAATCCAAAACACTACATCAAAAGCTGTGATTTGGATCGAAAATGTAGTGCATCCCAACTGTGTGCGGTGGAAGCAAAATGGAGTGCATCCTAGCTGCGCGCTCTCTTGTAAAATTCATAAGTGAATTCATAGGAAAAGATGTACTCCAACGGCAAATGTACTGTACAGTTGTAGTGATTCAACTGCATCCGCAGATACAAACTTTTTGCTGGGTACTCCAACGGCACTTGTACTGTACACTTGTAGTGATTCAATTGCAGTACAAATCTCATTACATTTAGATATTCCTTTGGAGGATTTAAATGGCAGTCAGCTAATTTTTGTTCATAGCACAATTACCAAGGTAGATGCATCAGCCCATCTGATCGCCGTCAAAAGAAGTTCCCAGCAAAAAAATTGGAAGTTGTGCAATTGGAGTTATGATTTCACAACATCTTTCGATGTAGTCCAACAGAGTTATGAAAAATGCACTCCGTTCGATACATTTTATAAACAGTTGCTGTAGAAATCCCTACAGAAAAACAGTTGGTTGATCCCTACACATCTTTTCAAAAGATAAGCAAGAGTTTATACATTTCGAAGAATAATGTTTGGTTTACATTCGGCGTCTTTTCGTGATTTCGAAGGCGTTTCGTGATTTCGCGCGGAATCAAGCAAAAATTATCATGATTTCGCATACAAAAATGAAATCATCTCATTTCGTGATTTCAGCGAAATCAACATCGAAATCGCAGTACACATAATATACAACCCTGTTATTGCCTGAAAAAGTACCAAAAGTTGCAACACTTTTCACTTATCACAATAAACAAGGTAGATGGTCAATTGATGCAACAAAAAATTTTAGTATCAAAATTTGTAAACAATGTGAAAAAAATATTAAATTACTTTGTCACAATGCTATTTTTCAGTGTGTTATTGTACTTTTTTAATGTCAAAAATTGATTCCCCATACAAATTTCTTGGAAAATAATGGAACGAAAAAATTACGGAAATTGCAAAAACTGCAGCAAATCAACGTATCAGCTATCGTATTTAGATGATAATGAACATGTTGCTAGTTTCTACTCTGCCAAAATTGTATGGCAAAAAACAGGAGAATAGGGTGTTATTCGGCGCTATTTTTTTTTAAAGAGAAGTCCAAGTCTTGCTAAACTTCGGAGTATGGGAACGAATTTTTAGCACTAAACGGGAAAACTGCTGCAAGTTCTGAACACAACTTTTATCTATCAAAATTTATTATTATGATGTATCAACGATAAAATCATTTTTTATTTTTTCATTTGTTATTACTATACACAATTAATACGATATATAGATAATTTTACGATAATTTTCGAAATAAAGTTGTAAAGTTCTATATTGTCGTATATTTTTGATGACTAATTCAATTTACAACAACTTGTTTTGAAAATTCATGTTCGATCAGCTGCGCATATGCATCTACCTTGATCATTGTGATATGTTTGAAATCAACAAAAAATAAGTGTAAACACCGGGATGTATTTCAGGATTTCGTGAAATCCAGTGTTATGCCAAGTTTACACTTGCGCTCCAAAATCCATTGGATTTCACGAAATCCTGAAATACACCCCGGTGTTTACACTTATTTTTTGTTGATTTCAAACATATCACAATGATCAAGGTAGATGCATATGCGCAGCTGATTGAACATGAATTTTCAAAACAAGTTGTTGTAAATTGAATTAAACATCAAAAATATTCGACAATACAGAACTTTACAACTTTATTTAAAAAAATATCGTAAAATTATCTATATATCATATCAATTGTGTATAGTACCAAAAAATAAAAGAAATAAATAATGATTTTATAGTTGAGACATCATAATAATAAATTTTGATAGATAAAAGTTGTGCTCAGAACCTACAAAATATTAGTACATGCAGTAGTTTTCCCGTTTAGTGCTAAAAATGCGTTCCCGTACTCCGAAATCTAGCAAGACTCACACTTCTCTTTAAACAAAAATAGCGCCGAATAACACCCTCTTCTCCTGTTTTCTGCCATACAATTTTGGCCTATTAGAAACTAGCAGCAAGCATGTTCATATGTTCATTGGTATCTAATATTATAGCTGATACGTTGATTTTGACATTTCTGCTGGAGTTATTGCAATTTCTGTCATTTTTTCGTTTCCGTATTTTTTAGGAAATTTGTATGGGGGAGAAATTTTTTACAATTAGATCTATTTTCTAAAATTACCATTAAAAAAGTACGGGAACACAATGAAAAATAGCATTGTAACAAAGTTATTTAATATTTTTTCACGTTGTTTACAAATTTTGATACTAAAATTTGTTGTTTCAGCAATTCGCACTTCTACCTTGTTTATTGTGATACGTGAAAAGTGTTGCAACTTTTGGTACTTTTTTAGGCAAAAGCAAGGTTGTATATCATGTGTACTGTGATTTCGATGTTGATTTCGCTGAAATCACGAAATGAGATGATTTCATTTTTGTATGCGAAATCATGATAAATTTTGCATGATTCCGAGCGAAATCACGAAACGCCTTCGAAATCACGAAAAGACGCCGAATGTAAACCAAACATTAGTTATAAAATAAAGAAATAACTGAAGTTGCGAACATTTTTGCTGTAATTCACGAGACGGAAATTTTTAATGGAGTGGAGTTGGAGTCCATGTCGAAAGCTGAACTAGTGATGGGAAGGCAACATAAAAAAAACATAAGGATGATGAAAGAAAATCAGATGCGCTTGGACTAAATCGAGAACGGAGGAAGTAAAATCAAATGTGATTGAATTTAATGGAAACTTTTTTAATTTGTGTTTATATAATAAAGCTCTTTGTGTTCTTGTTTTACACAAATAAAAAATGCATTTTATTTATTCTGGGATATTTCGCAATGGCTTCCATTTTTATTGCACCTTTAGACTGACTACAAATGCAATCCGAAGAGTGTCTTTAAATTCAATCCAAAACACTACATCAAAAGCTGTGATTTGGATCGAAAATGGAGTGCATCCTAGCTGTGTGCTATGGAAGCAAAATGGAGTGCATCCTAGCTGCGCGCTATCTTGCAAAATTCATAAGTGAATTCATAGGAAAAGATGTACTCCAACGGCAAATGTACCGTACACTTGTAGTGATTCAACTGCATCCGCGGATGCAAACTTTTTGCTGGGTTAGTACAAGTGTACAGTATAAGAGCCGTTATGTGCTTTTTACATTAGCATGGAAAATAGGTTTTAGGGCTGTTTCGTCATTTATTTGCTAAAACAGGCAACATTTTGCGACATTTACCATACAAAAATAAATGACGATAGCTGCGTCATTTATTCTAAACAACGCACGAAAACACCATACTATTATACGCAACCCTGCTTTTTCGTCATAAACTACCAAAAATGCAACTGTTTTATGATGTCTTTGTTTGTTTGTGTTGTAGAAAAACAAAAATTCTCATATGATGACAAAAGTGTAAATAAATTATTAAAAAACTTGCAAAAGTTGTATTTTTTTAATTTTAAATTAATTCAAGTTTGTTGGTAAACATTAAGCGCTCGGCACATACAACGCGTTGAGCGTCGCGGTACAACAACCACATGAAAAAAGTGTAAGTGATGCCAAGTTTTTTGAAAAACAACAATGTGGTCGACGCATTAAAGTTAAACATAATTTAACTTTTTTTGGGACAACGGGTGTCCCAACGTGTCACTAAACGCACCGTATTTGCCGAGCGCTTTAGTGTTGTGAAATTCTTATTTTTCGGAATTAAAATTATTGTGTGCGTGTGTATGTGTTATTGTATCCGTGTGTATGTGCGATTGTGTGCCTAAAGCGCTCGGCACATACGGTGCGTTGTGCGTCGCGCTACAACAACCACATGAAAAATGTGTACGTGATGCCAAGTTTTTTGAAAAACAACAACATGGCTGGCGCATTAAAGTTAAACATAATTTAACTGTTTTGGGACAACGCATGTCCCAACGTGTCACTAAACGGACCGTATGTGCCGAGGGCTTAAGCAAATGACGCATAAAAACAGATGTAAACATGTGGTCTGTTCCTTTACCTTTAAAAATGGTAACAGTGGCAAAAAATGGTAAAAGTGGTAACCTGTGGCTGGATTCTTGTTCTATGAAAATTTGAAATGAAAAATTTTTCCTTTATATTTTTTTTTCATTTGACAGTTTATAAAAGTTTTCATTTCACATTTTCATAGAAACAGAATTGAGCCCCTGCTCTCATATAAATTGTATGCTTTTTAAAGTAAAGGAACGCTTTGCAGGTTAAAAATGGTAACCTCAAGTGAGTAAAGGAACAGAGCAATGGTTCAATTATTAGAAGGTGTTGTGTTACCCCCTTCACACCGTGACCGCCCTGGCTATGCTGATATGGGTCGTGGTTTCTCAACCCTATGTCACCTGAGGGCACAACTAGTAAACTTATCGGAGACAAACATGGACTAACAACACTGACAATAAAGTTTTTAATATTATTGTTTAAAACAAATAAAAAATGAATTGTGTTTATTCTGAGGTGTTTCGCAATGGCTTGCATTTTTACTGCATCTTTATGCTTGGTTTACATTTACGAAATCCACTCCATTTCAACTGTCAGTTCCTTTACGTATACGTCAAATGAAAACTCATTAGCAATCCATTGGATTTCATTAGACGTTTAAGCAATGAAATTGACAGTTAAAATCGAGTGGATTTCGTAAATGTAAACCAAGCATTAGATTGATTAAAAACACAATCCGAAGAGTGCATATAAATTCAATCCAAAACACTACATCAAAAGCTGTGATTTGGATCGAAAATGTCGTGCATCCCAACTGTGTGCGGTGGAAGCAAAATGGAGTGCATCCTAGCTGCGCGCTCTCTTGTAAAATTCATAAGTGAATTCATAGGAAAAGATGTACTCCAACGGCAAATGTACTGTACAGTTGTAGTGATTCAACTGCATCCGCAGATACAAACTTTTTGCTGGGTACTCCAACGGCACTTGTACTGTACACTTGTAGTGATTCAATTGCAGTACAAATCTCATTACATTTAGATATTCCTTTGGAGGATTTAAATGGCAGTCAGCTAATTTTTGTTCATAGCACAATTACCAAGGTAGATGCATCAGCCCATCTGATCGCCGTCAAAAGAAGTTCCCAGCAAAAAAATTGGAAGTTGTGCAATTGGAGTTATGATTTCACAACATCTTTCGATGTAGTCCACCACACGGAGTTATGAAAAATGCGCTCCGCTAGATACAATTTATAAGCAGTTACTTTAGAGATCCCTACAAAAAAAAAAAAAAACAAAAACAGTTGGTGGATCCCTACCCACCGCTGGAGAAATCACTTATTCTAAAAATAAGAGTGCATACATTTCTAAGAATTTGTAATAAAATAAGGAAATAAAAACTTAAGTTGCGAAAATTTTTGCGGTAATTCACGAGACGGAAATTTTTATATATGCTTTGCTTAAAATTAAACTAAAAAACCGATAATTGATTTTTCACTTGGATGCTGGTTTTCAGGTAGGATTTCAGGATCAATTATTTTCAAATAGAGTTAACGCAAGCTTTTTGATTTTCCTGTAATACTGGTGTCAAATTCCAGACAACATTAAGTTGATGCCCAATGATTGTATCAGACCAAGGCAATTCAAGACCTTCTTTATGTAATTTGCGCCAAAAATTTCGCGCAATCTATTAATTTCCTGAGAAATCTCAGGAAAAACGTGCACTTATTGACGCTCAGGAAAGTATATTATGCAAAAGGACAACTTCAAAGCTTTCTGGATCTCAAGATCCGCAATCTGGGACTTGTATTACAGTTTTTTTTAAAGTACAATACCCAAAAAACGCAAAGAAATCAGCAAGGGTCCACTTTAACGAGCTATACAAAAAGTCTGACACTAAATTACAGCATTTAACCCCCAAATATAGTTTTGGTTTTTCTGAAAAAAATTCAGATACACAGAGACATTCGCCAAGACAATAAAATGTATAAATTTTGCTGCTAATTCCATAAATTGTACGGTAATACAGACATTTCCTTGGGGTGTCCCAGAAAAAAATTTTGGAAGTTTTGCAAATGGAGTTATGATTTCACAAAAAAAAACAAACAAAAACAGTTGGTTGATCCCTACCCGCCGCTGACGAAAACATTTATTTATTCTAAAAATAAGAGAGAGTGTATACATTTCTAAGAATTTGTTATAAAATAAATAAATAAAAACTTAAGTTGCGAACATTTTTGCGGTAATTCACGAGACGGACATTTTTAATGGAGTGGAGTCCAGTTGGAAGTCGAAAGCTGAACAAGTGATGGAAAGGCAACATAAAAAACTTAGGATGATGAAAGAAAATCAGATTCACTTGGATTAAATCGAGAACGGAGGATGTAAGCTCAAATGTGATTGAATTTAATGGAAACTTTTTTTAATTTGTGTTTATATAATAAAGTTCTTTGTATTATTGTTTTACACAAATAATAAATGATTTTTTTTATTCGGGGATATTTCGCAATGGCTTGCATTTTTATTGCATCTTTAGACTGACTAAAAATGCAGTTCGAAAAGTGCCTTTAAATTGAATCCAAAACACTACATCAAAAGCTGTGATTTGGATCGAAACTGGAGTGCATCCTAGGTGCGCGCTCCCTTGTAAAATTCATAAGTGAATTCATAGAAATAGATGTACTCCAGCAAAAAAAAATTGGAAGTTTTGGGATTGGAGTTATGGTTTCATAACATCTTTCAATGTAGTCCAACAGAGTTATGACAAATTCACTCCGTTCGATACATTTTATAAGCAGTTGCTTTAGAGATCCCTAGAAAAAAAAAACAAAAAAAGTTGGTTGATCCCTATTCGGCGCTAGCATTTTTTAAGACAACAAAAAATGACTGTTCAAATTTCTAAGAATTTGTTATAAAATAAAGAAATACAAGCTAAACTCCAACATTTTTGCGGTGATTCAAGAGACGGAAATTCTTAATGGAGTGGAGTTGGAGTCCATGTCGAAAGCTATACCTGTGCTGGGAATGCAACATAAAAACCTTTTGCATGATTAAGCAAATTCAGTTGGGGTTGTATAAAATGCAGAGTAGGAGGAAGTCGACTCAGTTGTGATTTAATTTAATGACGAATTTTTATAATTTGTGCTAATGTAATAAAGTTTTTAATATTATTGTTTAAAACAAATAAAAAATGAATTGTGTTTATTCTGAGGTGTTTCGCAATGGCTTGCATTTTTACTGCATCTTTATGCTTGGTTTACATTTACGAAATCCACTCCATTCCAACTGTCAGTTCCTTTACGTATACGTCAAATGAAAACTCATTAGCAATCCATTGGATTTCATTAGACGTTTAAGCAATGGAATTGACAGTTAAAATCGAGTGGATTTCGTAAATGTAAACCAAGCATTAGATTGATTAAAAACACAATCCGAAGAGTGCATATAAATTCAATCCAAAACACTACATCAAAAGCTGTGATTTGGATCGAAAATGTAGTGCATCCCAACTGTGTGCGGTGGAAGCAAAATGGAGTGCATCCTAGCTGCGCGCTCTCTTGTAAAATTCATAAGTGAATTCATAGGAAAAGATGTACTCCAACGGCAAATATACTGTACAGTTGTAGTGATTCAACTGCATCCGCAGATACAAACTTTTTGCTGGGTACTCCAACGGCACTTGTACTGTACACTTGTAGTGATTCAATTGCAGTACAAATCTCATTACATTTAGATATTCCTTTGGAGGATTTAAATGGCAGTCAGCTAATTTTTGTTCATAGCACAATTACCAAGGTAGATGCATCAGCCCATCTGATCGCCGTCAAAAGAAGTTCCCAGCAAAAAAATTGGAAGTTGTGCAATTGGAGTTATGATTTCACAACATCTTTCGATGTAGTCCAACAGAGTTATGAAAAATGCACTCCGTTCGATACATTTTATAAACAGTTGCTGTAGAAATCCCTACAGAAAAAACAGTTGGTTGATCCCTACACATCTTTTCAAAAGATAAGCAAGAGTTTATACATTTCGAAGAATTAGTTATAAAATAAAGAAATAACTTAAGTTGCGAACATTTTTGCTGTAATTCACGAGACGGAAATTTTTAATGGAGTATAGTTGGAGTCCATGTCGAAAGCTGAACTAGTGATGGGAAGGCAACATAAAAAACATAAGGATGATGAAAGAAAATCAGATGCGCTTGGACTAAATCGAGAACGGAGGAAGTAAAATCAAATGTGATTGAATTTAATGGAAACTTTTTTAATTTGTGTTTATATAATAAAGCTCTTTGTGTTCTTGTTTTACACAAATAAAAAATACATTTTATTTATTCTGGGATATTTCGCAATGGCTTCCATTTTTATTGCACCTTTAGACTGACTACAAATGCAATCCGAAGAGTGTATTTAAATTCAATCCAAAACACTACATCAAAAGCTGTGATTTGGATCGAAAATGGAGTGCATCCTAGCTGTGTGCTATGAAAGCAAAATGGAGTGCATCCTAGCTGCGCGCTATCTTGTAAAATTCATAAGTGAATTCATAGGAAAAGATGTACTCCAACGGCAAATGTACCGTACACTTGTAGTGATTCAACTGCATCCGCGGATGCAAACTTTTTGCTGGGTTAGTACAAGTGTACAGTATAAGTGCCGTTATGTGCTTTTTACATTAGCATGGAAAACAGGTTTTAGGGCTGTTTCGTCATTTATTTGCTAAAACAGGCAACATTTTGCGACATTTACCATACAAAAATAAATGACGATAGCTGCGTCATTTATTCTAAACAACGCACGAAAACACCATACTATTATACGCAACCCTGCTTTTTCGTCATAAACTACCAAAAATGCAACTGTTTTATGATGTCTTTGTTTGTTTGTGTTGTAGAAAAACAAAAATTCTCATATGATGACAAAAGTGTAAATAAATTATTAAAAAACTTGCAAAAGTTGTATTTTTTTAATTTTAAATTAATTCAAGTTTGTTGGTAAACATTAAGCGCTCGGCACATACAACGCGTTGAGCGTCGCGGTACAACAACCACATGAAAAAAGTGTAAGTGATGCCAAGTTTTTTGAAAAACAACAATGTGGTCGACGCATTAAAGTTAAACATAATTTAACTTTTTTTGGGACAACGGGTGTCCCAACGTGTCACTAAACGCACCGTATGTGCCGAGCGCTTTAGTGTTGTGAAATTCTTATTTTTCGGAATTAAAATTATTGTGTGCGTGTGTATGTGTTATTGTATCCGTGTGTATGTGCGATTGTGTGCCTAAAGCGCTCGGCACATACGGTGCGTTGTGCGTCGCGCTACAACAACCACATGAAAAATGTGTACGTGATGCCAAGTTTTTTGAAAAACAACAACATGGCTGGCGCATTAAAGTTAAACATAATTTAACTGTTTTGGGACAACGCATGTCCCAACGTGTCACTAAACGGACCGTATGTGCCGAGGGCTTAAGCAAATGACGCATAAAAACAGATGTAAACATGTGGTCTGTTCCTTTACCTTTAAAAATGGTAACAGTGGCAAAAAATGGTAAAAGTGGTAACCTGTGGCTGGATTCTTGTTCTATGAAAATTTGAAATGAAAAATTTTTCCTTTATATTTTTTTTTCATTTGACAGTTTATAAAAGTTTTCATTTCACATTTTCATAGAAACAGAATTGAGCCCCTGCTCTCATATAAATTGTATGCTTTTTAAAGTAAAGGAACGCTTTGCAGGTTAAAAATGGTAACCTCAAGTGAGTAAAGGAACAGAGCAATGCACGATGGGGCCAATGACAGGTTTTCGAGGCAACAAATCACTGGGGCAAGCTAGACCTTCCAAATTTTGTACAGATGTTTATAATGGGCTTAGAAACTAATATGCCAAATTTTGTTCATATCGGCTCATATATACATATAGCTGCCGTATATATGTTCGCCCGATTTCAAGCAATTGATGGACCAAACACGCCAATTCTGTCCAATTTTTATGCGATTTGGAAAATACCACGGAATAAGGACTACAAATAAGTTTGCCAAGTTATATTGAAATCGGTTCAGATTTTGATATTGCTCCCTTATATATTTTCGCCCGATTTTAGGTATTCGGTGCACCAATCCCGCTATGTATGTCCAATCTTGATGAAATTTGAAATGTGTGACGGATTTTGGTCTAGAAACATTTTTGGCAAATCATATTGAAATCGGTTCAGAATTGGATATATCTCCCTTATATATGTTCGCCCGATTTCAGGAAAATGATTGACCAAGCATGCAAATTCCTTCAAATTACAATAAAATTTGGAAAATGTTACGGAATTCGGACTACAAATAAGTTTGTCAAGTTATATTGAAGTCGTTTCAAATATAGAAATAGCTCCCCTATATACATATGTTCAAATTTCATGATTTTGTCTGTGCTTTGTTATAAGTTAATAAAAAAAGGTTCCAAATTTAGTAAAAATCGGCTAAGATTCCGCCACAAAAGCCAAAGTTTGCGATATCTTTGAAATTATATATTATTATTATTATATACGTCTATTAAATTTTTCCGAAATCCAATTGGTAACATTAATGGGTTTCGCCAACCAAAACATAAAAATGTCATATATTTTTAAGTATTACGACATTTGAAATCAGATTTTTATGAAAAGGCGCAGATAGGCGCAGCTAATTTTTTCACAAAATGATAGTACACATTAATACCTTTCAGCACATATATATAATATCCTAGATCTACCTAGATCTCAAAAGTTATACTCCAGAGAACACATGGATAACAAAGCAAAATACTCCAAAAAAGACATAACATCTTAACTCAAAAATACATTTACCACACATAACATTTTTATTATTTGTTAACACTATCTTATTTTACATACCCATTGAAGAGCTTTCCATGTTTAAAAAATATAAAAATGTTGAAATGTTCTTTTTGGTGCCTAAAATGCTTTCACTACTTATTTATAATGAATGTCGGAAAATTATGCATAAGAAAATATGTCACCATTGCCAGATCAGTATGTCGCTATGTGATGTTTCCAGATTGATTTATTTTTTTATTTTTGGTGAATCAGAGTGTTGGCAATCGAAATCCGTTATTATTTTTTTCAAATTGTTCACTACAAAAATGGACTTTTTGCCTCGAAAACCTGCTATTGGCCCCATCGTGCAATGGTTCAATTATTAGAAGGTGTTGTGTTACCCCCTTCACACCGTGACCGCCCTGGCTATGCTGATATGGGTCGTGGTTTCTCAACCCTATGTCACCTGAGGGCACAACTAGTAAACTTATCGGAGACAAACATGGACTAACAACACTGACAATAAAGTTTTTAATATTATTGTTTAAAACAAATAAAAAATGAATTGTGTTTATTCTGAGGTGTTTCGCAATGGCTTGCATTTTTACTGCATCTTTATGCTTGGTTTACATTTACGAAATCCACTCCATTTCAACTGTCAGTTCCTTTACGTATACGTCAAATGAAAACTCATTAGCAATCCATTGGATTTCATTAGACGTTTAAGCAATGGAATTGACAGTTAAAATCGAGTGGATTTCGTAAATGTAAACCAAGCATTAGATTGATTAAAAACACAATCCGAAGAGTGCATATAAATTCAATCCAAAACACTACATCAAAAGCTGTGATTTGGATCGAAAATGTCGTGCATCCCAACTGTGTGCGGTGGAAGCAAAATGGAGTGCATCCTAGCTGCGCGCTCTCTTGTAAAATTCATAAGTGAATTCATAGGAAAAGATGTACTCCAACGGCAAATGTACTGTACAGTTGTAGTGATTCAACTGCATCCGCAGATACAAACTTTTTGCTGGGTACTCCAACGGCACTTGTACTGTACACTTGTAGTGATTCAATTGCAGTACAAATCTCATTACATTTAGATATTCCTTTGGAGGATTTAAATGGCAGTCAGCTAATTTTTGTTCATAGCACAATTACCAAGGTAGATGCATCAGCCCATCTGATCGCCGTCAAAAGAAGTTCCCAGCAAAAAAATTGGAAGTTGTGCAATTGGAGTTATGATTTCACAACATCTTTCGATGTAGTCCACCACACGGAGTTATGAAAAATGCGCTCCGCTAGATACAATTTATAAGCAGTTACTTTAGAGATCCCTACAAAAAAAAAAAAAAAACAAAAACAGTTGGTGGATCCCTACCCACCGCTGGAGAAATCACTTATTCTAAAAATAAGAGTGCATACATTTCTAAGAATTTGTAATAAAATAAGGAAATAAAAACTTAAGTTGCGAAAATTTTTGCGGTAATTCACGAGACGGAAATTTTTATATATGCTTTGCTTAAAATTAAACTAAAAAACCGATAATTGATTTTTCACTTGGATGCTGGTTTTCAGGTAGGATTTCAGGATCAATTATTTTCAAATAGAGTTAACGCAAGCTTTTTGATTTTCCTGTAATACTGGTGTCAAATTCCAGACAACATTAAGTTGATGCCCAATGATTGTATCAGACCAAGGCAATTCAAGACCTTCTTTATGTAATTTGCGCCAAAAATTTCGCGCAATCTATTAATTTCCTGAGAAATCTCAGGAAAAACGTGCACTTATTGACGCTCAGGAAAGTATATTATGCAAAAGGACAACTTCAAAGCTTTCTGGATCTCAAGATCCGCAATCTGGGACTTGTATTACAGTTTTTTTTAAAGTACAATACCCAAAAAACGCAAAGAAATCAGCAAGGGTCCACTTTAACGAGCTATACAAAAAGTCTGACACTAAATTACAGCATTTAACCCCCAAATATAGTTTTGGTTTTTCTGAAAAAAATTCAGATACACAGAGACATTCGCCAAGACAATAAAATGTATAAATTTTGCTGCTAATTCCATAAATTGTACGGTAATACAGACATTTCCTTGGGGTGTCCCAGAAAAAAATTTTGGAAGTTTTGCAAATGGAGTTATGATTTCACAAAAAAAAACAAACAAAAACAGTTGGTTGATCCCTACCCGCCGCTGACGAAAACATTTATTTATTCTAAAAATAAGAGAGAGTGTATACATTTCTAAGAATTTGTTATAAAATAAATAAATAAAAACTTAAGTTGCGAACATTTTTGCGGTAATTCACGAGACGGACATTTTTAATGGAGTGGAGTCCAGTTGGAAGTCGAAAGCTGAACAAGTGATGGAAAGGCAACATAAAAAACTTAGGATGATGAAAGAAAATCAGATTCACTTGGATTAAATCGAGAACGGAGGATGTAAGCTCAAATGTGATTGAATTTAATGGAAACTTTTTTTAATTTGTGTTTATATAATAAAGTTCTTTGTATTATTGTTTTACACAAATAATAAATGATTTTTTTTATTCGGGGATATTTCGCAATGGCTTGCATTTTTATTGCATCTTTAGACTGACTAAAAATGCAGTTCGAAAAGTGCCTTTAAATTGAATCCAAAACACTACATCAAAAGCTGTGATTTGGATCGAAACTGGAGTGCATCCTAGGTGCGCGCTCCCTTGTAAAATTCATAAGTGAATTCATAGAAATAGATGTACTCCAGCAAAAAAAAATTGGAAGTTTTGGGATTGGAGTTATGGTTTCATAACATCTTTCAATGTAGTCCAACAGAGTTATGACAAATTCACTCCGTTCGATACATTTTATAAGCAGTTGCTTTAGAGATCCCTAGAAAAAAAAAACAAAAAAAGTTGGTTGATCCCTATTCGGCGCTAGCATTTTTTAAGACAACAAAAAATGACTGTTCAAATTTCTAAGAATTTGTTATAAAATAAAGAAATACAAGCTAAACTCCAACATTTTTGCGGTGATTCAAGAGACGGAAATTCTTAATGGAGTGGAGTTGGAGTCCATGTCGAAAGCTATACCTGTGCTGGGAATGCAACATAAAAACCTTTTGCATGATTAAGCAAATTCAGTTGGGGTTGTATAAAATGCAGAGTAGGAGGAAGTCGACTCAGTTGTGATTTAATTTAATGACGAATTTTTATAATTTGTGCTAATGTAATAAAGTTTTTAATATTATTGTTTAAAACAAATAAAAAATGAATTGTGTTTATTCTGAGGTGTTTCGCAATGGCTTGCATTTTTACTGCATCTTTATGCTTGGTTTACATTTACGAAATCCACTCCATTTCAACTGTCAGTTCCTTTACGTATACGTCAAATGAAAACTCATTAGCAATCCATTGGATTTCATTAGACGTTTAAGCAATGGAATTGACAGTTAAAATCGAGTGGATTTCGTAAATGTAAACCAAGCATTAGATTGATTAAAAACACAATCCGAAGAGTGCATATAAATTCAATCCAAAACACTACATCAAAAGCTGTGATTTGGATCGAAAATGTAGTGCATCCCAACTGTGTGCGGTGGAAGCAAAATGGAGTGCATCCTAGCTGCGCGCTCTCTTGTAAAATTCATAAGTGAATTCATAGGAAAAGATGTACTCCAACGGCAAATATACTGTACAGTTGTAGTGATTCAACTGCATCCGCAGATACAAACTTTTTGCTGGGTACTCCAACGGCACTTGTACTGTACACTTGTAGTGATTCAATTGCAGTACAAATCTCATTACATTTAGATATTCCTTTGGAGGATTTAAATGGCAGTCAGCTAATTTTTGTTCATAGCACAATTACCAAGGTAGATGCATCAGCCCATCTGATCGCCGTCAAAAGAAGTTCCCAGCAAAAAAATTGGAAGTTGTGCAATTGGAGTTATGATTTCCAACATCTTTCGATGTAGTCCAACAGAGTTATGAAAAATGCACTCCGTTCGATACATTTTATAAACAGTTGCTGTAGAAATCCCTACAGAAAAAACAGTTGGTTGATCCCTACACATCTTTTCAAAAGATAAGCAAGAGTTTATACATTTCGAAGAATTAGTTATAAAATAAAGAAATAACTTAAGTTGCGAACATTTTTGCTGTAATTCACGAGACGGAAATTTTTAATGGAGTATAGTTGGAGTCCATGTCGAAAGCTGAACTAGTGATGGGAAGGCAACATAAAAAACATAAGGATGATGAAAGAAAATCAGATGCGCTTGGACTAAATCGAGAACGGAGGAAGTAAAATCAAATGTGATTGAATTTAATGGAAACTTTTTTAATTTGTGTTTATATAATAAAGCTCTTTGTGTTCTTGTTTTACACAAATAAAAAATACATTTTATTTATTCTGGGATATTTCGCAATGGCTTCCATTTTTATTGCACCTTTAGACTGACTACAAATGCAATCCGAAGAGTGTATTTAAATTCAATCCAAAACACTACATCAAAAGCTGTGATTTGGATCGAAAATGGAGTGCATCCTAGCTGTGTGCTATGGAAGCAAAATGGAGTGCATCCTAGCTGCGCGCTATCTTGTAAAATTCATAAGTGAATTCATAGGAAAAGATGTACTCCAACGGCAAATGTACCGTACACTTGTAGTGATTCAACTGCATCCGCGGATGCAAACTTTTTGCTGGGTTAGTACAAGTGTACAGTATAAGTGCCGTTATGTGCTTTTTACATTAGCATGGAAAACAGGTTTTAGGGCTGTTTCGTCATTTATTTGCTAAAACAGGCAACATTTTGCGACATTTACCATACAAAAATAAATGACGATAGCTGCGTCATTTATTCTAAACAACGCACGAAAACACCATACTATTATACGCAACCCTGCTTTTTCGTCATAAACTACCAAAAATGCAACTGTTTTATGATGTCTTTGTTTGTTTGTGTTGTAGAAAAACAAAAATTCTCATATGATGACAAAAGTGTAAATAAATTATTAAAAAACTTGCAAAAGTTGTATTTTTTTAATTTTAAATTAATTCAAGTTTGTTGGTAAACATTAAGCGCTCGGCACATACAACGCGTTGAGCGTCGCGGTACAACAACCACATGAAAAAAGTGTAAGTGATGCCAAGTTTTTTGAAAAACAACAATGTGGCCGACGCATTAAAGTTAAACATATGGTCTGTTCCAGAACTGCAAGAACCTACTAATTTTTACTATTTTTTCCGATAACATAAAGGAAAAATTGTTATCGTAGTAAAAAATAGTAGCTTCTTGCAGGTTCTGGAACAGAGCAATAATTTAACTTTTTTTGGGACAACGGGTGTCCCAACGTGTCACTAAACGCACCGTATGTGCCGAGCGCTTTAGTGTTGTGAAATTCTTATTTTTCGGAATTAAAATTATTGTGTGCGTGTGTATGTGTTATTGTATCCGTGTGTATGTGCGATTGTGTGCCTAAGCAAATGACTCATAAAAACAGATGTAAACATGTGGTCTGTTCCTTTACCTTTAAAAATGGTAACAGTGGCAAAAAATGGTAAAAGTGGTAACCTGTGGCTTGATTCTTGTTCTATGAAAATTTGAAATGAAAAATTTTTCCTTTATAATTTTTTTTCATTTGACAGTTTATAAAAGTTTTCATTTCACATTTTCATAGAAACAGAATTGAGCCCCTGCTCTCATATAAATTGTATGCTTTTTAAAGTAAAGGAACGCTTTGCAGGTTAAAAATGGTAACCTCAAGTGAGTAAAGGAACAGAGCAATGGTTCAATTATTAGAAGTTTGGGCAGGTTCATGAATTTATAAAAAAACAACTCTGATGCCAGTTTGCTTATAACTTCAAATGGATAATAACAAATTCAACAGGTTTTGTTTATTTGAAATATTGTCAAATATTTAAATTGAAATATTAGATATATGTATTTCCACGCTTTGGTATAGCCCCATATAACGCGAATTTTCGCCTTTAGGAATTTTAAGTGTATTAGCCCAATTTGCCCTTGTAATTAGGATTTTGTATTTGCAGAGGTTAAAAACATTTCTACCAAAAATTGTTTATAAAGTCCACGTTTTTGAGAACCAACAACAATTTTTGTACATTGTTCAATTTAAATTACTCTCAGAACGACGATTGGGACACATTCAATCTCTAACAAATGAGAGTTATCGAAATAAATTATTTATGACAAGAAAAATAAAAAATTAAAAATGTATTAAAAATCCAAACCTTTTTAGAAAAACTGCAAAATATGAATGAAAAGTAAACGGTTTAACGACAAGTATATATTCAAATCATAGCAAATTTCGTCTTCTCTGTCAATGCAGTTACATTTCTTGTCTTCGTTTCAAATTCGCGTTCAAATTTAGAAACAAAAATCAAGTCCTGCCGGAAAGTCTGTATGCCAAAAAGTTATTTTGGCAGGTCTCTCTCTCGTTAATTTTTAAAATAGAAAAATTTGAAAATATACTGAAAACACCAACATTTTGAGAAAAAATAGAAAATATGGAAGAAACTAATATAATTTATTATTGAATAGATATCTGTAAGAAGGATAAATATTTTTTCAGTTCTTATCAATTAATTTTATCCGTCTTTTGGCTGAAACTTTCTTTAAAACCAGTAAACAAAAACTATGAAAATATGTATGAACGGGTTAATTCGTGTACGTAATTATGAGAACGAACGACGTGATTCAAATGCTGGTATGAACATGGTATTACAAACAAAAACAAATTTCAATGTGGTTGTTGTTGAGTTGTATTTGTTGTAGTGTTTACTTTACCTTATATTTGTTCTACCATGTCCAATCACATTTGAGTTTACTTTCTCCGTTCTCCAATTAATCCAAGCGCATCTGATTTAGCCTCATCATCTAAAAGGTTTTTTTATGTTGCCTTCCCATCACTAGTTCAGCTTTCGATATGGACTCCAACTGCACTCCACTCCATTAAAAAAATCTGTCTCGTGAACTACCGCAAAAATGTTCGCAACTTAAGTTTTTATTTCTTTATTTTATAACAAATTCTTAAGGCCTGGGTACATAAGCTGCCTGCTTTCCTGCTTCATTTCTGACATAACAAAAATAAAAGAATAAAGAAGGCCAAGCCAATTTCGAACTCGGTTGCCATTTTCTTTTTTATTCTTTTATCAGAAGCAAGCAGGCGAGGCAGCTTATGTACCCAGGCCTTTAGAAATGTATACACTCCCTCTTATTTTTATAAAAAATGATTTCGCCAGAGGCGAGTAGAGATCAACCAACTATTTTTTTTAGGGATCTCTAAAGCAACTGCTTATAAATTGTATGCAACGGAGTGCATTTTTCATAACTCCGTGTGGACTGCATCGAAGGATGTTGTGAAATCATAACTCCACATGCACAACTTCAGTTCAGTACAGTTTATTCAGTACAAGTGTACAGTATAAGTGCCGTTGGGGTACATCCTTTTCTACCCAGCAAAAAGTTTGTATCCGCGGATGCAGTTGATTCACTACAAGTGCACGGTACATTTGCCGTTGGAGTACACCTTTTCCTATGAATTCACTTATGAATTTTAGAAGAGAGCGCGCAGCTAGGTTGCACTCTATTTTGCTTCCACAGCACAAAGCTAGGATGCACTCCGTTTTCGATCCAAATCACAGCCTTTGATGTAGTCGTTTGGATTGAATTTAAAGGCACTCTTCGGATTGTGTTTTTAATCAATCTAAAGATGCAGTAAAAACGCAAGCTATTGCGAAATAATCCAGAATAAATAAAATGCATTTATTATTTGTGTAAAACAAGAATACAAATAACTTTATTATATAAACACAAATTAAAAAAAGTTTCCATTAAATTTAATCACAATTGAGTGTACTTCCTCCGTTCTCCATTTAATCCAAGCGCAACTGAGTTTGCTTCGTCATCCTAAAGGTTTTTTATTTTGCCTTCCCATCACTAGTTCAGCTTTCGACTCCAACTCCACTCCATTAAAGATTTCCGTCTCGTAAATTACCACAAAAATGTTCGCAACTTTAGTTTGTATTTTTTATTTTATAACAAATTCTTCGAAATATATTCACACTTGTTTCTCTTTTGAAGAAATTACGTCGGCAGCGACGAGTAGGGATCAACCAACTGTTTTTGTTTTGTAGGGATCTCTAAAGCAACTGCTTATAAAATGTATCGAACGTGCATTTTTCATAACTCTGTTGAACTACATCGAAAGATGTTGTGAAATCATAACTCCAATTGCACAACTTCCAATTTTTTTTAGTGGGTCCAATTGCACAACTTCCAGTTTTTTTGCTGGGATATAATGTTTCATTATTGCTAAACAGTGTGAGGGAACATACAGGTACAGTTGAGCCCAAAACACATAGCTTGTGGTCGAACGATTATTTTCATTGTCAACCTGTTCCCGTTACTCGAAACACACTTAATCCAATGGACATGTGAGTTGTAAACAAGGTCCCGTTATCCGAGAGGCCACGTGGTGAGAATAGTAGCAGAGAGGCAGCGTCGGGAAGGCTGTTGGAACGAACCTGGAAGGCGATACCGATACAATAAAAGAGAGTGAGAAATTAAAGTGGGGAGCGGTCGTGTACCAGCAGTGGACAAGTTACTATTAGCCGTGTGTGTACCAGTAGTGGACGAGTTAACACCAGTCGCGGCACCAGCGGAGTTATAAAAAAGCAGGAGGTGAGTTGACCCAGTGAAACAGTGAGTGAAAGTGCGAATAGTGTCCGGTTAACATATAAAAACTTGTTAAATTCTACCGCGGGTCTTTGAGTCGACGTGGCCATTGACTTTAACCTATCAAAATTTGTTAAATTCTACCGCGGGTCTTTGAGTCGAAGTGGCCATTGACTTTAACCTATCGAAATTAGTTAAATTTTCCCGCGAGTCTTTGAGTCGACGTGGCCATGGATTTTAACCTATCAAAATTTGTTTGTTTTGTTTTTGGTTGAAGTTTTAATCTCATTTGATTCTTTTTAAGTCTGGAGTGTTACCCCCAATGGCTTAAACTTCATCATTACTCTCTATTACAGAGAGTAATGTTTTTCAAAACGAACTGACAGTGTTGCAAAATTTTACTGATCGCTACCAATATCATGATTTGTTAAATTTTCCCGCGATTTGTTAAATTTTCCCGCGAGTCTTTGAGTCGACGTGGCCGTTGACTTTGACATATCAAAATTTTTTTAAATTTTCCCGCGAGTCTTTGAGTCGAAGTGGCCATTGACTTTAACTTATCAAAATTTGTTAAATTTTCCCGCGAGTCTTTGAGTCGACGTGGCCATAGACTATAACATATCAACATTTGTTAAATTCTCCCGCGAGTTTTTGAGTCGACGTGGCCATTGACTTTAACATACCAAAAGTTGTTAAATTTTTCCGCGAGTCTTTGAGTCGACGTAGCCATAGGCTATAACATATCAAAATTTGTTAAATTTTACCTCGAGTCTTTGAGTAGACGTGGCCATTGACTTTAACATATCAAAATTCGTTAAAATTTCCCGCGAGTCTTTGTCTCGACGTGGCCATTGACTTCAACATACCAAAATTTGTTAAAATTTCCCGCGAGTCTTTGAGTCGACGTGGCCATTGACTTCAACGTATCTAAACTTGTCCGCGAGCCTTTGAGTCGATGAGACCAACGTCTATAATATATAGAACTCAACGAAACGCACACCCAACCAAAAGTGGACATTTTAAAGCTAACCGGAACGCGAGACTTCGAAGTGCCCCGTGGACACCGAATCTCCCATCCTTCTTAAACTGCGCCGTCAGTCGTACGTTACCGACTACGCCCAACCTCGACAGCCGTAGTACAACAAGTCGTCCAGGATCCGAGCCTAAACCACGACCAAGTTCCATCTAGCCATTGCAGAGTTATCTTCGTAGAATAAGTTTACTATTTACCTTGTGAAGCCGTATAAACACCCAAATAAAAGAGCTTGTACAGAATTTGTATCTCAACCTCGATGAAAACCACGGCCGAGCAAGTCAGAAAATGGAACGTATCATACGGTGGGGAATGCGACTGGGACTTCCTAGAAAGGCGAATTTACTACCGGCGGTTATGCCGGAGGTGCTGAGAGGTAAAGCGCTAGTGAGGTACCGAAACAACAATAAGCATTGGAGTACGTGGGCGAGTTTCCGGGAAGGATTACTTAAGCTCTTCCTTCCACTACGGTATTTCGAGCACTTGGAGGAGGAAATACGGAAGAGAAGGCAGAAGCCGCGAGAAACATTCAAGAACTTTTTGCTCCACATGCAGAACCTCATGCGACACAGCAACCTGACAGAGGCCCACAAGGCGGAGAAGATTTTCTAAAATGCACTTCCCGAGTACCATTGGTATATACAAAGGAGAGACTTTCTAACCCTGGAAGATCTGTTGGGAATGGCGGAAGATATCTCTACCACCGGCCACACAGGAGTAGCATCGCCGGATGGACCCGGAAGAGCGACAGGGAAGTCGATTGCATCGAATAAATCCCCGGACAGCCTGTAGGCCTTGCGGGTAAGACGGCCATTTCACGCATAATTGTGACAGAGTACCCGCCCTTTTCTGTTGAGTTTGTGGTCGGCGAGAGGTAAGAACCATCCAATGCGAGGTAAACCCCCAGTAGAAACCCAGTTACGTCTCGAGCCGTCTAGGCTGGTTACATCAGTTGTCATTGGTGGGGTTCGTATAGATGCTACCGTGGATACAGGGGCGACAAAATGTTTCATCAGCAGGAAATTCGCACAGAGAATCGAAAAGACCAGGACGCAGTTTGCCCACAGCTATATTGTTACCATGGATTATGCCAAGGACAAATGAAGATGTTATACTCGGGTTAGATTGGCTGAAGAAATGCAACGCCCAGATTACATTCGCGGGTCTTACATGTAAGTTTGACACGCCGATCGCAAGGAACAGAAAGGGTTCTACACCTCACTGCTACGATGGCCGATTCAAAACAGCGAGGACCCGACAACGTGGCCGATGGAGAACATGGACCCGGCAAAGTCGTGTTAGGAGACCATAGTCCTCAAGACCAACATAGAATTCAAACATTCTTATACACGGAGCTACAGAAATTTAGAGAATTGCATGGACTGTCAACTGTTGCGTGGCATAGAATCGGTACGCGCCGCGGAATCCGGCTTTGCATACGATAAGCGACGAGAAAATTAACGAGCGGCTGGCTAAAGGTTACATATAACCATAAAGGACTGCGTACAGCTCGCCAATTACACTAGCCAAGAAGAAGAATGGAACCTGGAGGCTGTGTATGGATTTCCGTCATCTCAATAGCAGCTCCGGCCCTGAAGCTTACCCATTGCCGAGAATCTCCTCCATCCTGGATAGACTCCGAGAAGCCAGATATGTCAGTAGCCTCGATTTGAAAGATGGGTATTGGCAGATACCGATGGAGGAAGATAGCAAGAAATACAGTATTTACGGTCGCCGGACGAGGTTTGTATCAATGGCGTGTTATGCCTTTTGGACTCCACTCAGCCCCAGCTACATTGCAGCGAGCGCTGGACAGCGTCATCGGCCCGGATCTGGAAACTTATGCGTTCGCATATCTCGATGGTATCATCGTGACGGGTAAGACTTTGGATGAACATCTTGAGAACCTAGCTGAAGTTTTCCGCCGGCTTAGAGCGCCAGACCTGGAAATAAATCCGGAGAAATGCAAGTTCTTCAAGCGGGAGACAAGATACCTTGGCCACGTTGTCAGCGGAGAGGCATACTAAACCGGACAAATTGGCCGCGATTCAAGAAATGACGGCACCCACCAACCTGAAGGAATTTCGTCGATTTCTGGGAGTGGTGTCATAGTATTGCCGTGTTGCTCCGGAATTTGCCACTTTAGCTTATACTTTAACATCGCAGCTTAAGAAGGGCAGACAATGGAAGTGGACAGAGGACCAACACACTGCCTTCCGGTAATATTTGCCGTTATTGCCGACATTTGCCGTTATTGCCACAAGTGGCAATATGGGAGGCATTACCTTTAATCATTTACCTAACTACGTCTTCCGGTAATATTTGCCGTTGCTGCCGGCATTTGCCGTTACGAAACACGGGAATACCATGCTTGTCTTGTTCGACAGGTTTACCAAGTGGATTGAGTTAGTACCCTTGCGCAAGGCCACCGCAGAGAGTGTCATCAAAGGATTCCCGGAGCGGGTTCTAGCGCAGTTCGACGCCAAAAGTGTTTGTCACTTACAATGGGAGCCAGTTTGCAAGCAAGAGCTTAAGTAAATACCTTCGAGATATAGGAGTGCGGCAACAATTTACTGCTCCGTACATTCCACAAGAAAACCCAACCGAACGAGCAAATCGAACGATTAAAACCATGATTGCACAAATAGCTCGCAACGAGCATAACAAATGGGAAGCCAAGCTTGGCACTAAATACGAGTACATCCGAGTCGATCGGATATAGTCCCGGGTATTTGGTGCAAGGACGTGAACTCCGGTTGCCGGCCGCCCTCTTTGATGAAGTTGTAGCGGGCACAGCCATGTACAACACGAACTGCAGGAGGATTTCAAGCTGGTCAGACATCATTTGAGCAAAGCGGCCGAGGATCCACGCCGACACTATAACTTACGAAGACGATCCTGGAATCCAAAGATAGGAGACCTAGTTCTAGTTAAACCACACCCCCTTTCGAAAGCCGTGGAAAGTTTCGCAGCCAAGTTAGCGCCTAAATACGGTGGACCTTATAAAGTCGTTACCTTCGTATCGCCCGTGATTGTTGGCGTCTTCGACCCACAAACCGACAATACTCTCAACGCGCATCTAAGTTAACTCAAACCTTTCATAGATATTAATCCACTCTCTCCCGCTAATTAAACCAAACATTCGAAATAATTTCTGTTTTTGGCCGTCTTCGTCCCTTCCACAGATTTGACTTGATTACTATGGGCAAACGAATTCCTATTAAACCAACGATTCCGCATCTTTATTACTCGGGGGGTCAACAATTGTCTACCTCGATGAGGGAGAGGTAGTGTGAGGACGAAAATCGTCCCTCATTTTCGCCCACGCAAAATCCCTTTGATAGTGCATGTAGTGTCTCGAGTTGACATCACTGATTTAATAATTGTTTATTTGCATCATTGTTTTTCTATGTCTTTACTTTACTGTAGAGTTGGGCAATCTAGTTCACTGGACGGTTCGATCTTTCTCGTTCCTTTTAACAAAAGGAACTAGTTCCTTAATGTCGTTCCTTCGTTCCATATAGTTCCTTCTTTCATTTAACGCAGTAACTCAGTCGCCTCTTGGTTAAATCGCTCCTTTTGTTCAATCGTACGTTCACATGCCATTTTGTGTAAAGTTCCGTCGTTCTTTTCATTTTAAATGAATGAAAACACTTTTATACATTATTTTTTGATTTACATACAAAATGTATGCACTTTCTTAATGTACGAATTTTCGTTTCATTACAAAAGGAATAACATAAAAGATATGTGAAGCAATTTATGATCTCTTAAAACCCCTTAAATATTGTCATTTTTTGTCATTTTAAGTTTGAAAGGTTTGCATTTTTTACGAGAACGCGCACTTTACTTTTAATTGAAAATCTTTTGTATTTCCCTCCATGTCGATAGTTAAACGCACACCCTTTCACATACACAAACACACGCATTGGCAATAACAAACAAAACAAAATTACAATAACCACGACAAGAACGTATGATTCTGTTGAACAAAAAGAGCGAGATGAGCGAATAAAACAAGATGAACAAAAGGAACGAGATGAACGAAGGAACTATATAAACGAACGAATCGGATATCGTTCCGATCGTTCCAGTGTCGGAATAGTTCCAATGAACTAGTTCGTTCCGGTACTACACAACTCTACTTTACTGACTTTGTGATTGTGTTGCAGAAGAGAGCAGAGGTTTGTGATTTTGTGTGTAGTTGTAAAAAATCAGTGTCTGACATATATTGTCGAGCTCAATTTATACGAGGATTACGGCATAATTCCATTCGCGAGAAATTGCTACAAAAACCTGATGAAACTTTTATGGAAATCTTTGAGAAGGCATAGGCGTTGGAAGCGGCGAAAATAAATAACAAAGAAATCACACAAAACTCATCAACAAGTGAGATAAATAAAATAAAACAACAATTCTCTCGAAAACAAGTGAATAATCGATATCAAAAAAGTAATCGATATGCACCATCAAAAGTAAATTATCAAAGACGTATAGCAATAAAAACCCGAACAAATGCATTTTCCAAAAACATATGCTAATAGTTCCACATGTTGGTTACAGATGGCTACACAACTCACTGGAATTGATAACAGCAATGCCAATCGTTTTTGATTCTTATTTCTCGCGGCAGAAAACATTAACGTCGTGTTTTGTGGCTGAAATTTATTTCTTCACTATTTTTTATTTAATAAAAACACAAAAGTCAACGCCGTAAAAACAGAATGTTGCTATGATATCGTAGCAACAGAGGTTAACTCCCTCTACAGTTAATTTTTCACAATTGACTTTTCCTATCTTATAATATTGACATCTTTGAAATTATCCACAGTTGGGACTTGAGGGGTTGTGTTTGCGATGTGGGCTGAATAATCACCGATCGAACGAATGTAAAATAAGGAAAACAAACTTAAAATGTTCATTTTGGAAAAAAACTGGTCATGTGAGACAATTGTGCATCAAATCAAAAATGGAACAAAACTCATCGTATAACACAATTGAAACAGATCCATCTGAATATGACAATAGTGACGACAGTGATAATGGTGGAATAAATCAAATTGTCGACATTTACAATAAATCGGAAGTTCCCCCTGCAGAAATAGAAAAATTTTACGCAGATGTTTTTATTGAAGGAAAAAAGCAAATATTTGAACTAGACTCAGGAGCCGGCTACACCTTAATTCCAAAAGCTGATTTCGACAAATTGAAGCTGAAAACAAAACTACAAAAAACCAAAAAACGAGCGTATACCGGAGATATTTTTGTGCCACTGGGTTTTGTTGATGTTAATGTACAATACAAAGGAAGAAAATCGAAGGAAAAAATGTTTGTTGTGGATGCAAAACACACTGCGTTACTTGGACGTGTCTGGATTAGACATCTTAAAATTGATTTGAATGAAGTGGACCGGGATCGTTTAAAGGTAAATGGAGTCAGTAATTTACATGTAAATTCAATATCAAATATAATACAATAATATTCGGAAGTTTTTCAACAAAAAGTGGGGTGCATCCCAAATTTAATATATTCATTGAAATTGCAGGAAAGTGCAAAACCAGCATTCATTAAAGAAAGGCAAGTACCATTTGCATTGCGTGAAAAAGTAGAACGAGAATTGGACTCCTTGGAAAACGAAGGCATCATTTCGAAAGTAAACACTAGTAATTGGGGATCACCGCTCGTTGTTACACCAAAGCCGAATGGCAATGTTCGCCTCTGTGTTGATTATAAGGTCTATGTCAATCCACAATTGGAGCCAGCCCATTATCCAACAAAGCGAATAGGTGAAATATTCAGTACATTAAGGAATTCTAAATATTTTTGTAAGCAGGACCTCTATAAGGCGTATTTACACGTAGCTGTAGATGAAGAAAGTAGTATTATTCAAACAATTTCTACACACAGAGGTACGTATCGGATGAACCGTTTGTCATTTGGTATCAGGACAGCTCCTAGTGAGTTTAATCGTATCATAGATCAAATCCTACAAGGCCTAGAAGGGACCACATCTTATTTTGATAACATCATTGTGCACGGCCCAACCAAATCAGCATGTGAGCAAGGCCTTGTAAAATGTTTAGAACGGTTGCAGAAATATCATTTGCACGTTAATAAGGAGAAATGTGAGTATTTCAAAGAACATATCCAATACTTAGGATATGTGATAAGCCACAATTTCATAGCTAAATGCCCTTCAAAAACAGAGGCGATGTCAAAATTTCCACGTCCTGCTAACGTTTATTCCCAACATGGCAACCCTGACATATCGTCTGAGAAATTTACTGTAGAAAGGAAAAAGGTTTGTATGGTCAAAGCCATGTGAAGAAGCATTTAACAAATTGAAACAAGAAAAGCGGATCAAAATTATAGACAACTAGATAGGGAGGCTCTTGCAATAAATTTCGCAGTTGATAAATTTTGTATGTATTTGCATGGTAGAGAATTTACACTTATGACTGATAATCTGCCGCTCTCAAGGATTTTCCATCTAAACGCTAAAACACCTGCAATGACATCACAACGATTACTACGATACGCATCGTTCCTACAAGGATTTAGTAACAAAATTGAGCATAGCAAAGATGATCAAATAATACATGTAGATTGTTTATCAAGAGCTTCTTTAACAACGAATTCAAAATTTTCACATTTCCTTGATAGGGAAACAAAAGACATCAAAGATCAAACTATAAACGAAGTTTCTTCATTTTTAATTACAGCAAAATCGATAGGAATGGAAACAGAAAAGGATTCCGATCTCAAAAATTTCAAAGAAGATTTATTAAGCGGTAAAATTTCAGATCCTGAGTATTCTATACAAGATTGAGTTTTATTCAAGGGAATACGCGTAATAATACCAGCGACTTTACGTGAGTTGCACCATACACATATTGGAGTCGTAAAAATGAAGCAGCTGGCAAGGAAATATTGTTTTTGAAGATGAATTGACTCGAATATTGAGAATTTAGCTAAGTCTTGTCCGAATTGTGCAATGGTACGGAAGAGCCCTCCAAAGGTAAAAATTCACCAGTGGGATGATCCAGTCGAAAATTTTCAAAGAGTGCACATTGATTACGCAGGGCCATTCCCAAACCACTATTTCCTTGTGTTAGTTGACGCTAAGTCCGAATGGCCTGAAATCAGAGTAAGTAAACAAGCTCCAACTTCAGAGATTACAATAAATTTGTTACAAAGCATATTTGCAACACACGGCCTTCTTCAAGTTATAGTGTCTGATAATGCGACAATATTCCAAAGCATCATATTTAAACATTTTTGTGAAAATAATGACATTATTCAAAAATTTTTTAGCTCAAGGGCTCACAGCTACCAATGGCCTAGCAGAAAGACATATTCAGACATTAAAAAGGAAACTTAAAGCGATGGAAATTGAAAAGGCACCATTACGACTTAAAGTGCAAGAAATCGTTACAAGGTACAGAGCAACGCCACTTTCAACTGACCAAAGCCCCACAAACGCATATCTAGGCCGCGATTTACGGATAAAAACTGACAAAATTCGACCTGTTAAATTGGAAAAATCTTCGATGAAGCACAAAGTTCGAAATCTACGCGTGGGGGAAAGGGTTCAAGTACGTTGGTACGATAAAGGTATACCCACATGGAAATTTGGCAAAGTTTTGAAAAAGCTCGGGAATCTCCTTTATAAAATCAAATTTGATAACCACTACGTTCTTAAGCGACTCATAAATCAATTATGTATATAAATCGAATGTTTACCATCAAGATTCGCCTACTGTTCGCAAAGAAATTCCACCTCAAAAGAAACCTATCATAGAAGAAATAATAATGCATTGGAATCAATCGCACCGCCAAGATATCGCCGAGCCAGATCCGTAAATCACCACCCATACACAACCTCAAGCCGCGTTCACAACATCATTCTCCAACCTATTCACAGCCTTGCGTACGTTCCGAATCCGAACCTCAAGCCGAATCCGGATGCCAACCACCAGAGACGCCAAGTATCAGACTTTCGACCAGATCTAGAAGTATGCCAGCAAGATTCCAAGACCCACGTCACTTATTAGCGTGGGAGATTGTAGTGTCTCGAGTTGACATCACTGATTTAATAATTGTTTATTTGCATCATTGTTTTTCTATAGCTCTGTTCCTTTACGTGCAAGAATCTTTTTTATACAAAATGTTTTTGTTGCAGCAATGGACCATCTACCTTGTTTATTGTAATACGTGAAAAGTGTTGCAACTTTTGGTACTTTTTTAGGCAAAAACAGCGTTGTATATCATGTGTAATGTGATTTCGATGTTGATTTCGCTGAAATCACGAAATGAGATGATATCATTTTTGTATGCGAAAACATTATAAAATTTGCTTGATTCCGAGCGAAATCACGAAACGCCTTCGAAATCGCGAAACGACGCCGAATGTAAACCAAACATAAAGATGCTATAAAAATGCAAGCTATTGCAAAGAATAAAATAAAATGCATTTATTATTTGTGTAAAACAAGAGTATTGAGAACTTTATTACATTAACACAAATTATAAAAAAAACTCTCCATTAAATTTAATCGTGTCTGAGTTTATTTCCTTTATCCCGGTCCACACTAGAGTGATTTCATTGAAAAAATTGCATGAAATTATGCGTCTCTAGATCGACTTCCATAGTAGAGTAAAATCATAAAATTGCTGTAGTGGGGAATTCGATTTAAGAATGCCTAATTTCATGAAATTTTTTAATGAAATTCCCGTAGACTTTGCTCTGCATTTTATGCAGCCACAACTGATTTTGTTTCATCATCCAAAGGGTTTTTATATTTACATATTGTCCTCTAGCTCAGATTTCGAAATTAACTCCAACTTCACTCCAAAACTAATTTCGGTCTCGTGAATTTCCGCAATATTCGCAAATTTAGTTTGTATTTCTTTATTTTTAAATAAATTCTTATAATTGTACTCTTTTTTATACTTGGAAAAAAACTGCGACAGCTTTTGTAGGGATCAACAAATTGGCTTGTGCTTATAGGGATCTTAAAGCGAAATGTATCAAACGGAGTGCATTTTTCATAACTCCGTGTGGACTGCATCGAAGGATGTGGTGAAATCATAACTCCACATGCACAAGTTCCAACATTTTTTGCTGGGAAGTGTACAGTAAAAGTGCCCTTAGAGTGCATCTTTTTCTATGAATTCACTTATAAATTATACAAGAGAGCGCGCAGCTAGGATGCACTCCATTTTGCTTCCACAGCACAGGTAGGATATACTCCGTTTTCGATCCAATTCACAGTTTTTGATGTAGTGTTTTGAATTGAATTTGAATGCACTCTTCGGATTGTGTTTTTAATCAACCCGGCAAAAAAATTGGAAGTTGTGTAATTACATACATACATTTTATAAGCAGTTGCTTTAGAGATCCCTACAAAACAAAAACAGTTGGTTGATCCCTACCCGTCGCTGCCGACATAATTTCTTCACAAGAGAAATAAGTGTGAATATATTTCGAAGAATTTGTTGTAAAATAAAAAATACAAACTAAAGTTGCGAACATTTTTGTGGTAATTTACGAGACGGAAATTTTTAATGGAGTGGAGTTGGAGTCGATAGCTGAACCAATCGCAAACAAAGTGCTGTCGAGTGTACTTTGTGAACGTTTAAAACCCATGGTCAATAACATAATCGGGTAAAATCAATGCGGTTTTAGACCTGGTAAATTGAAAATTGACCAAATCTTCACACTGCGCCAAATACTGGAAAAGACCCACGGAAGACAGATCGACATTTACCACCTGTTCGTCGACTATAAGTCCGCCTTCGACAGCCCAATTCGATCAAACGTGTTTCAAGCCATGTCTGAGTTTGGTATCCCTGCAAAACTTATAAGATTATGCAGGATGACATTGGCTAATACAAGGTCAGCTATTAAAGTAGGAAAGAACCTCTCGGAACCTTTTGAAACAAAACGAGGTTTCAGGCAAGGTGACAGCCTATCATGTGACCTATTTAACATTCTATTGGAAAATGTCATACGAGAAGCGAATGTATATACCGATAGAGATAAAAATATCACTATATACAATAAGGATATAATGTTACTTGCCTACGCAGAAGATATTGATATAATAGGTCGATCAACTCGATCCGTAACCTTTGCGAAAATTGAAAAAGAGTATGCCAAAGTGGGTCTGGCAGTCAACGGCGATAAGATAAAGTTTATGGCATCAACACGCAAGACGTCCAGTAGAATCGGACCAACCGTTGATGATCAGAACTACAATTTTGAGGTAGTAAATGACTTTATTTACCGCGACACCGCCATAAATAAAACGAACAATATCAGTTTTGAAATCAAAAGAAGAATAATATTGGCCAACAGATGCTACTTCGGTCTAGGCAAACTGTTTAAAAGTAAAACCACCTCTCGTCAAACAAAACTTACACTGTACCAGAAACTGATACTACCCGTACTTATGTATGGATCTGAAGCATGGGTACTTGCGAAAGCGGATGAGGCATAACTTGGTGTGATTGAGAGAAAAATTCTTCGAATGATTTATGGACTATTGGTCGGTGAATACCGACGTCGTATGATACACGAACTATACTGTTGAAATATGTGTTTAACAAATTAATATGTACTGTATTCTATAATAATGATTTATAACATAGTAGTCATTGTAGATTGGCCAATTTGGAAGCGGAAGGTCAAGGATCTTCTAGATTTGCAAGAAGGAGCTCTGGATGTAGTTGAGAATAAAATTACAAAGCCGGAACCTTTAGCGGAAGGAGCAACAGAAGCTCAAGCTAGAGAACACAAGAAGCGATCTGACTATTACAGAAAAGCTAACAGCTATGCCAAGAGTCTGATAACAAACACAATTACGGATGACATTTTCATGAAGGTAATGGATAAAGAATCTGCCTATGATGTTTGGCAAGCTTTGCACAAGCAATTTGAAGCAACTTCCAAAGATCAGTTATTCAAGATGTGCACCGAGCTATTTTCTTTTGAATGGACACCAGAAAACGACGTTTCTACACATATATCCAAGCTCAAAAGCCTATGGAATGAAATCAATGCTGGTTTGGTAATAAAAGGAGAAAAGGAACTACCGGAACTGCTCCTGATATGCAAGATATTACACGTGTTGCCAAAATCTGTTGAGATTTTCAAATACATTTGGATGATGTTGACACGAAATGAAGATGCAAATCAGTGTGTTTCATTGTCAGTAGGCAATTCTAAGCTGCAATTGTATCATGAAAGATGGGGACACCAAGATAAACGGCACGTCAAGAAGAAATTGGAAAAGGAGATGGGTATTCGAGTCAAGAACAATAATGAAATTTTTGAGCCTTGTATTTTTGGTAAATCGTCAAGATTACTATTTGCAAGACGCGAGGCTGCAAAACCCCCAGGAGAGTTGATATCGACAGATGTGTGTGGACCATTTCCCTCATCATTTAGAGGATATAAATATTTAGTGGTTTATAAGGATGACTACACAAAATTTCGTTATGGATATATTGTGAAGAACAAATCTGATGTGAAGGATACATTGGGAGAGATACGTGCTCATGCCAAATGCCAAGGACACACGGTGAAAACTTTGCTAAGTGATAATGGTTGTGAATTTAATAATGCAGACACCGACGTAGCCAGGGGGGGGGGCCCGATCGAAATGATTTTCGATCACATAGGATATTAGCTTATGCTACACATTTTTTTAATTTTTGAATAAAATTTTAAAATGTTCTAAATGTTCCAAGAAATATGTAAAGTATTTGGAGGAAGTATTACAGAGAATTATTTAAATACATTGGTATAATTATTGTCCGCATAGTTGTTAAGTTTTAAGGTGTTGTTTAAGCGTTTATTCGTAATTTTAGGCTGACTGCAAGTGTTACTGAGTTCAGAACAAGATGTTTATTTGCATTTGTCGAACATTTGCTGCATATTACGTCCAATACTTTGGCTTATAAACAACATCTAGAAAAAACATTCTTGCGATCTTTTGTTTTTGAAATTTTTGGTAAGAGCAATTCAACAATAAAAGATAAAATCGTTGCTTAATTTTGTGGTTTTAAATTTTTGTATATAGTTTCTAACACGTTTTTGTAATGAACTATTTTGAACATCATAATAATTACAAATTCTTTATTATGTTTGAAATTTGCAAAAAAAAAAACTATATCAACCATTTTTATGATATAATTCTGTTTCATAGCAGTGTCGCCCGTTGAGATTATTTGAAACTGGTCTCTTGCTACAAATTAGTAAATTCCTATTGTACAAAAAAAGGATTTTTCTGTCGTATTTTTCAGGGTGATTATGAATGTAAACTCCCCGTGAGTTTTCTCACGATAATTGGACTGTTTAAGTTTGGTTCGACCTTTCGAATGATAATAAAATAAAGATTATTGAGGTTAAAGTTTATATTGTATTTATTGCATATTATTTCCAATATTTCGAAATTACATTGAATTGAATTGAATTGTATTTTGGGAAGTACTTTCAATGGATACACATTTCTTGAAATGTTCCTTTTTCCTTCTTTGGCAAAGGACTTTGTGACGACAAACGAAATCAAACAAGTGAGTAAAGGTTAAAGTCGGTACGGGGCCGACCATGTGATACCCTACCTACCACTACCGCTGTGCTTAAGCTTTTCACTGGTAAACATTTATTTTAGGGAATATAATTGTGTAGCCATTTGCGGACGTATGAACATGCCGAAGAAAGTACCTGAAGAAATGAACCGGACCAACATAGTTAATTTTGGAAGTAGATATTATTTTAGGGGTCATTCCTTTTAAAAGATATTGCGCCCACCAGTCATTTCATTTCTTCACCAATGTGGTTCATTTTCGAGCTGAAACTATGTTTGGACAAAATATAACTAAATCCAAAGTTTGGTCCAAATCTGTTGCTCCATTCAAGAAAAATCGCATATACCGCTTTAGCTAAAATTCTTGAAATTTGAGGGGAAATACCAGAAGGAGTAGACCGAAAATCACCATCTTCGAACTTTATATAAGGCTTGCAGAAATATGGCGATAAACAAAGTTTGGACCAACGTAGTATCCGGTTCGAAAGTTGTTGTGCGCACATGGTAGGTGCCGTAGGTGTTCTTTACAGCTTTCGGGCCATTTTCTCTGGAAGTATGGACTAGCCCCTGAAAAAACTTGTACTGTAGTAATAGCGGACCCGAGACGATTATTACAAAAAAGGAAAGCGTTTATTTATTTCATATTTTTACTTAAAACTAAATTATTTGCATAAAGAAAGTGAAACCATATTTACTAATTATCCAGAGAGGTCTTAAACTGCACTTCTCTGAAAATTTTAGAAATACTCTGTGGAATGATAACAAAAGAGTGGATCGATATTGTCCATATTCGAAGTTTATCGAAATTTGGACAAAATTTCAGGAAGGCCAAATTTTGGACAGAATCGGTTGATCCGATGGACGAACATACATATGTATATAAGTGGACTCCAAATTTTCTGAAACACATTTCTTCCAAATACTCTCTGCCCTTAAAACCATTATTTCGATGAGGCACATTTTGACTAAATGCTTAGAGTATAAAAAATGTAGATTGGGGAAAATTGTGTTTATGGATTTGTATACATGTATAGACCATGGATTGGCTCCAGATTTTCATTTTAAAAGAATCCAAGACTGGTTGCCAGAGTTTTCATAGTTTCTGATCAACTTATGAGAAGATCCACGATAGGAAACGAGAATTTCTATAAGAGAAGCCCGACGATTGTCCCGCGATTGGGTACTAGAATTTCATCATGGATAGATAGACTCACTATTGCTCAGCATTAGTTCTCTATCAAGAAAACCACTATCAGCCTTCACAAATTCTTTGCGATAAGATCTACGATTGGACACCAAAATATACTTAGGGAAATAACTACAATTGCTTTCTTTATGACAATAGCAACGATTGAATTTCCGAAATTGATCATATTCTGACACGGCAGCGTGATAAAAGACAAAAAAGAAGACACGTGTCTCGGCGTTTTTTCCTTTATTTATATAACTGCTAAATATACCTGTAAATATAAAAAATACTACTGGATAACGTCATGATATCCGAACGTTCCCTCTGCATAAATCAATTCTCTACTAATCTCATTTTCTTTTCATAAATTACTCAATGAAATTGGAGTGGAAAATTAAAGCCGTGATTTTGAACTTTTGTGAAGTAGGAAACAAAGGATTGTATACTCCTTATTTTGGTCTTACCGAAGTGATATCACTGAATTACATAACATTCACTGTAGTTGTGAGTTATTTGGTAAATGATACACCCAAAAATATATGCGATGATTAATATATCCATTGTTTTGAACATATATTAACTCTGATATATTGTCAAAAAGACAAGGGACATTGGCCAAGAAGTCTTACGCCATTTTCTTTAAAATATAGTAATGAACATTATTTCATCAGTAATATAAGTCTAAAATAAGGTTTACGTCTTTGCTAAATAAGAAGTTTTCGCTAACATGAACTTTCAAAATTTTGGTCAGGTGGGCCCCCCCGAAATGAAATCCTGGCTACGTCCCTGAATGCAGATGTTAAGAAAATTCTAGCTAAACATCGAGTAAGTCAAAGGTTTACCGCTCCGTATACCCTTCAACAGAACGGTGGTGCTGAAAGAGAAAACAGAACCATTGTAGAAATGGCAAGAACATTTATTAACTCGAATAAGAATGTTGAGTTTCCAAAGTCGCTATGGGCAGAATTTGTAAAATCAGCCATATACATTTTAAATCGAACGGGAAAATCATCTGTGGACGATAAAAGCCCGTCCGAACTATGGTACGAAAAGAAACCGAGAATCAAACAAATCCGAATTATTGGATCAAAATGTTATGTTCATGTTCCTAGTCAACGTCGGAAGAAGATGGCCAAGAAGGCAATAATCGGTTATCTTGTTGCTAATGACGGCGATGAGAGATATCGTGTTTACATTAGAGAGCGAAATATGGTAGAAGTGATGTGATATTTTCAGAAGAAATAAATGGTTGTACTAAAGAAGAAGAAGTTGAAAAATACGATATGTAAAGCAGAAAAACGAAGAAAACTCCAGTAGTATTCAAGATACGCAGAGAGATGAAATATCAATACGCATTCGTCCAAATGACAATCAATCAGATGATGACCAAGAATCTTATCCCCCAGAAATAATTCAAGAGGAAGCGATGCAGGATGCCGAACCGCAAGAAGAAGACAACGAAACTCAAGACCAAGATTCAATTAATGAAGATAATGAAACTCAAGACCAAGATTCAATTGATAACTTGGAAGGTTTTGAAGGCTTTGAATAAACACAAAATGCAAAACGTCAAAGAGAACATGACTTAGATGACACATGTGATAATATCAATGTAAAACGGTTACGAAATCGAACAATTATTATTTCAAAGTGTATCACCGATGACTTTGTAATGATGTCACATGATTTCGTTAACCAAACAGAGCCTCCAGTAAGCTATTCAGAAGCTGTTGAAAGTGCTGAGAGAATTAATTGGATATACGCAATAAAATCGGCGATGAGTTCATTGATTGAAAACAAGACATGGGTACTCTTAAAACTACCAAAAGGAGCAAAGGCACTCCCATCAAAATGGGTTTATCGAATAAAAACGAATGCTGACGGAAATATTGAAAAGTATAAAGCAAGACTCGTAATAAAAGGATTCAAACAAAAGGAAGGAGTGGACTATGATGAAACATTCAGTCCAGTGGCAAGAATGTCCACTATACGCTCTGTCTTAAGTATTGCTGCAACTGAAGGTCTGTATTTGTCACAATTCGATGTATCGACAGCATTTTTATATGGTGACCTACAGTCAACCAAAAAAGTCTACATACACCCTATAAATCTCGAGTTTTAAGGGTAAGGAAGCATTTTTATGAAAATCCAAGTACATAGTTCTATTTCATATCCCTAATAAACCATATGACATACAACAAAAATATATTCCATAATACGAATAACGGTAAATTCTATAAAAATTAAAAGGGAAAAAGTGTACATACACCCAATGAAATATTAAGATTACCGTAAAATTTATGGAATAAGCAATACAAATTTTACATTTTATTGCTTTATCGAATGTCTCTGGTTGTCTATGATATATTTTAGACAAAATAGGAACATATTTGTGCTTTAATTGACGTTATTTAAGGTCAGACTTCGCTAATAGCTCCTAAAGGCGGACCCTTACAGATTTCTTTGAGTTTTTCAGTCTGGTAGTTTATGAAACCCCAGGAAATACAGTGGGACTAATTATTTTGAGTTCCTATAGCGCTTCGAAGTTGTTCATATGGATAATATATGCTCCTGAGCTTCGCTAAATATGCGAATTCCTGAGTTTTTCATAAATTTTATAGTTTTCACAGCATTCCAAGTGTCAAATTACAAGCAAGAACCTTGGAATCTGCAAGGGTCCGCCTTTAGGAGCTATACACGAAGTCTGACCTTAAATAACGTCAATTAAAGCATAAATACGTTCCTTTTTTGTCTAAAATATATAATAGACAACCAGAGACATTCGATAAAGCAATAAAATGTAAAATTTGTATTGCTTATTCCATAAATTTTACGGTAATCTGAATATTTCATTGGGTGTATGTATACTTTTTCTCTATTAATTTTTTAATTTTTATAGAATTTACCGTTATTCGTATTATGGAATATATTTTTGTTGTATGTAATATTGTTTATTAGGGATATGAGATAGAACTATGTACTTGGATTTCCATAAAAATGCTTCCTTACCCTTAAAACCCGAGATTTATAGGGTGTATGTAGACTTTTTTGGTTGACTGTAAATCAGACAGTGTACATGGTTGGTTGGTTGGTTTACGTGGTGGCTACACTTTATAGCCTCAATTAGTATGTAAGGAATACCGTTTTGAAAACCACACCACTCGTTCAAGGATTGTTATTTCGTAGTATTAAATTGGCAGTTCAATCCTGATGAGTTGAGAAATCGTAGAAGGTCTCCCGGACCTACTTCTGCTATCTCGGCGATATTATGAAGGAACGGCTGTCCTATAGCTTTAAGTCGTCGTTGCATTAGTGCAGGGCAGGAACAGAGGAGGTGCTCAACAGTTTCCTCCTCTTCTTCATTTCCTCAGCTGCGACAGTGGTCGTTGTGTGGTATATTTAAGCGCATTGCGTGGTTACCGATAGCCCAGTGACCGGTTAACACTGCAATAAGTCTTGCCAGGTTCCGTCGATTTTGGCTGATTAGGAACTTTGTGCGTTTGGCGTTGTATTGAGGCCATGTAGATTTTGATATTCGGCATGTTTCCATTTTGTCCCATCTACTCTCGGCCAATGATAGATAGTATTTGAAGATATCCCCTTTAACTACTCCCATTGGTGTTGCGACTGACGCCTTTGGGAGTTCGTTAGAGGCGGATCCTGCTCTGGCTAGTTCGTCCGCTTTTTCTTTCCCATCCAGTCCCTTATGGTCTGGGATCCAGGTGAGAGTTACTCTTGACAGACGCCCTAGTTTACCAAGTTCTTCATTCACGAGCTTCGATGTGGCAGAGTTTGATTTTAGTGCAAGGAGTGCCGCTTGACTGTCGACAAAAATTCCTATCGAGTTTGGTGTGTGGAGTTGTAAGAGAATAAAACAAGCTTCCTTTATGGCCAGTATCTCCGCCTGAAAAACACAGCAGTCGTCAGGTAGCTTTATGGATGTAGATATATTTGCATCATATGAGAAGACCCCAGAACCGACTCCACATTTCATCTTGGAACCATCTGTGTATACATTGATGTCATGACCTTTCATTGGTGATACATTTTTCCATCCTTTCCTGCTTGGAAATTTGACTTCAAAAGGTTGATCAAAAGTCATTGTAGGAGCGCAGTAATCAGCAGTAGTTGCTATTTCTTTTGGTAGTTTGTGAAGCACGCACGCATGCCCGTAGGCTCTATCGGTCCATATTTCTAGAGCCCGCAGCCTTGCCGCATTACATGTTACAATTGCTTTGATTGTATGTCTATTGGCAGAATGTGCATCATAACATTGAGGGCTTCAGCCGGACAAGTTCGAATTGCCCCCGTCACCCCGATGCATGCTGATCTTTGTATTCTATGTAGTTTTCTTTTCCACCATACTACGGTTGCTTTGTGAGCACGATGTTCCATGTTAAGTTTCCATGAATCTAGGATGACGCCTAGGTACTTGGCGTGATCTGATAGGGGTATTTCTTGACCTCTTAGTCGTGGTAGATTAGGTATTGAATATTTGGTCTTTGTGATGAATAGTACCATCTCAGTTTTCGCCGGATTCACACCCAGTCCACAGCTTGTGGCCCAAGTATCTAGTGATTTCAGGGCCCCGTTCATGATGTCACTTATCACGGATGGGAACAAATCAGAGACGAGTATTACCACATCGTCCGCATAAGCAACCACCTTAATCCCCATATGGTCAAGTTTGATAAGGATTTCGTTAATGACAAGGAGCCAAAGCAGTGGGATATAACTCCTCCCTGTGGAGTTCCTCTGTTTACGTGCTTTGACAGCGTACTGTTTCCTAGTGAGGCAGTAATAACTCTACTTTGCAGCATGGTGGTTATCCAGCTACTGATGATTGATTCCACACCAAAGTTATCTAGAGCTTGTTTTATTTATGTTGTACTGACATTATTGAAGGCAACTTCTATATCAAGCAGCCAAGGTGTATTGTTTATGTTCTAAGGATTTCTCGATAGTCCTAACGACTTCATGTAGGGCTGTATCTGTCGAGCGTCCCTTTATGTAGGCGTGTTGAGTGGAAGATATGTTGTTTGAGTTATCCATCTTTTCTCGAATATGCACGTCGATGAGTCTTTCGAGCGTCTTAAGTAGAAATGATGAAAGGCTTATGGGTCTGAAGTCTTTAGCATTTGACTACGTTATCCTGCTTTGGGTATGAAGACAACTTTGACCTGTCTCCAACTCGCAGCAACGTAGTTAAGGGATATACATCTACTATAAATGTACACTATCCAAGGATTTATTATGGTCTCCGTACATTGTAGCATTTTTGGTATGCTACCATCTGGCCTCGGAGATTTGTAGGGAGAGAAGCTGTTAATAACCCATGTAACTTTACTCGGACTTATTATCTTATCGACTTCAGTATCGTTTATATCTGTATTAGTATTGGATTGCACTTCGCTGGTTCTATCAGAGCAGCCAGGGAAATGCGTCGTAAGCAGAATTTCAAGAGAGTCGGCTGAGTTATCAGACCATGTGCCGTTGTTTCTCTTTATATATGTGGGATTCGAGTGTCCTTTTGCCATAACCTTGCTTAGCCTGGCTGTATCTTTGGTGCTGTCTAGTGCTCCGCAAAATTCAATCCATGATTGCTTTTTCGCTCTGGCTATGGCCTTTTTGTACTCCTTTAGCTTATCCTTGTATGGCTGCCAGTATCCGCTTTGGTAGCTGTCGTTAAAAGCTTTCCGTGACTGCTAACACAGTTTAGAGAGCTCGGATGTCCACCATGGTGGATAGTGCTTTTTCGATCGCGTCCTAGGACATGGTACTTTAAAAGCTGTATCTAGAGATTTCTCCAAAATAGATACAGCTTTATCTATACCCGCCGTAGTATCGCTTTTGTGTGGAATGCTGGGTAGTTTGTCCCGCAAAACCCAATTGAACTTCTCCCAGTTCGTTCTTTTCGGGTTGCGAAAGCATTTAATTGACGTTGCTTTTTCTGATATTGTGATCTGAGAACGATTTTTTATCGGATACTATCCAGTTAGCTATTTCTAGATGACGTTTATCGGATACCAGTGTGAGGTCAATGACCTCCTGCCACCCACTAAAGTTATCCGAGCTTGGAAATACAAAATTTGGGTTAGTACCTCTATTACATATGGTAAGATTGTTAGTATTAATAAAGTCTAGAACTGACTCACCTCTGTCGTTCGTTTCTGTGCTGCCCCATATGGAATGCCTTGCGTTTGCATCGCAGCCAATGATGATGGTGTTGAGTGGGTGTATGGCCTCCATGGCGCTCCAGACCTCGCTTGGTGGGGCTTCCCTTGAGTGGGCCATGTAGCAAGAGGCAATAAAGAACTGCTTGCCATTGTCCAGTTCCACTTTTGCAACGGTGAAGTCCGATGTACTATACTCTGGACATAAAAATGCGTTTATTTTATTTTTAACAATTAGACATGATCATGGCACAATTACCCAGGTAGTGGCATCGTAAAATTTTGAATATGTTATGTCAAAACTTTCTTTATGTTGTTGGGGAAATTGTTGTTGTTGGCCCCTCTAGCTGCATATTATCTAGCAGCTTTCCGGCATCGTCGATGTCATCTGCATCGTCTTCTCCGTTCGGGTCATGCGATATTAGTATCTTTACTTTGGCTTCCCTCCCGCCAAAGAACAGTTTGTTGCCGAGTCTCTCTAGTGCCTCCACTCCGGCCTCTGTTATAGAGAGAACCAAACGCATGCTGTTATTGTTCGGGGGTTCAGTGGCGATTACGGACCAATCGTCCATTGGAACAGCCTTGTTCATCCTCGCCAGACCTTGTAGTAGTTTCGGGCCGTCACAATCTATCTTGGGCAGCCAAACTCTGGCACGAGGTCTTATTGGGATTTCTTGGGCTGGGATCAACCACAGGCTGATGTCTTCCCATGCACAGCTGATTTTAGCCATACATTTTCCAAGAATCCCTTTGAGAACTCGTCCATGCATTTGATTACCCTGTAGCCACGATGAACCTAGCTTGAGTCGAAATGAGGCACGGGAGAATCTTCGTTTGTGAAAACATGTTCCATAACTTGTTCTGACAACTTAGTTTCTACCATGCCCCATTCCGCAGTGGTGATAGGGACAGCTTTCCCTTCTTGTCGTTAGCCACGGCAACCATCAGGTCGTCCTTAACAACTTCATTGAAGGGACGTTTTATTGTTGAAGAGGCAGTAGTGTTGTGTTTTTTTTCCTCTTGGCGGGCTTATTGTCCTCAGTCCGGGAGCGCTCACGTTTGGAGGAAGTTGGGCGATCGTCGTTTCTAGAGGTTTTGGCTTCCTCGTATTCCTCGACGATTTTAGTGTATTTTATTTTGTCCAGCTCATCCCGTTCGTGGACCGTACCATTTGCAGCATTCTTGGCGATTTTGCCGAGAATGAATTTTGTCTTCTGGTATAGGCCCTTTCGAACGTCGGCTGGACTTTTCTTATTGATTTGTGTAGTTTTACCATCCTCAGAGACGGTCAGAGTTGCTGTTTTTGTGGTTGTCTGATGAAGTGTGTCAGAACCGACAACACTTAGTTGGCTAGCTACCAGCTCCTGGCTGGATGCTAAAAGGTCATCCTCGGAAGAGTTGCCAGACTGCAACCGAGGAGTTTTGTTTTTATTTTCTATTGTATTTTTCTCCATATGTTATTCCCACGAGTGTGCCGTAAGGGGATGGACCATCGTACGCAGTGACGGCTTGCGCAGACTAGGCTACTAATAAGTACAACTCGACCGTGCCCTGGCGCCGAGGGGGGATTGCTAGCGACCAGACTTCTTTAGACACTAGTCGGCCATTCAGGTCCTCAGCACAACTGCCACTACCTTGATCTTAAAAGTGTATATATATGTCACTCGTCCCAAAGGTGATCTGTGGAGCAAAATCAGTTAACCTCCTGGGTTCGTGACAAATCCCTCCTCCTTTTGCAACCGGGCTTGGGACCGTCTTTGGCGGAGTTACATGGAACAGCCAGAAGGTTTTAATGATGGTACAAATAGAGTTTGTCTTTCAAAACGAAGTCTTTATGGTTTGAAGCAAGCACCCAGATGTTGGAACAAAAGAATGCAAAATTTCCTGAAGAAACTTGGTTTTAAGTCAAGTGCCGCAGATAGCTGTTTGTTTATAAGAGAGAAAGACGGTAAAAAGTTAATCCTTGCTCTTTATGTTGATGATGGGTTAGTAGCTGCATCAGACAAAGAAGAACTGCAGTATTTTCTAAGCAGTTTAAAATGAGTTCAAAATTGTTTCTAATGACGCTTCATACTTTCTCGGAATGGAAATTGAAAACAGCGTTGATGGAATCAAAATTTCTCTGAAGGCATATTCCAGAAAAATATTGGAGAGATTTAATTTCTCAGAGTGTCGCCCAGTTTCAACACCAATTGAAAACACAGTCAAATGCATTGCAAAAGCAGGGAAAGTACCAAGAGAATTTCCTTATAGACAGGCAGTAGGTGCTCTAATGTATTTGATGCTGGGAACAAGGCCAGATTTGGCATACAGTGTTGGTTTTCTCTCAAGACACCTTGATAACTACACCGATGAAGAGATACAAATTGACAACACTGCTGCAATTCGTCTATCAAAGAATCCAGAATTTCATATAGGAACGAAACACATCGATTTCAAACACTTCTTCATACGTGAAAAAGTCACAGAGGGTATAATGTCAACATGTCAAGTTTCATCTGAAAATCAACTAGCAGATTTAATGACCAAACCCTTACCTAAGCCTCGATTGCAATACTTAAGTATACGTTTAAATAATAATTAATTAAACAAGGGAAAGTGTTGAAATATTTGTTTAACAAATTAATATGTACTGTATTTTATAATGTTGATTTATAACATAGTAGTCATTGTATTATGTATATGTATTCAGAAAATATTTTTTAAACATACTTCACTTCACTAAAATATTCCAATCTAATATATACCAGCCGACCGACCTCGATATAGTAAATCGTATAGATCTACAACGATTGCGTTGGCTTGACCATCTAAGCAGGATGGATAAAAATGCCCCAGCCAAAAAGGCATTTGAATCCGAGCCACTCGACCGTATACGCCCCAAGGGAAGGCCAAAACTCCGATGGAACGACCAAGCTGAGGAAGACATCACAAAACATGGCATCCAAAATTGGAGAAGTAAAGCAAAAGATTGGCGCGTTTGGCAATCTATTCTTAGATCGGCTTATGGAACAAGACGATCTGTTTAATATAAAAGCTATCTAAGTAAGTAAGTAAGGATGCAATAAAAATGCAAGCCATTGCGAAATATCCCAGAATAAATAAAATGCATTTGTTATTTGTGTAAATCGAGAATACAAAGAACTTTATTATATAAACAAAATTAAAAAACAAGTTTCCATTAAATTCAATCGCAATTGAGCTTACTAACTCCGTTTTCCATTTAATCCAAGCGCATCTGATTTTGCTTCTGATTATGCTTATGTTGCCTTCACTAGTTCAGCATTCGACATGGACTCCAACTCCACTACATTAAAAATTTCCGTCTCGTGAATTGCCGCAAATATGTTCGCAACTTAAGTTTTTATTTCTTTATTCTATAAAAAATTCTTAGAAATTTATACACTCTTTTTTGTTTTTGGAAAAAATTATTTCACCAGCGGCGGGTACGGATTAACGAACTGGTTTGTTTTGTAGTGATCATTAAGCAAGGGCATATAAAATGTATCCAACGGAGTGCATTTTTTATAACTCCGTGTGGACTGCATCGAATGATGTAGTGATATCATAACTCCACATGCACAACTTCAAAAATTTTTTGCTGGGTTGAAAAAGATGTACTCCAACTCCAAACTGCATCCACGGATGCAAACTTTTTGCTGGGTATAAATTCACTTATGAATTTTACAACAGAGCGCGCAGCTAGGATGCACTCCATTTACTTCCACAGCACACAGCACTTCATTTTCGATCCAAGTCACGGCTTTTGATGTAGTGTTTTGGATTGAATTTAAAGACACTCTTCGGATTTTGTTTTTAATCAATCTAAAGATGCAGTAAGAATGCAAGCTACTGCGAAATATCCCAGAATAAATAAAATTCATTTTTTATTTGTGTAAAACAAGAATACAAGGAACTTTATTATATAAACACAAATTAACAAAATTTCCATTAAATTCAATCGAAATTGAGCTGATTTTGCTTCATCACCCTAAGGTTTTTATGTTACCTTCCCATCGCTAGTTCAGCCTTCGACATGGACTCCAACTCCATATTATAAAAATAAAAATATAAATATTATAAAAATTCTTAGAACTTTATACACTCTTTATTGTTTTTGAAAAAAAATGATTTCGCCAGCGGCGAGTAGGGATTAAGAAATTGGCTTGTTTTGTAGGTATCATTAAACAAGTGCATATAAAATGTATCCAATGGAGTGCATTTTTCATAATTGAAATCATAACTCCACATGCACAACATTCAAAATTTTTTGCTGGGAAGGTGTATTTAAAAAGTGGCAAAAATTTTGAAGTACTGCAATGCAGAGTTATTATTTCACTACATCTTTCGATGCAGTCCACACGGAGTTATGTAAAATGCTCTCCGTTCGATACATTTTTTAAGCACTTGCATATATGTATATCCCTAAAAACAAGCCGGGGCCTAATTACGACATTCGTTTAGATCGAGTATTTGCTCGAGAATAAAAAAATCGAACTATGAAAACCTATATGTTCTTCAAAGAACATTTAAAAGGTAGACAGTAAAAATGTGTTTATTTTAAAGCAAAAACTAAAAAAAACAAAATAATAATAATGAATAATACTTTGGGTAATAATTTCGGAATGAAGATGTGCTAGAAAACTGTAAAATTCACAGCCATATATGTACATATACTACGAACAGACACTTGGAAAGGTTTAGCCAAAATAAATCGTATGTTAAAGGGGGTAAAGGTGTGCGTTAGCCATAGAGAACGTAATTTTGAATAATAGTACGGTTACACTAGAGTGTTTTGCCGGGTTTACCCACTTCGAGAGCATTTATTTGAAGTTTGCGCTATGGAATTGACATTTGAAATCCAAACCCACTGTGATAATCCGGTTAAGCGTAACCGGGGTATTAGTTTGGCCAACAAACTGATTAATGTGGTTTAGCCAACTAAGTGTGGAATTAAATGTTACCCCAAAATTTTTTGCAAGCGATACGATTTCAATTTTTTCTCATTCACAAATATATTTATGTTTTCGGGTTAAAGTGGTCTTTTCTTCTGAATGATGAGACATCTAGATTTAATAGGGTTCAAAAGAAGACAATTTTCACCTGCCCGTTTACAAACTCTGTCGAGATCAACGTTTAATTTATGAATGGATCGATCTAAATCATTTAAATTGGTTCTTAAGAAAATTTGCACAGCATCGGCGTACAAATGCACATTACTGTGAATTAGCTGTTTGGGTAGATCGTTTGCATAAATACAAAAAATTAGAGGTCCAATAATTGATCCTTGTGGGACACCCGTACATTCAGGCAATGGTTTGGATACGGAGTTTTGGGCATACACTGATTGTGAGCAGTTGGATAAATAAGACTTGATAAGATTTGTCGATGTGTTGGAGAAATTGAAAAATCTCCGGAGCTTTAGATAAAGCTGATTGTGATCGACTATATCAAAGGCTTTGGAATAATCTAGAAGGACGAGAAAACATGCCTTGTTCCCGTCAATATTAGTCCTCATTGACTCAGATACTTCCAATAGCGCTTATGCAGCTATGATCTGCTCGGAGTCACGACTGCATTTGTTTATGTATTATTTTCTCGAAGACTTTAGATAAATAGGGTGGAATTGTAATGGGTCGGTAATCAGTATTTGATTTTGGAACAGGAAGGATTTTGGATGGAAAAGTGCTCGAGGCCAAAGTGCTGTTGAAGGGAAATGTGAGATAGGGTAAAATACGCGGCAGTAGAATGCGAATGAATTTTGGATCAATACCGTCAGAAACGATGGCATTAGACTTAACCTTTATACAACTTGTAAATACTTCATCATGGGTGACTCATCGAAACTCAAAATTCCCTTCATTAGATTCGCCTCCGCTAGGTTCAGAATTGTCGTAAATGAAGGATTTGCGGGAATGAAAGGTTTATTAATAAATGTGTTGTTAAGCTCATCCATTACCCTGTTTAGATACAACAACTCTAGGTTTACCAACGCCAATTTCATAAATGAGCTTTTGGAGTCTATTGCTTGATTGAATTTAGTTGTGTAGTATTCAGTTTTAGCGAGATTTGAACGAACGAACCAAAGTTTATTAGCACCATCGACAGGTTTTGTTTTAATACGAACAGTCACATTATAAAGAATATCTTGCTGAATGAAATCTGACTGTTGTTCAACAGAGTTTAGATTGTAAATTTCATTCCAGTAAATGTACAGTCATTTCTCTTCTAAAGCACTGCAGTCCAGTCTATTATAATCGGGAAATGAATAGGTTTGTTCAGGCTGTGGTACATTAAAGTTATAAATTAGGTAAATTAGGTCATGTTTCGAAAAACAAGGCGCAGAGATCTGGTCATATAAGAGAATATTGTACTGATTGTTTACAAAGAATAAGTCCAAGAGTGTGTTTGTGGTTGAGGAGAAGTGAGTGGGTAAGGTATTATTCACTGCATGTAGTCCAAACGACAGCATATTATTAGACAGAGTGGAAGCTACGAGTATGTTAGAATTGAAGTCACCGGTTATTACTACTTCGTGATGGCCCAAACTTTACATCTTCAAGAATGTTATGAAGGGTAGCAAGGTCAATATTATTGTTTGGTCTATATTTACAACCAATTAACATTTTACTATTGTTCGATTTAACTTCAATGAATACATGCTCAATTTCATCGCCTTCTTTAGATTTAGTGTATAATCTAGCATTAGTATTGTTTTTGGTTAAAATGGCAACACACCCGCCACGTTGCTATATCTCCGATCGAAATATAGAATATCCCTTTAGATTCACTAAGGTGTCAGGAATGGAAGAACTGAGCCATGTTTCCGAAACGCTCACTATATCAATTCCCGAAGAGTTATTTGAATTCATCAATCTTATTCATAAGACTCTGCGAATTAATATGGCAGATTTTTAATAATTTCCTTTGCTTAGCAAGGATTCTTACTAAATTATTAGTGACGTCTCTGGAATTATTGTGCAATCTACCCGATTGCATCATAATTACATTTACTTGTGATATAGCAGTCAGCATTGTGTATAATTAAAAATATTGTTCTCCTTGTATTTGGAGTTAAAGAGATATGATTGATTTTAGGATAAATTGGAATTGAAGTAAAGGTAAAAAATAAAGACGATATTAAGTGTAATAAGAAGAGTATAATGTAGAGTAGGCCGGGGCGATTTGAAAACCTCAATGGGCCCTTCGCGTTTCTGATTCCTGGGATTGAACAGGGCAAAAAAGTCCAATAAACCATAGGTCTACGGTGAAAATCGAGCCTCCCGATGTTGACTTTAAGATTTCTATCCGCGTTTTTCTTTACATTTTGGCATATAACGTCCAAACCATTGAGATTTTCTATCCAACACAAAGACAAAAATTGTGGCCAAAACAGTAATTAAGAACTCTCTAATACATCGCAAAAGGATTGGAATGCTCCTTCATGCCGTTTTGGCCATGAGAAGGTGCAAACTTTTCCGAAAATGTCGATAAATGGCACTGTGCTACAAAAGTTGACCAGAAAAAAATTCAAGCGTTCTGATGCAAAATTCTATTGTGTTGGGATCCATGGATAACGAAAATGCCTTTAGTTCCTTTGGGACACTTCGTTTTATTTTTTATAACGGTAAAAGTAGTGAAAATCTGGGTTTCTTACATTTTCAAATTTAAACAGGCATATCTTCTTTTTTCACAACGGATTTCTATTGATCCTTCTTCCTTTTAAAGGGGTGAACTATATCTTTCGAACAAGTTATTATTTTTTTTAAATCGGTAAACAAATGGCTACATTAAAGTGGTTTAAGTCTGAAACCCTCACAAAAAAACTATAACTGAATTTCTCACAATTTTCAAAATAAATACTGAACAAAACAAATACATATTTTTGAAAATTGTGAGAAATTCAATTATAGTTTTTTTGTGGGGTTTTTCGGACTCAAACCGCTATAACTTAGCCATTTGTTAAAGCTCACATAAAACATAATTTCTCTATAGTCAATAAACACTTTTATCAATAAAAAATTGCAAAATCCTATTGCCATTCATTTGCAATCTTAATTTCACAAAAAATAATGAAAACATAAAAATTTGTGCATAGTAATCACCAAAGCAACAAAAAAACGATCAAAACAAACAAAGCAAATCGAGAGAGAACTTAGTGAGAGCCAGTGTTAACGACAAGTGACGTCAAGTTTTAATTGTCAGATCATTATTGTCTAACAGATCAATAAAGCTTTTCTTAATAAGGTGTTACAATTTTAACAGTAATTACGTTGTAATACATCTAAACAGCTTTATACTCGCGCCTAAAAGACGGCAAAATTTTTCCTTGTAAAACCAATTTCATAAAATCATTGTTTTTGTACCACCCTGTTCATAGAACTTTGAAACGTTACTTATAATGTCAGCTGAACAATTTGATACTACCCACAATAACGCGGAGTTTGATAACGGGCTCCTAAAAGAGATAGAGAAAACATCAAACATCGATCAATCGGGAACCTCTCAAAAACACCACGCTTAACAGACTCAGCACTACGTCTATTTCAAATTTTAAATGAGCTTAATAGAAGATTCTGTGAACTGAGAACCGAATTAAACGATGTTGGAGACCGTGTCTCACAGCTGGAGAAAGCTGCAGAAGATACTCAAATCATGAAATCTAACTTAAAAGACCTCAGAATGGAACTTCTAAGACAAGAGAACTCCCATGTTGCATGTGAGATACGAATAAATGGTATTCCTCATTATGAACTTAGATGAAATTTTTGGCAGAATTTGCAGTTCCATAAAGGCAGACGTTCCACGTATTATGTCCATCCATCGACTTCAAAACAGGAACAACACTAAGAAACTGAATTCTCCTGGCGGCGTTATCATAGCCAAGTTTATGTCGCCTTACGAAAGAACTTTTTTCTAAAATACATAACTGACTTCAGAAAGCTTAATAAAAATAAACTTGTCCTGAGTTCTATTGCCCTCCAAACATTTGGAAGTTAAATATATCTTCTCTCAGTACATGCGTCTCCGTAAAGTGCATGCATTCAGTTAAAAATGCGAATGTTGTCTATTTACAAGAACAAATATGTTGTTATCGCTTTTTTATCCGTATGTGGTCACAACTGCGCGACTTACAGTTTTATAAAAAGCGACACTTTATGTTGTAAAAAAAAAATACTTAAAGTCTGGAGTATTGATACTACTGTCTATTATAGAGAGTAATGTTTTCAAAACAATAGTGGCAGCATTACAAAAACAATTTATCTTGCAAACAGTTAGGCGAATTGTAATGAAAGCAAATAAGTAGAATAAAACATGAGTTGATTGTCGTGATTTCTTCAGTTTTTGTGACGTTCAGTTAGCAATCGGTACAAACTTGATACAAAAATTTAAATGAAAATAAAGCTGTTTAGTTTCTTTATTGTATATTTACAACTTTTATAAAAAGTAAATCAAACGTATTATTATTCATTGGAATTCAATGTTAATGCGGTTATAAAAGGTGCATTGTATTATAAAAATTGTTTCTTTTTGATCAATTTTATAATAAAATGCATCTTTTATAACCGCAGTAACATTAAGTTCAAATGAATAATAATAATATGTTTGAATAAACAATAAAAAAACTAAATAGCCTTTTACAAATACTGTCGGTTCCGTCACTACTGAAAGTTTCGTAAACGGTACCTGTATGAGTACGTAATGCACACTCAAAGTGCCCCGCTTCTGACACTCCAACTGAATCGCATAAGAAACATACAACAGTGATGGAAGCGAAAACAGAGTTTGGACCGCATAAGTGGAACAGTTTCTTTAGTCATTTTTGCCTTTTCGGAAACAATTGCGACTGTCGCAGTAGACACAACAATCCGTTGTCTATTTCGTTTCGAGGTCCGACTGTATTTAGATCCGACAGAGAAAGCAGAGGAGGTGGTGTAGCAATCTTCGTCAAAAAAGCGATAAGTGCAAAGTTTCATAGTAAATCAAGTGTTGAATATGTGTTAATTGAACTAAATTCGCATGCTAAGAAAATGTTAATCGGTGGTTTGTACAGGCCTAACAATTGCATTGATATATGTAGGTCTTCTTCATGACATAGTACTAAATGCAACGTTGGGTTATAAAGACATCATCATCACAGGGGATTTCAACTCAAATATTCTTGGTGATCCCTCATTATCTAATAATATGCTTTCACTAGGTCTTTATCCTACTAATAATAGTAACCCCACCCACTTTTCTACACCAGTCAATACACTTCTAGATTTGTTTTATGTTAATAATCTGGATAAAGTCCTTCTTTATGATCAAATATCAGCTTCCTGTTTTTCCAGGCATTACCTAATATTTTTTCCCAATAACTTTAATACGAAAGTACAAATAGAAGAACAAACATACACAGTTCGGGATTTTAGAAGTGTTAACTATATTGACTTAGAGGAGAAATTTCTCCAAATCAATTGGAATGAACTATATAATATACCATCCGTTGATCAACAGCTGGATTTCTTACAGAAACATATTTTTGATCTATTTAACTCAACAGTCCCTTTAAAAACATAAAGAACCACTTCTGATAGCAAACCTTGGTTTAATTCTTCAATGAAAACTTTTATAAACATCAGGGACAGGGCTTACTCCCGATGGAAGCGCTATAAAACGCCAGAACTGCATGATGAATTCTGTGCTGCAAGGAGAAGAGTGAATAGTTGTATCAAGTTTGCTAAAACCGAATATGTATTATCTTACTCGTTTCAGTTCTGCCCTAGACTCCAGAAGTAAATGTAAAACAATAAATGATGTAGGTATTGGGAATAGAGCTGGCAAACTATCGATATCCGCAACCTTTGATAGTTTCGATATTTCTATTTCAAAATATCGATAGTATCGATACTATCGCACTTTCGTTTCAACACACAATGGAAAGAGGTGACAAAAATATTTGTAGATCTTAAATTTCCAGTATTGGTTCCTGTAGTGGGATTCTCTAACGCATTTTTGATTACCGACAAAAATCGGTAAAATTAAAACGCAAAATAATGAATGAAAAGTATGAATAAAAGTTTGCCACATAGTTACCATCGGTAGGACTTAGCGACAAATTTATTTTGGTTGCTAATTTACCGACAAATTTCGTTAATTATGGAAATTGCAAGCATTTTAATTTGGCCGATTTTTGTCGGTAACCAAAAAATGCATTAGGGAATACCACTACTGGTGAAGAAAACCCATTAAAACCGCAAAAGTCAACTTTGAAGGTCCGATTTTGGTTATAGTTCCCATATAAAGTTTCCGCATGCTATAGGGTATTTTTAGCTGTTTAGACACATTTGCACTTTCTAAAAATATGTCTGTTCCAGAAATTCAATAATTTATTCATTTTTACTATTTTTTCAAATTATAAAGAACAAAAATTTTATCGTAATTAAAATTACCCAATCCTCGTCTGCTCTACTACTTTGAAAAAAAATCTGGATCTCAAAAAAACTAGCTTTGTTCCCGTACTTTTTAACAGTAAAACTTGTAAAATAGAGAAGGAGAGAAAAATTGTTGTCACACAAAAGTTTTTTTCAACAAGTTCGGGAACGCAAAAATTGAAAAAAAAGTCAAAAAAGTTGGAACAAATGTCAAAGTCGGCGTACCAGCCAATCAGATGCCGGCATCCATGTTACTATTTTTTACACGCTCAAATTTGTCGAGTAAAAAGTTTTTAAAGAGAGCGTCATTCAGCGCCATTATTGTTTAAAGAGATCACTTTACAACATTTTTGTGTACGGGAACGGGTTTTCGGGTAAAATGTGTAAAATTCGTAAAAATGTTAAAAACTTTTTAGTTCTGGAACAAAGCTACTGATATGCATTCTGATGTTGTCTTATAGCATGTTTATATTATAGGTTTTTACCGGGTTAACCATCTTTATGAAAATTTGAAACCCAGTGGGTTTATTAACTCCGGTTATATGTAAACGTACTATTAAGCCCAATTTACATATGCACATTAAATGATTTCGTTTTACGAAATCCTAGAATCAAATGAAGTGTATTTACATCTGTTTTTTTGCGTCATTTGCTTACGCACACAATCGCACATACACACGCACACAATAATTTTAATTCCGAAAAATAAGAATTTCACAACAGCTTTGTTCCTTTACTTTTTTAATGGTAAGAGTGGTAAAAGAGAAAAGTGTCAAAATTGTTCAAAATTGCTCTCTCATGAACATTTTTACCAGAAAAGTAAAGGAACGGAAAAATGGTAGATCCGGCAGCAATGTCAAAAAGAAACGTAAAAAATCAATTTTCGTCTTTTATTTCACAGTTTTTAATTTAGTCTTGTCAGCGTTCGACTTTTTCTTCTGTTTTTGTCGATTTTCTTCTTAATTGTGAAATAATCGTCAAACAAAAGTCGAAAAATCAATTCTGCCATTTTTACCTGCAGAAATTTGTCTGGTAGCCTGTGGTAGAAGAGAAAGCCATTTTCGCTCTCACTCTCTTAAAAATTGCTTCCAGTTTTGTCACTTTTCGGGGTTAAGGAACGCTTTGCAGGTTAAAAATGGTAACAAATGGCTAAAATGGTAACTTCAGGTAAGTAAAGGAACACAGCTAATATGAACATGGCCTTATGCTTGGTTTGCATTTACGAAATCCACCCGATTTCAACTGCTATTCCTTTGCGATTACGTCAAATGAAAACTCATCCGAAATCCATTGGATTTCATTTGACGTTTAAGCAATGGAATTGACAGTTGAACTCGAGTGGATTTCGTAAAAGTAAACCAAGCATTACAGAAATTCGCTTAACAGTTGATGGTCTTATGCTTGGTTTACATTCGCATCGTTTCGTGACTTCGGAGGCATTTCGTGATTTCGCGAGTAATCAAGCAAAATTTATCATGATTTCGCATACAAAAACGAAATCATCTCATTTCGAGATTTCAGCGAAATCAACTTCGAAATCACAGTACACATGATAGATATACAACCCTGTTTTTGCCTAAAAAAGTACCAAAAGTTGCAACACTTTTTACGTATCAGGTCAATTGCTGCAACAAAAAAATTTAGTATCAAAATTTTTAAGCAATGTGAAAAAAATATTAAATTACTTTGTTACAATGCTATTTTTCAATGTGTTCCCGTACCTTTTTAATGGTAATGTTAGAAAAAAGAGCGAATTGTCAAAAATTGCTTCCCATACAAATTTTTTAAAAAATAAGAGAACGGAAAAATTACGGATATTGCAAAAACTCCAGCAGAAATGTAAAAATTAACGTATAAGCTATTGTATTTAGATGCCAATGAACATGATTCTAGTTTCTACTAGTCCAAAATTGTATGGCAGAAAACAGGAGAATAGGGTGTTATTCGGCGCTATTTTTGTTTAAAGAGAAGTGCAAGTCTTGCTAGATTTCGGACTACGGGAACACAACTTTTATCGATCAAAATTTATTATTATGATGTCTCAACGATAAAATCATTTTTTATTTTTTCAATTGTTAGAACCATACACAATTAATACGATATATAGATAATTTTATACTATGTTTACATTTACGAAATCCACTCGATTTCAACTGTCAATTCCATTGCTCAAACGTCAAATGAAATCGAATCGATTTCAGTTGAGTTTTCATTTGACGTATACGCAAAGGAATTGACAGTTGAAATCGAGTGGATTTCGTAAATGTAAACATAGTTTTACGGTAATTTTCGAAATAAAGTTGTAAAATACATTTTTGATGACTAAATCAATTTACAACAACATGTTTTGAAAATGCATGTTCGATCAGCTGCGCATATGCATCTACCTTAATTATTGTGATATGTTTGAAATCGACAAAAAATAAGTGTAAACACCGGGGTGTATTTCAGGATTTCGTGAAATCCAGTGGGTTTTGGAGCGTAAGTGTAAACTTGGAACAAGCAAAAGTTTACATTTACGAAATCCAGTCGATTTCAACTGTCAATTCCATTGCTTAAATGTGAAATGAAATCCAATGTTTTTCAGATGAGATTTCATTTGACGTATACACAAAGGAATTGACAGTTGAAATCGAGTGGATTTCGTAAATGTAAACCAAGCAATACAACGTTTCAGTAAATAAAAGAATAAACTTAAATTAGATCTATGTTGATCTTGCTCTTTTATTATTTTATCAGAAATGACGCCCAACTTTAAGGCCTGGGTACATAAGCTACCTCGCCTGATTGCCTTGCCTGCTTCTGATAAAAGAATAAAAATGAAAAGGGCTCGGTCTTCTTTAATCTTGTAAGTTTATTATGTCAGAAATGAAGCAGGAAAGCAAGGCAATCAGGCGAGGCAGCTAATGTACCCAGGCCTTTACTGAAACTGTGGTTTAATAAAACGCCTGTTATGCTAAGTTTACATTTACGAAATCCAATCGATTTCAACTGTCAATCGAGTGGATTTCGTAAGGGGTAGTTTACACTATATGTAAATGTCATATGACATGAAATTTTCCATCGTTAAATATTCACTAATATGTGGAATATTGGAGATTTTCCTTACGCCATTTATTCTGTGCATCCACCCAAACAAAAATATAATAAAATTACGTCTCCACATTGCCTCCGTGGGTAGATATGGAATGTTTTTATTTCGTATCATATGACATTGATAGATACCTCTAAATGTAAACTTAGCATTATAGTACATTTACGAAATCGAGAGGATTTCAACTGTCAATTCCTTTCATATACGTCAAATGAAATCTCATCTGAAATCCATTGGATTACATTTGACTATTGAGTAATGGATTTGACAGTTGAAATCAATTGGATTTTGGAAACGTAAAGGCCTCGTCACATAAGAGGATTTCTAGCTTAATTCAATAAGTTGCATGTTCTTCCGGCTTTAAGTCAAAAGTCAAAGCATACGAAAATCGTGTTTCAGCACACATTCAGCCGCCTAGAGACCCGGCAACTCTGTGCTGAAACATGATTTTCGTATGTGCACAAAAAGCACTCAACGGTACTAAATTTGGTACAATTTGGATGTTTGAGAACGGATGTAGATGGAGTCATGACATTTGGAATTAATGCTAAGTTTACATTTACGAAATCCACTCGATTTCAACTGTCAAATCCATAGGTTAAACGTCAAATGAAATCCAGATGAGAGTTGAAATCGAGTGGATTTCGTAAATGTAAACTTAGCATAAGATTACTTGGTCTGTTCCAGAACTGCAAGAATCTACTAATTCTTACTATTTTTTTCGATAACATAAAGAAAAAAATGTTATCGTAGTCCCGGTCCACACTACGAAATGTAAACAAGCAATTCACAATAATACATTACTGTGACCAAATTCGACGTTTGGTATGATTTGATGTAACACCTTCTTATTCCACCATGTGTTGGAGTATAGGATTCAGGTAGTTTTGGAAATTCGTGCTAAACAGTACTAAATTTGGTACAATTTGGAGTTGAGTGAACGGATAGAGCAGGAAACCTGAAATCTGGAATAATGATGCCTGTTGGTGCATAAGCTTGAGGTAGTTCTGAAAAATCGTACTTATGCGTATGAAAAGTACTAAATGGGACTAAATTTGGTTCAATTTCCATTTGGGTGAACGGATAGATCTGGAAACATGGAATTTGGAAATAAGATTATTGTTGAAGTGTAGGATTGAAATATGGATGAAGTTTCGGAAATTCGTTCTTATGTGTACGAAAAGTACTAAATAGGACAACATTTGGTACAATTTGGACTTGGGTGAACGGATAGCGCTAGAATCTTGAAATTTGCACTTAAGGTTGCCGTTAGAGTGTCGGATTGAAAATTCATACTTATGTGTACCAAATGGTTCTAAAATATAAAATATGTATATGTATAAAATGGCTTAGTGATGAGTGAGTGACTAACTGACATATCATCGCGCAGACGTAACCGCTGAAGCTAGAAAGTTGAAATTTTGACTGTGGGTTGCGGTTGGTGTGTAGGGCTGAGGTAAGGATGGGTTTTTGGAAATTCGTCTTAGAAGGGTACAAAAAGTACTAAAATGTACTAAATATGGTACCCTCTGAAATTTGGAACGAAGGTCACTGATGGAGAGTTAGATGTGCCAAAGGGTTTTTAGAAATTCCAACTATAAGTGGACCAAAAGTACTAAAAATTACTATATCTGGTACTAATAGCATATTTTGAACGGATGTGGCAAGAATCTTGAAATTTGGTATTGTAATCAAGGTGGAGAAGTGATGTTATTGTAAGGAAATGGTTTTGGAAGTTCGTATTTATGTGTACGAGAAGTACGAAATGGTACTAAATTTGGTACAATTTGGATTTGGGTGAACGGATAGGGCTGGAAATCTGAAATTTGGAATTAAGATTACCGTTGAAGTGTAGGATTGAGATATGGAAGTAGTCTTGGAAATTCGTACTTATGTGTACGAAAAGTACTAAATGGTGCTAAATTTGGTACAATTTGGATTTGGGTGAACAGAGCTGGAAACTTGAAATTTGCAATTAGGATTATTGTTCGTGTATAGGATTGAGGTGTTTTGGGAAATTCGTACTTATGGGTACGGAAAGTACTAAATGGTACTACATTTGGTATAATCAAGATTTGGTGGAACAGATAGAGCTGGAATCCTGAAATTTGAAATTAAGATTACTTTTGGAGTGTAGGGTTGAAGAAGTGTTGAAAATTCGTACTTATGGGTACGAAAAGTACTAAGTGGTACTAAATTTGGTACAATTTGGGTTTGGGTGAACAGAGCTGGAATCCTGAAATCTGGATTTGTGATTAATGATGGAGTTAGGTATTAAGGAAGAAATCCGTATTTATGATTACGAAAAGTACTAAATGGTACAATTTGGATTTTGATAAACAGATAGAGCTGGAATCTTGAAATTTGGAATTAAGATTACTTTTGGAGTGTACGATTGATGTGGTTTTTTTAAATCGTACTTATGGGTACGGAAAGTACTACTACAAGGTACAAATTTGATTTGGTTGAACGGATAGAGCTGGAATCCTGAAATTTGTAATTAAGATTACTGAGAAAGTGAAGGGTTGAGGCAGTTTTGGAAAATCGTACTTATGGGTACGAATAGTGGTAAATGGTACTAAGTTTGGTACAATTTGGTATTAGATGAACGGATCCAACTGTAATCCTGATATTTGGAATAAAGATAACTGTTATTATTTTGTATTCAGTGTAGGGTTGAGATACGTGGTTGTCGAAGTATATACCATGAGTATACGAAAATTACTATTCAATTTGTTGTTGGGTGTAGGGATAGAGCTGGAATTCTAAAATTTAGAGTCATTGTTGGCATGTGGGATTAAGATATCGATCCCTTCCCGCGAAAAGGTGTAAGCGACAAAAAGCTAATTTTACAGGAGACGGTTTTTATTGAATAACTTTTGATATAACCAAAACTGTTTATTCAAATTTGGTATAGTTCTGTTATTAAATCCTATTTACTGAAAAAATAAAAAAAATTGTGGAATATCTTCAATATAACGGTAGTTTGTGTCGCTTACATCTTTTTCGCTGTCACGCAATCAGGCGGTTAGTGGCGGAAGTGGCGGTTACATCAAAAAAAAATTATTTGAAACAAGTAATTTTTAGAGTAATTCTTATCTACAATTTAAAAACAAAGCACACTAATTTTATAGGAAGTATTTATTCGAAGAATTGTAAGATTAAAACGTATTTCTTGTAATATAGTTGAATAACGACATGGCATGTAAATGTGCAATTTGATGTAAGCGACAATTCGCTGTCACAAACAAATGTACACAAAAAGCAAAAATGGCGCTTACATCAAAATTGTTTTTGCTCTAATTTCGTAACGGTAGATGGCTGAGTTCTAAAAATTTGGGAGATGGTGTGTTGGAATATTCCTCATAGATTTCCGTAAAAAACGAAAATCGAAAAAATGTCGCTTACATCTTTTTCGCGGGAAGGGCTCGATATGGAGATGGCTTTGAATTTGGATAATTTGTTATTGTGCATGGCAGAACTACCAGGTAGTGGTATCGATTTTCGTTTTTACATTTACGAAATCCACTCGATTTCAACTGTCAATTCCATAGCTCAAACGTTAAATGAAATCCAGATGAGATTTCATTTGACGTTTGAGCTATGGAATTGGCAGTTGAAATCGAGTGGATTTCGTAAATGTAAACTTAGCATTATAGTACATTTACGAAATCAAGAGGATTTCAACTGTCAATTCCTTTCATATACGTCAAATGAAATCTCATCTGAAATCCATTGGATTACATTTGACTTTTGAGTAATGGATTTGACAGTTGAAATCAATTGGATTTTGGAAACGTAAAGGCCTCGTCACATAACAGGATTTCTAGCTTAATTCAATAAGTTGCATGTTCTTCCGGCTTTAAGTCAAAAGTCAAAGCATACGAAAATCGTGTTTCAGCACACATTCAGCCGCCTAGAGACCCGGCAACTCTGTGCTGAAACATGATTTTCGTATGTGCACAAAAAGTACTCAACGGTACTAAATTTGGTACAATTTGGATGTTTGAGAACGGATGTAGATGGAGTCATGACATTTGGAATTAATGCTAAGTTTACATTTACGAAATCCACCGATTTCAACTGTCAAATCCATAGGTTAAACGTCAAATGAAATCCAGATGAGATCGAGTCGATTTCGTAAATGTAAACTTAGCATAAGATTACTGTTGGTGTGTTGGAGCATGGCACAATAATACAGGTACAGCGGCAAAAACAGCTGGTTATCACACTAGTTGTCAAAATTCATTATTGTGAATAAAAACACATACGAAATGTAAACAAGCAATTCACAATAATACATTACTGTGACCAAATTTGAAGTTTGGTATGATTTGATGTAACACCTTCTTATTCCACCATGTGTTGGAGTATAGGATTCAGGTAGTTTTGGAAATTCGTGCTAAATAGTACTAAATTTGGTACAATTTGGAGTTGAGTGAACGGATAGAGCAGGAAACCTGAAATCTGGAATAATGATGCCTGTTGGTGTATAAGCTTGAGGTAGTTCTGAAAAATCGTACTTATGTGTATGAAAAGTACTAAATGGGACTAAATTTGGTTCAATTTCCATTTGGGTGAACGGATAGATCTGGAAACATGGAATTTGGAAATAAGATTATTGTTGAAGTGTAGGATTGAAATATGGATGAAGTTTCGGAAATTCGTTCTTATGTGTACGAAAAGTACTAAATAGGACAACATTTGGTACAATTTGGACTTGGGTGAACGGATAGCGCTGGAATCTTGAAATTTGCACTTAAGGTTGCCGATGGAGTGTCGGATTGAAAATTCATACTTATGTGTACTAAATGGTTCTAAAATATAAAATATGTATATATATAAAAGGGCTTAGTGATGAGTGAGTGACTAACTGACATATCATCGCGCAGACGTAACCGCTGAAGCTAGAAAGTTGAAATTTTGACTGTGGGTTGCGGTTGGTGTGTAGGGCTGAGGTAAGGATGGGTTTTTGGAAATTCGTCTTAGAAGGGTACAAAAAGTACTAAAATGTACTAAATACGGTACCCTCTGAAATTTGGAACGAAGGTCACTGATGGAGAGTTAGATGTGCCAAAGGGTTTTTAGAAATTCCAACTATAAGTGGACGAAAAGTACTAAAAATTACTATATCTGGTACTAATAGCATATTTTGAACGGATGTGGCAAGAATCTTGAAATTTGGTATTGTAATCAAGGTGGAGAAGTGATGTTATTGTAAGGAAATGGTTTTGGAAGTTCGTATTTATGTGTACGAGAAGTACGAAATGGTACTAAATTTGGTACAATTTGGATTTGGGTGAACGGATAGGGCTGGAAATCTGAAATTTGGAATTAAGATTACCGTTGACGTGTAGGATTGAGATATGGAAGTAGTCTTGGAAATTCGTACTTATGTGTACGAAAAGTACTAAATGGTGCTAAATTTGGTACAATTTGGATTTGGTGGAACAGATAGAGCTGGAATCCTTAAATTTGAAATTAAGATTACTTTTGGAGTGTAGGATTGCGGTAGTTATGGAAATTCGTACTTAAGGGTACGGAAAGTACTAAATGGTACTAAATTTGGTATAATCAAGATTTGGGTGAACGGATAGAGCTGGAATCCTGAAATTTGGAATTAAGATTACTGTTGGAGTGTAGGATTGAAGAAGTGTTGAAAATTCGTACTTATGGGTACGAAAAGTACTAAGTGGTACTAAATTTGGTACAATTTGGATTTGGGTGAACAGAGCTGGAAACTTGAAATTTGCAATTAGGATTATTGTTGGTGTATAGGATTGAGGTGTTTTGGGAAATTCGTACTTACGGGTACGGAAAATACTAAATGGTACTAAACTTGGTACAATTAGGATTTGGGTAAACAGATAGAGCTGGAATCTTGAAATTTGGAATTAAGATTACTTTTGGAGTGTACGATTGATGTGGTTTTTTTAAATCGTACTTATCGGTACGGAAAGTACTACTACAAGGTACAAATTGGATTTGGTTGAACGGATAGAGCTGGAATCCTGAAATTTGTAATTAAGATTACTGAGAAAGTGAAGGGTTGAGGCAGTTTTGGAAAATCGTACTTATGGGTACGAATAGTAGTAAATGGTACTAAGTTTGGTACAATTTGGTATTAGATGAACGGATCCAACTGTAATCCTGATATTTGGAATAAAGATAACTGTTATTATTTTGTATTCAGTGCAGGGTTGAGATACGTGGTTGTCGAAGTATATACCATGAGTATACGAAAATTACTATTCAATTTGTTGTTGGGTGTAGGGATAGAGCTGGAATTCTAAAATTTAGTGTCATTGTTGGCATGTGGGGTTAAGATATGGAGATGGCTTTGAATTTGGATAATTTGTTATTGTGCATGGCAGAACTACCAGGTAGTGGTATCACACCAGCTGATCGAATATGAAAAGTCAAATCCCTTTATAAAAAAAATTATTTTTGTTGTAATTTCCCCACCAACATAAAGAAAGTTTTGACATAACATATTCAAAAGTTTACGATGCCACTACCTGGGTAATTGTGCCATGTTATTGTGTAAAGAGGTAATTTTAGGAGGAGGTTTCGGAAATTCGCACTTATGTTTTATATGTAAAGTATTATTATTGGGTTGTTATGTTTTACCCTCTGAGGACAGAAAGTCCTCAATTAAAATGCCTCAAAAAATGTGGCTCGCTGTTGATGTGTAAGGGTGAGATACGGCTGATTTTTTGAAAATCGAACTATAGAGCTACGAACAGTACTTAAATAAAACTAAATTTGTGTTAAAATTAGTATTATTGCAAAAGCCTTTTTTGATTAGCACATTATATGATTTCGTTTTACGAAATCCTAGAAATAAATGAAGTTAATTTACATTTGCTTTATGCGTCATTTGTTTACATATACACACGCACTCAATAACACATACACACGCACACAATCACACAACACACGTACACAATAATTCCCTGCAAACATTTGCTATCTGTTTCTTGTCCAATGAATCACTTGAATAAGATTGCTCAAACTAATGCGATAGTCTCATTCTTATCCAAAAAGATCATGCTCTCGGGTAGAACTGTTCCACTCATTAGATAATTGTTTGAGTGTCTAATTGGATACTTCTGAATATTATTAAAACGATAATATCGTTGGAGCAATGGTAAGCATGTTCGCTTTGCAATCTGAATGCCCGGGTTCGATTCCCAGGCCAGTCGACATTTTTTTAATGACAAATCTTTTTTAAGGTATAAAACATTAATATGAGCTAAAAACTTGATAAAAATAATACATAAAAAAGAACAAAAATTTATTTTGATTTTCTTTTTTACTTAATGTAAAATTCCTTTTTATTTTATGTTTTGTTTTATTGTTGTTATTGTGTCGTTAATCCTTTGTTTGGGTTACTTTTGGCTTTTTGGTTTTTTATTATTTAATTTAATTCATTATATGTATTTTTAGAATTGTTTCAGGAATTGTCGCTTATATTAATTTTGTCATTTGAAAAATGTGATGTCGCCTGACCTGGTAATCGAACCCCGGACATTCAGATCGCAAAGCGAGCATGCTTACCATTGCACTACCATCATATATAACCATCTGTGTACAAATGTCTTATTTGTTCAACTTACAACAATTCTAAAAATAAATGTAAGCTGTCTAATTTGTATCCAAATAAAGGATGGAAAATAGATATATCTATCTAATTTCCATCCTTCATAGGGATATAAATGAGATAGCTTACATTTATTTTTAGATACATATGTTATAGCTTACATTTATTTTTAGATACATATGTTATTGTTGTTATTTGTCTATCGTATTCTTTTCTAAATGGTGACTGGATACGATGCAAATGGGATAGCAATGTAATTGTTATTGTATATTAGACAAATGTCTCATTTTTACAGAAAATTAGACACCAAAAAGTTCCTCATTTATAAAATTAGATAAAACTCACTTCAGATTGCTTGTAGGGTTTTAATTTGGGAAAAATAGGAATTTCACAATACAAATGCTTATCAACTAATTTGACTTAATTCAAAAACAAAAAACATAATTTTTGGAAGTTTTTTTTAACCATTTTTTTCCACTTTTGCTAATGTTTGAGTATTTTCGTTTTTCTCCATCATACAACAACAACATAAAACTGTTGCATTTTTCGGTAGTTTATGACAAAAAAGCTGGGTTGCTTAAAATAGTATGGTGTTTTCGTGCATTGTTTAGAATAAATGACGTAGCTATCGTCATTTATTTTTGTATGGTAAATGAAGAAAAATGCTGCCTATTTTAGCAAATAAATGACGCAACAGCTCTAAAACCTCATTTTTGTTCTAATGTAAAAAGCATACAACACAATATTTCCATATTAAAAATTGTTTATTTGTTTTTTTTTTATATCCTTTCAGCATACGAAGTAGCGGACAGTTTGCTAGTACATTTATAACATGTTTAAGAAAGTTGTCTATATTTATTTGACATATGTATATTGTATGAAAAAATGACTACTTAAATCGACTGGATTTGCTAAATCCACCATAATCTAAACGTACTATAATAGGCCATTTAGATATGACCTCAGTAGCCGGGTTAAGTGCATTATCAGCATGGTTTAATAATAAAGGTTAGCTAAAGCTTCCTGTCAATTTAAATTTTTTTCTTTCGACTGTTCCTAAAACGTCAAAACAATATACACAATCTTTGTATGTGTGTGTGATGTTTGAATAATATGCCAACAATTTTAAAAACAATCGAATTCAATGATTTTCAAAATTGGTTTTAGAACATTTGTATGGAAGAAATCTTTCAGCTTATTATTGAAACAAACATTTTATCATATCCACAACTCGATTATGTGGAGAAACCGTGGCCCTTCATTCATTTTCGCGTTTTTTATAAAATGCTCAAAAATGGTATTTTGTAAACAAAACCACTTGTTGCCTTTTTGTTTACTAATTTTGAAGTTTTATGAATTCAGGAAAACAAGGGTTCTATAGATTTTTTTCATTTAAATCTACCTCTTTACTTATACCATGCATTATCAGGATTTATTTGCTAAATCCAGCGATATTATACCAGACTTCCCATACAAAAATAATAAGCCATTTAGATATGACATCATTAGCAGAATTTAGCACATTATCAGGTTTTATTTGCTAAATCCGGCCAAAATATACCAGATTTACCATACAAAAATAAATCCTCGTATTGAGTGGATTTGTTTTAACTCCGGCGTAGATCCTCGTGTACAACTCTAGCTTTGTTCCAGAACTAAAAAGTTTTTACAACTTTAACGACTTTTACACATCTTACCCGAAAACCCGTTCCACACAAAAAAGCTGTAAAATGTTCACTTATCTTTAAACAAAAATGGCGCTCTCTTTGAAAACTTTTTACTCGACAAATTTGAGCGTGTAAAAAATAGTAACATCCCAGTAAAATCTTCGATGAAAAATCATGAGTTGAATCATGGGTGCAAGTGATCTGGCATGTTATCTTTTTGTCATTTTCACTCATGAATTTTATATGAGCGTGGCCCCCAAAAGATGACGTTCTTTTTTGGATCCTAAGCATGTCATTTTAACCAATACATTGACATGTCATTTTCACCCATTCTTTGACATGTCATTTTAACCAATGCTTTGACATGTCATTTTCACCAACCCCTTGGCATGACATTTTCATATGGACAAACAAAACTCTTTATTAATTCAAACGAATTCACGAAATAACTACAATTAATTGATCAGCAAAAAGTTTACATCCAAAATTGCAATGTAATCACCACCGCTGCAACGCAAAGGATTACTTCCTCCGTTCTCCGCAACTGATATTCTTTCATCTTACAAATGGTTTTTTCTATTATCTTCCCATCACCAGTTCAGATTTCGACATGGACTCCAAATGCACTCCTTTAAGTATTTTTATTTCGTAAATTACTTTTATTTTATAATTTTGTTATTTTATAACAACATTTTGGAAATTTATACTCTTTTGTTTATGTCATGTTCACACGAGCGTTTCAATTACGTTGTTCGCCTGTCGAACGACGTACACGAATTAACCCGTTTCCACGACACCATTCTTAATTAACAGAAACATAAACAAAATTTCCTTCATTTTTGTTTCCTTGTTTTCACGTAAATTTGAACCGAAACACACGTTAAATATACATTAAAAGAACAGGAAAAGCAATAGACTTTCCTTCAAATGTATATTCCATATTATACTACACACTTTTCAGTCATTTTTTCCATAAATTCTGAATAATTTTGTAATTTCCATTTTTTTATAAATGTTTCGTTTTCAAAATTAAACACAAAACAATGTTTGTGTATACAGACTTTCAGTTATTTGTTTCCTTTTCGTTTCTGATTTTTTACGCGATTTTGAACTTATTGACAAGAAATGCGTGTGGAATTAAGAAGGAAACACAACCTTCTTCCTTCTGCATCTATATAAAATGTTTAGTTCATTATTTTCCATTCATATTCTTTCTTTTTTCTAAAAATTTTTGTGTTTTTAACAAATTTTTCAATTTTGGATTTAGACATGTGATAAATAATTTTTTCGATAAATCCTCTCATTTGTTAGGGATGGGACTTTTTTATTCGTCGTTCAGAGAGTATTTCTACTCGAACAACGTAGAAAAATCGTCGTTCGTTCATAGAATTTTGTGTGGGGAAATAAGTAATTTATTCGTAGTTATGGGTCCAGCAACGAATAGAGAACGAACGACGTACCGTGGGAACGGCACATAATTGACGAAAATATGTAGGGATCTACAACCCGGCTTGCTTTAGGGATCTCTAAGACCAAAATGTAACGAACGGGGAGGAGAGACTTTTTCTGGAAAATACCATTTATGCTTAATTAATTTATTTCTTTCCAAAAGTCGTTTCTTCTTTATTTTCAGATTCTTGTTCCTTTTCGTTTCGGACTTTTTTTCAAATTCCAAGAAGCGAGATTTGATTGATTTCCTTCTATGTCAGATTTAAGGCCTGCGTACATAAGCTGCCTTGCCTGCTTACCTTGGTTACTTCTGATAAAAGAATAAAAAAGAAAAGGGCAACCCAGTTCGAAATTTCCTCGGCCTTCTTTATTCTTTTATTTTTATTATGTCAAAAATGAAGCAGGAAAGCAAGGCAATCAGGCAGAGCAGCTTATGTACGCAGGCCTTTAGAACAGACAAGGGAACTTTTAAAATAGCAATGTGTGCAGTCCGATTCTATTTTTAGCTCGATGATTGGGACTTCATTTTTATTGCAGACATTTCGAGCTTCATACAATACCAATTGTTTAGAAGTTTTAGTTGTCTGATATGCAGGAAATGTAAGACCACGACAGTTCTAACAACTTTGATCTGTTCCAGAATTTGCAAGAATATACTAATTTCTACTACGATAACAATTTTTTCTTTATGTTATCGGGGAAAAATAGTAAAAATTAGTAGATTCTTGCAGTACTGGAACATACCAAAATGAAAATAAACAGGTGTGTAAATAAAAACACATACATCATCTCTATTGGATCGATGGAATGGGTACAAATGCTGATGAAAAGATCGGATCTTTCACGACTTCCTTTGCATTGGTTCAAATCCTAATGAAAAGATCGGATCTTTCACGACTTCCTTTGAACCAATGCAAAAGATGACATGAAATCACGTCATCGCAAAGAACCCCTTCCTTCAAATTTTGCTGGGATGGTTGCCGGCATCTGATTGGCTGATACGCCGACTTTGACATTTGTTCCAGTTTTTTGACGTATTTTCCATTTTTCCGTTCCCGAACTTTTTCAAAAAACTTTTGTGTGAGAAAACATTTTTTACAGTTCTCTCTTTTGCGAGTTTTACTATTAAAAAGTACGGGAACGAAGCTTCTGTCTTTCGCAACATATGTTGCTAGAAAATACAAAAGGTTGCAAGCTGACACAAGAAACAAAGTAGATGCATCGGTGAATTGCTACTACAAAAAAAGTTAAAATGTGTAATAGCTCATTTAGACTAGCAATAAATCCTCAACTGGATTTAATAAATCCAGTAAAAATCTCATTGCATTTAGATATACCTTTGGAGGATTTAAATGGCAGTCAGCCTATTTTTGTTCATAGCCAAGGTAGATGTATCAGTCCATTTACAAATTTATTGTTTAATATTGAAAATGTTAGCACATTATAGCTTTGTTCCAGAACTAAAAAGTTTTTACGCCTTTTACACATTTTACCCGAAAACCCGTTCATGTACACAAAAAAGTTGTAAAATGTTCACTTCTCTTTAATGGGTACTTTACACGATATGTTTTTTACATATGAGTTGTCACTTTGCATATACATTTTGTATGGGAGAAGTGACAATTCATATGTAAAAAACATACCGTGTAAAGTACCCATAAACAAAAATGGCGCCGAATGACACTCTCTTTAAAAACTTTTTACTCGACAAATTTGAGCGTTTAAAAAATAGTAACATGGATGTCGGCGATTGATTGGCTGGTACGCCGACTTTGACATTTGTTCCAGCTTTTTTGACGTTTTTTCTATTTTTGCGTTCCCGAACTTTTACAAAAAACTTTTGTACAATTTTTCTCTCTTTCTCTCTTACGTAAAACTCGTACGGGAACAAAGCTTACGCTACTCATGCTAACTAATGAGCAAATATTGAATTATTTTATCGTTTAGACATCGTAAATATTAGTCTTGGTTGATTAAAATCAACTTTGTATATCAAAGAAAACTTAATTTTTTCGCCTTGTTTAAAAATTTTTGCATTTAAAATTATTTTTGTTTTAGCAATTCACCGATGCATCTACCTTGTTTCTTGTTCCAACTTGCAACTTTTTGTATTTTCTAGCAACATGTTGCAAAAAACAGAGTTGTTTACGAGGATTTATGCCGTATTTAAAACAAATCCATTCAATACTAGGATTTATTTTTGTATGGTAAATCTGGTTGATTATCGCTGGATTTAGCAAATAAATCGTGATAATGCGCTAAATCCGGCTAATGATCTCATATCTAAATGGCTTATAAATTTCTAAATAAGGAGAAAGTTATCTGTTGCTGATTCCTCTGTATTCAGACTCAAATATTCTGCAACATGGACTGGTTGCGTCCATAAAGAATCAGGAGACAGTGGTGAGTGAGCTAAACAAATGCAGCGTGTCATGTGGTCCCAATTCACATGCCGGGCATCAATTCGGGCCCGATACTAATTGAGTCGACTGCATCGTCCGCTAAAGTCACTAGTTTTATCTTGATAGTTGGCGTTCTACTGCTGCAACGGATGGGTGGTGGTGGCCTCCGAATACGGAATACACACTGTAGCATTGTGCAGCCTGCGGTCTGTACCAATATAGTTGCCAATATTGGTTCATGTGTCGTTTATTTACTAGGGTTATGACTTTTTGACCTTTTTTTCTCAAAAATGATTTCCTGTAGCGAGAGTGAATGAACTTTTGCCTATTAATGCCAAAAATAACAACGTTCATTCCATTTAATTATTAAAAAGGGTCACGCACAAACCACTATAAAACCATATATAAAAACTTTAAAAGCTTTTTGTGCATGAGCTTTTTTCTATCGAATCACCTTGTAATTAAGATTTTATCTAATCTTATGCAAAAGCTCATTAAAATATGACGCAGGGATATGACGTTGTAAAAAAGTCATAACCCTATTTACATTTTTCAAATAACTGTAAACACAAACACAGAAAAACAAACAGAAGCGGAAAAATAGAAAATAGGTTTGTCCTCGTACTTTCTCAGTAAATATTACTCAGTAACTTCTTTTTAGAGAGTAAAGCATTTTATACTCTTTCAAAGGAAAAAATTAAAAAAGTAAAAAGACAACATTCAGTAAAAATTTTCAATTTGATTAATATTTACGATTATGATATTTGAATATTTTAAACTTTTGACAACTGCCTAAAGCTACAATATGTTACTGAACAAAATTCCTTCAGTAAAAATTATAAGTTCTCAGTAATAAAAATTTCAAAACAAGTTTCTCAATTCATTCTCTTTTACTGAACATTTGTGTAAAAAAACAACATTCAGTAATAATTTGTAATAATTATTACAAATTATCGAGTACGCAGACACACTTAATATATAATAAAAATAAAATGGATGAAGCTTTCATTTAATATTAGTTGTAAACAACATATTTAATAGCAATTTGTAAGATTATTTTGTGCAGTATTTTCAAGCAATTCTTTTTGCAAATTCGCGTATGTATACGTAAACAAAGATCAACTGACTGGCATCTTATATCATTTTAGACTAGTCTAAACAACTACGATTTGAAAGTTAGATTTAGAAATCGAGTCGATTTAAAATGACTAGTCTAAACGGGCTATAAGTGAGCTATTAAACGGCGTATGCACTAGAGCTTTTTGCCGGGTTAACCTTCTTTATAAGGATTTGTTTGACGTTACGCTATGGAATTGACATTTGAAACCCAATCCCACTGGGTTAATCCGGTTAAGTGGAAACGGGGTATTACTTTCATAATCTGTAAATAATACATAGCTTCGTTCCAGAACTAAAAAGTTTTTCATTAACACATTTTGCACATTTTTCACCGAAATGCGTTCCTGTAAAAAAGTTGCAAAATGTTCACTTCTCTTTGAATAAAAATGGCGCTGAATAGCTTTCTCTTTAGAAACATTTTACATGTGCAACAAGTTTGCCGGCTTCTGATTGGTTGATTCGCCGACTTTTACATTTGTTCCAGTTTTTTTTTACGTTTCTGCCATTTTTCCGTTCCCGTACATTTTGGAAAAATGTGTATGTGGAACTCATTTCATAATTTATTGTATTTCAAACATTTTTAACTAAACAAAAGGGTTTATTTGCCAGAAAATTGTGCAAAACCCTGCTTTTACACATGACAGGACAGTATTGATTGTCATAATCCCAAAACATGCATGTGTGACGTAGACGTCCCGACAACTGCAAAAACAGTAAGTAAAAGTAAAATTATAAAGGAAAATCATCGATTTTTTTTGTTTTCCGTTCAAATATTTTGTTTTTGTTCATGTTCTTTTTATGTTCTTGTTCGTGTTCTTATTATCTCACTTATTTTTTACAAACATGTCAAAAATTTGTTAACCCGGCTGTCTGTGAGAAAAATGTGGTCTGTTCCAGAACTGCAAGAATCTACTAATCTTTACTATTTTTTCCGATAACATAAGGGAAAAAATGTTATCGTAGTAAAAAATAGTAGCTTCTTGCAGGTTCTGGAACAGAGCAATGATGGACAGCTGGAAGACAGCCCACGAATGTATGTTTGTGTTAGTAAATCAGAGTTATATTTGAAGACAAACAGTCTGGTTTAAACGACTGTCAGTTTTGAATGATGGTGTGTACCCCGCTTTAAGGACAATCGAATTCAATGATTTTAAAATTGTTTTTAGAAAATTAGTGGGGAAGAACATCTTCAGTTTTGCATTAGTATAAACATTTAATGATATGCTTGGTTTACATTCGGCGTCATTTCGTGATTTCGAAGGCGTTTCGTAATTTTTTTTTTCATTTATTCGTTATAAAACTTACAATTCATATTTTAATTCGCCTCAGCGCCATTAGGCATTGTAGAGGCTAGCTGGCAAATTACACAATTCAAAAGTTAATACATTTCTTAAATAATATAACATCTGAAGTGCAATAGCTTATAAAAGACTTTCAATTTGAGATTTAAGATGATTTTTTAAAGATCTTTTAAAAATAGAAAATCGAGTGAATTTTATATCATCAGGCAAGTGGTTAAACTCATGACTACCAGAATATTCTATTCTCTGTTTTGTCGTCTCAGTGCGACACAATGCAACTCTAAGCTGTTGATTATTCCTGGTGTTGAAAGAAATTTGGTTTAGGCCGCCATCAGACCATCTGCTTTTTCACATGTATGACATCAGCTGTTCTGAATATTAGTATACCCAAAGTGACAACATACATGTGAAAAAGCAGATGGTCTGATGGCGGCCTAACAATAAACTCTATGGTATGGTATCCAATATGATTTATACATTTGTAGACATACGTTAAAAGCTGCAAATTATAGGTTCCATAAACTGGCAATATCGATGGAAAAGCATCACTATATAAGGAAGTGGTGGGAAATGAAATTGGCAAATTTGCAACCGTTTTCAAAGCTTTATTTTGAAGCCTTTGCAATGATTTTAATTCGCTTTTCTTTAAGATGGGTTTGTATCATTGTTTGCTAGATTAAACATTTGGTTTCTTCGCTGAATTTGTATTTAAACTTATACAATAATCCAAGTACTGGCGATATTTTTGTTTTTAAATGATTTATATGCTGATTCCAAGCAAGGTTCGACTGCATACATATCCCCAAATATTTAACAATATTAACTTCTTGTATAAGCTCTCCATCTACAGTGATAGCGAATTCCGAATTTGGATCACGATGTGGCTTAAATCTTATTAACTTAGTCTTCCCTCTATTTAAGAATAACTTGTTTAGTCTCATGAATTCCAAAATCAATGAGGAATCACGTTCCATATAACATTTCAAAGCCGCTGTAGATTTGTAGGGATAAGAAAGACATATGTCGTCAGCAGACATAAACAGCCGACCATTTAAGTGCAAATTACAGATCAGCGGTCTGTACCAATATAGTTGCCAATATTGGTTCATGTGTCGTTTATTTACTAGGGTTATGACTTTTTGACCTTTTTTTTTCTCAAAAATGATTTCCTGTAGCGAGAGTGAATGAACTTTTGCCTATTAATGCCAAAAATAACAACGTTCATTCCATTTAATTATTAAAAAGGGTCACGCACAAACCACTATAAAACCATATATAAAAACTTTAAAAGCTTTTTGTGCATGAGCTTTTTTCTATCGAATCACCTTGTAATTAAGATTTTATCTAATGTTATGCAAAAGCTCATTAAAATATGACGCAGGGATATGACGTTGTAAAAAAGTCATAACCCTACTTACATTTTTCAAATAACTGTAAACACAAACACAGAAAAACAAACAGAAGCGTAAAAATAGAAAATATATAATAAAAATAAAATGGATGAAGCTTTCATTTAATATAAGTTGTAAACAACATATTTAATAGCAATTTGTAAGATTATTTTGTGCAGTATTTTCAAGCAATTCTTTTTGCAAATTCGCGTATACGTAAACCAAGATCAGCTGACTGGCATCTTATATCATTTTAGACTAGTTTAAACAACTACGATTTGAAAGTTAGATTTAGAAATCGAGTCGATTTAAAATGACTAGTCTAAACGGGCTATAAGTGAGCTATTAAACGGCGTATGCACTAGAGCTTTTTGCCGGGTTAACCTTCTTTATAAGTGTTTACGCCGGATTTCCCCAACTGGCAACCCTATATCTATTTTTCAATATTCCGAAATAGTCGTATTCGGCATCCCTAATTCTGCTCAGAATTGTGCCTTGTATGCTCTCATTTTCTCTTTGGATTCCATTACTGAATTTTCCTTTCTAATTGTCTTTCAATAAATCACTTGTAAACTAAGCATCAACCAGTACTGTTGTCCTTGGTAAGCGTTCGTTCCTGTTTCACTGAATTCAATAAAGAACCATTATTGTTCTTACTTCAAACTTCTAATACAAATTGCATTTTCTTTCCTTTTTTTTCCATTTCATTATTCTTTGGTGAATGAATCTTGAGGAAAATATTTCCATTACTGAAATATTTTCGGGGCTTACAGCAGAAACCCAACCGCCCTTCATTCTAGTGAGAACACCCACAATTGGCGTTTTCATTTTTGGTCCTTCGAGCCGGATAATATATAATCATAATACCATCATAATATACAATCCTTTTCCTAATATTTTCCTCCTCCCAACATTTTCGTGAACAATCGCGAAATGGCCTATCCTAAATTCATAGGTTCCATTAGCCGGCTTGTACAGTTAAATTCCTGTCTTGATAAGTCACTTGGCAAACTATCTACGATTGCGAGTTTTGTAACAGTGCAAAATATGATGAATACTTGTTTTACTTATTACGCACAAGCAACGGTCTTGATGCGTCGCAAGTATTTTTGGTGGTGGTGGAAAAAATACAGAGTGTAAGAAAACACACGCATTAAAAAAGCAAAAGGCACAAAAAACTTGTGCGTGCACAATTGGCTTACGGGGACAAGTAACTCATTGATGATCTCTGGTATGTGTTAGTAAATCAGAGTTGTATTTGTTGTTGTAACAGTTTTTATTATTCAGGGCAATCATGAATATTTCCCTCGGAAATATCCGCACGGAAAATAATTTTAAAAAGTGGAATTCTTTTAAAATCAATATTTGTAAAACCTTGAAAACTACATAATTATGGCGTATTCTAGTCGAATCAACAAAAATATTCCCTTTTTGGGCATAAATGGGGAAATAAAAAATTGTGAAATTAGGGAAAGTGAACAAATTCCGCACGGAATTTTTATTCGTGATAGCACTGAAAATGTTTCTATGTTCGTTCTTCTGTTCAATCTGGCTGGGCAGTTGTTTTGTGTCGTGCGGGCCCATGCCACATACTGGGTGGATGTCTTGCACGGCGCGGTCGATTTCCGTCCAATAACAATTTAGGCGACTGCAATATCCCGAGCGTAGTTGAGCCAAAACTACTCTAGTTTGTCGTGGCAGCTGACGCTCCTCAGCTGCCAGGGGGATGTATTTCGAGGACTTTATTCACACTATATTTGCTTATGGCCTTAGCAACTGCATCTGTGTGAATACTATTTAATCCTGCTTGATATGCCTGTTGATCTAGGGGTTCTATCCTATATTGTTGGACCTGCCTCTCTAAAGCATAAATATCCTTCCTGATATGCCTGAATGTGTCGGGCCTAGCCAGCAGATGGTGATTGGGATGGCTCTCACTGTAACACCCAAGCAAGTACTGCAACGTAAACATCTCATTGTGTTGCTTTACTGGAAGAATCTTTGCCTCCTCATATAGATGGTCCACTGAAGACTTGAGGAGGCACCCTGTTGCTGTTCTCAGGGCGGCATTCTGGTAGGTTTGAATCTGTTTCAAATTCGTATCACATAATCCCGGGAACCAAACTGGCGCCGCATAGCTCACCACAGACCGACCTATCGCGTTATATTTTGTCTGCACCCCAAGTGCTGCAGACTAGGGACTTGAGGACCTTGTTCCTACTATTCAGTTTGTCGCAGATAGCTGTGGCATGCGCGCACAACTTGAAAGTAGTGTCGAATGTAACCCCTAAAATTTTGGGGCAGTTTGTGGTCGGAATTCTGCTACCGTCGACCACGACATTCAATTCTCTTCCAAACTGCGCTGTCCATGTGGTGAACAGAGTGGCTGTTGATTTTGTGGCGGAAATCTGCATATTCCTCGAATGGAAAAAGGTGGTAAGATCGGTTAAATAGTTGTTCAGTCTCTCACAGATGTCATAAGGATAGGGACCTGACGCCAGGATAGTGCAATCATCCGCATACGTTACGATTTCGATGCTGTCTGGAGGGGGCGGAATACAGGAGAGGTAGAGGTTAAACAGTTCCGGAGATATCACCCCACCTTGGGGAACTCCCTGTTTCACTCTACGGGGTTTGGACTTCTTGTTCCTGAATTCAACGTACTACTGGTGTCCACATATATAATTAACTATCCAACGTTTCAAGCTTGGGCGGAGAGTTGTCTGCTCAAGGTCCTCAAACAGCGTGGAGTACCTGACTGTATCAAAGGCTTTTGATAAGTCAAGCGCCACCATCACTGTTCTATCGCACGGCCGTCTCTGGTTGAGTCCTTGACAAATATACATATGTGGTAATGGCGTGGTGAGGGTGGATAGCGACAAGTTGGGAACTTTAGTGAGATACTCCACTCCCGCTCATCCAGCTGCTTCAGCATTACCATGGAGATTCCATCAGGACTCAACGCTTTGGATGATTTAGCGTTCCTGATGGTATTGGCAACATCATCCATTATAAACTGTGGTGGTTCCTCCTCGGCAGGAAGAGATCTGATGCGACGTAATACTCTTCTCTTCGCCCTGTCAATCTCGGGGTGCTCGACAAACTGTCGATTGAAATAACATGCGCACCTCTTCGGGTCAGTCAACGTAACGTCGCCAAACGTGACTGAGGTCCTATCTTCCCTTCTTCCAGGGTTCGAGAGTGACTTAACCGTTGCCCACAATTTAACTATACCGGCTCCAATGTTGCAACTCTTCAGATGATTTAACCACTTGTTCCGCTTATGCTCGCCGACCAGCCTTTTAACTTCCAGTGTTAGCTCCCTGACTCTGGGGTCATTGGGGTTGGTTCGACGAAGCTCATCACGCTCATTTACTAAACCCGTCGCCTCTGCTGGGAAGTTTGGTCTTACTTCTGGTATTCGACCAGCAGGGATATGGCGAGCGGCTGCAGCAGTGATGATGTCTCGGAACATCCTTTCCGCCACCCGAACATAAGAAGGATTGGGCAGTTCTCTCTGAAGCCCGACCAATCAGCTTTCTTATGATTGACGAATGTGCGGCGTTCAGAGGCAATGAAATCGGGTGGTCTGCTAATGGAGACAATTATGGGGAGATGGTCTGCTTCAATGGAAATGACGGGTTGCCAGGTAACGTCATTTATCAGACCAGGTGACACGATGGTTATGTCTGGCGAGCTGTGATACTCTCCTCTAATTCTGGTAGGGGCGTCCTCATTGACCGTGCAAAACGTAGAGCTGTCAATCTGCTCAGCCTGCGCTGTACCTCCCTGGTCGTTTCCGAGGGCCGAATACCACATCTCATGATGCGCATTAAAGTCCCCCAGGACCAGACGATTATGACCTTCCAAAAGCGGGCTAATGTTAGGCACGTAATCTGAGATACAGCTTTTTCTCGGCGGGATGTATAAGTTAGCACATCCCTGCCGAACTAACAAACAACATTGTTGCTTGCTTGGCTGTGTTGTGTTCTTGCTAGGCTACATTGATGGAGTCGTGTTACGTCTGGTGGCGTGATCATGGTGTCAGCACTTTTTGTCTTTTATAACTTAAGTAGTTTAAGTAGAATAAGTTTTTGGATTTCAATAAAGAAACAGTTTATTTAAGCTCACCAAAAGACGAAGAAGTCTTTTATTGTTAACTGGCGCCCAACCGGGTTCAACCCTACAAATATAAAGATCTAAAAAAAGAGATCTATCAGTTTAAATCAGTCCTACGAATATAAAGATCTAAAAAAAAGAGATCTATCATCTTAAATTTAAATTTTGCTGAAAAAGGAAGCTTTACTTAAAACTTGCTGGATTAAGAGGCCTCGCTTAAAATTTGCTGAAAAATCTAAGGATCTACTCTTTTTAAATAACGTAATACTTACTGAAAGTAATATTTACTGGAAGGAAGCCTTACTTAAAACTTGCTGGATTAAGAGACCCCGCTTAAAACTTGCTGAAAAATATAAGGATTTACTCTTTTTAAACAACATAAAGTCATGTAAGTGTGTCACTCATTGAATTTCAAAATTGTGTCCAAAACTGGTGAATATATTAAGAACTTAATATTTAAGAAAAAACAAAGTGTAGTGCGTGTTTAAAACATTTTTATCTTTGTGCAAAAAAAAAAAAAAAAAAAACAAACACAGTGATTTAGATCTTGTTATAGTCGTAACAATTTTTTGTTTGAAAAGACAATATGAACAGTGAAGAAATGACTGCATTAATAGAATCCGCTGTACGTACAGCGATTCTGGCATATAAAACAGAAGTCGACAAAAAAGTCGACGAGTTAACAAAAAAATTATCGTCCATTTCAGTAGGGCAAACAGATGTGAAACCATACGAAGACGTAAAAATTTATTCATCAATAACGTGTGATGAATCACTTGATATTATCAAATCTTTGCCCGAATTTGACGGGAAAATCGAAAACTATGTTTCGTGGAGACAAGCGGCACATAACGCGTATAAAGTCTTCGAAAAATACGATGGTAGTTCAAAACACTACCAAGCGGTCTGCATTATTAGGAACAAAATTAGGGGGTCAGCAGATGCTGTATTAGCATCATTCAACACTGTGCTAAATTTTAAAGCGATCATAGCTAGATTAGATTTTACATATTCAGATAAAAAACCAATTCATCTAATCGAACAAGAACTAAGTACCCTCAGACAAGGCGAACAGTCAGTGATTCAATTTTATGACGAAGTAGAGAAGAAACTGTCGTTATTAACCAATAAAACAATTATGAGTTACGACAAAACTCTCGCTTTGGCCATGAATAACAAATATAGACAGGATGCACTCAGAGTATTTGTTTCCGGATTGAGGAAACCTCTCTGCGATGTGCTTTTCTCAGCCCGCGCTGCTGATCTTCCGTCAGCTCTAGCCTTAGCGCAGGAGGTAGAGGCGAATCACGAAAGATACGTCTTTGCCACATCGTTTGCGAATAGGAATGATGAAAAAAAGTTAAGGTCTGAAACCTCAAAAAAAATTCAGCCAAGAAAACCGTCTGATAGTGGTTGGAACTATAAACAACAAAACTATCATAAACAGAAAAATCCACATTACGAAAATGGTGGTGATGCTAATTTACAGGCTAGAGATCAAATAGAGGACATGGACTTGGACCCAACTTCGTCTAAATTCAGACAACCGACCAATTATGGTAACGGTAAAACTTCTCACAGACAACCATTTAAGCGTCAAGCTGGGTCTGGCCGAAGTACGGGCCCAAAATTTCAAAAAGTGAATAATATGATTCCAGAATCCCATTCAGGAGAAGAGCAGGCGGGACACTATTGTGACATAGCTCAATCCGAATGTGGAGACATAAACGATGAAATAAATGAAGACCGTGACTATGTAAATTTTTTAGAGGCAGGTCCCTACTACCGTTCATAAGGCGGACAATAGCAGGGAAACCAATACGCCTATTAATTGACACTGGTGCTTCAAAAAATTATATAAAACCTCTCAATGAACTGAAGCATATAATTCCCGTAAGTACTCCTTTTTCAGTTCACTCTGTCAACGGACAAACTCCTATTAAACAAAAATGTTTTGTAAATTTATTCGGCATGAACTCTACATTCTTCATTTTGCCAACTCTAACAACATTTGATGGAATTGTGGGCTTAGACCTATTAAAGAAAATCAATGCAAACATTGATTTAAAAAAAGGATTTATCCTACATAATTCTGGCTCTGAACTAATTGAATTTTTTGAATGTAAAGATGTTAATTTTATAGACGTCGATAAAATTGATGTGCCTTTCGCAATTAAGGCGGATTTTCAGAAAATGTTAAAAAAACGAATAAAGGTTTTTGCTGATCCTAAAGAAGCACTACCTTATAATACAAATATCGTTGCTACCATTAACATGGAGAACGAAGAACCTATTTATTCTAAACTATATCCATACCCAATGGGTGTATCTGAATTCGTAAATTCAGAAATAAAAAAATTGTTGGCAGATGGTATAATTCGACCTTCAAGGTCACCATTTAATAGCCCAGTATGGGTAGTCGACAAAAAAGGTGTCGATAATCTAGGCAACCGAAACAAACGTCTCGTTATAGATTTTCGGAAGCTTAATGCCAAAACAATTAGTGATAAGTATCCCGTTCCGAACGTAACAATGATATTATCAAATTTAGGTAAAGCAAAGTACTTTACCACTTTAGATCTGAAATCCGGGTTTCATCAAATTGAACTCGCGGAAAGAGATAGGGAAAAAACGGCATTTTCTGTAAATAACGGAAAGTACGAGTTTTGCCGTCTCCCATTTGGACTAAAGAATGCTCCTAGTATGTTTCAAAGAGCGATATATGACATACTAAGAGATGAAATAGGCAAAACATGTTACGTTTATGTTGATGACGTTATTGTTTTTTCAGAAACCAAAGAGGATCATGTAAAACATATCGACTGTGTTCTTAGGAAACTGCTCGATGCAAACATGAGAGTCTCTGTCGAAAAATCAAATTTTTTTAAATCTGAAGTTGAATACCTTGGCTTTGTCGTATCCAAAGAAGGTATAAAAACCGCACCATCAAAGATAAGTGCAATACAAAATTTCCCAGAACCAACGACGTTGTTCGCACTAAGATCGTTTCTTGGGTTAGCAAATTATTACAGATGTTTTATCAAGGACTTTGCCAAAATTGCAAAACCTTTAACTGATATTTTAAAAGGAGAAAACGGTAAAATTCCTGCAACCAAATCCAAAAAGGTTGTAGTCAATCTTAACGCCTTCCAACTGGATGCATTTCACAAACTGAAAAATATTCTATCTTCGGAGGACGTCATGTTGATGTACCCTGACTATAAAAAACCGTTCGACCTTACCACTGATGCATCAGCACATGGTTTAGGTGCTGTCCTATCCCAAGAGGGAAGACCAATCACTATGATTTCTAGAGCATTGTCGGATAAAGAGTTGCATTTCGCAACAAACGAAAGGGAGCTTTTAGGAATAGTCTGGGCTCTTAAAACATTAAGACATTACCTCTATGGTGTGAAGACTCTTAACATCTTCACTGACCATCAACCTTTGACATATGCAGTTTCGGATCGTAATCCGAATGCAAAAATTAAGCGCTGGAAAGCTTTCATCGATGAACATAATGCAAACTTGTATTATAAGTCAGGAAAAGAAAATCAAGTTGCAGATGCGCTATCAAGGCAACTTGTCCATGCGTTGGAGAACGATAATTCGTCAGACATGGCAACAGTCCATAGTGAAGAGTCATTCACTTACACTATGGAAAGCTCAGACAAACCGGTCAATTGTTTTCGCAACCAAATCATTCTGGAAGAGTCGGAATTTCCCACCACTCGAAATTTTATATTTTTCGGAAACAAAACGAGACATATTGTACAATATAGAGATAAAAACGAAATATTGGCCAAAATTGTTGATGCAGTCAACACTGAAGTTGTCAATGCTATTCATTGCGGCCTACCTGTGTTGGCCCACATTCAACACGATTTGATTAGAATGTTCCCTTCAACGAAGTTCCGATTTTGTAGTAAATTTGTCTCTGACATTTTCAACCAATGCGACCAGAGAGAAATTGTCGTAAGTGAACACAATAGAGCTCATCGGGCAGCCCAAGAGAATGTTAAGCAAATCCTTTCAGACTACTATTTCCCCAAAATGGTGAAAATAGCGAATGAGGTTGTTGCCAACTGCAAGACATGTTCAAAAGCAAAATACAATCGGCATCCAGAAAAACACGTTATAGGAGAAACAAAGGTTCCTTCTTATTCCGGTGAAATTCTACATATTGATATTTATTCAACTGATAAAAACCATTTCTTAACTTGTGTGGATAAATTCTCAAAATTCGCTGTGGTACAGCCAATAGCGTCCAGAACGATTCTAGACGTAAAAGAACCAATTCTCCAATTAATGAATATTTTTCCAAATACCAAAGTTGTCTACTGTGATAATGAGAGGTCCTTTAACTCTGAGACTATCAGATCAATTCTGAAAAACAGGTTTAATGTAGATATTGTCAATTCACCTCCTCTACACAGCACCTCAAATGGGCAGGTAGAGAGATTTCATAGCACTCTTGCCGAAATCGCAAGATGCTTGAAAATAGAAAGGAAGATCGAGGATACCGTCGAACTCATCTTACAATCAACTATAGAATACAACCGATCAATTCATTCTGTCACGAATGAAAGACCTATTGATACGATACATTCTGCACCCTCTGAGGTAAAACAAAAGATTAAAGAGCGAATCTCTAACGCGCAAAACAGGCAGTTACATTACTTTAATAAAAGTCGTCATGACAAAGTTTACAATGTGGGGGATAAAGTCTTTGTTAGGAATAATCGTAGACTTGGAAATAAAATGACACCACTTTATGAAGAAGCTACTGTCGAAGCAGATTTGGGGACAACTGTCCTAATAAAGGGGAGGGTGGTCCATAAGGACAACCTCAGATAAATTTTAGTTTATATTGATAAAATGTTTTTTTCTGCTTTTGTTTTTTACCTAGGCTGTTACTACAATTTCTTTTCATACTAACTTGACTCGTGCAAAGATTATTGACTATTCACACTCCGATTATGTCCCAATTTTGGATGGGAAAGCCATCGTTTGGAATGACTATGGGTATCTAAGGCATACAACTAACTTAACAACGTACTTTGAGATACAACGTGAAACTAAAAATGCAATTAGCATATTTCCTCAGACTCATGTAAAAAAGATATTAGAATCCGATTTATTGCATATTGATACTCTTTTAACAACCCTCACCATACATCATCGGCATGCAAGAAGCATTAATTTGATAGGCAAAGCACTTAAGGTCATTGCGGGTACACCAGATGCAGATGATTGGGAAGAAGCAAAATTAATCGAAAAACAACTTGTAGACTCCAACAATAGACAGATAGAAATAAATACAAAAATACAAATTGAAATCGAGAAATTAACAAACGCTGTAAACACGATTCTAAGGACTCGTAGAAAGGAACAAATTGATACCGTAAATCTATTTGAAATTTTAATGGCCAGAAATCGGATGATAGTTATGGAACTACAAAATATAATTTTATCCGTAACTTTAGCTAAAATAAATATTGTAAATCCAACAGTTTTGGACCAGGACGATTTAAAAATATTTATAAAAAATCAGAGCAATGAGCAACACACAGATTTCACCATATCAGAACTAATGTCTTTGTCTAAAGTAAAAGTAATATCAAATGAATATTGTTTGTATTTTATCATTAAATATCCTATTCCAATAAGAACATGTCAGAAAATTTCTTTATTCCCAGTACCTCACGATAATAAAATTATCCAATTCGCTGACACCAACACTGTAGTAGACTGCGAAGGCAAGACGTATTCAGCAACAAATTGCAAGCAAACAATATCTTCAACCTATTGTCAACTTATGCCAAGCGAAACCTGCGCTCAACAACTCATATCGGGTGAATCAGCACATTGTAATACGCAAAGCAATAATCTTGATAAAGTGGCAGAAATCGACGATGGAATTATCATTGTCAATGACGCTATTGCAGAAGTGAAAGAAGCAACCGAAAATGTAAGAAACATAAACGGCACATTCCTCATAACCTTTGAAAAAAATGTGACTGTCAATGGTACACTATTCGTAAATAGAAACAACATTGATATGCGGAAACCAGGAACACCATCATTCCCCTCAATTATTATAAACAACCACAGTGAAATTTTAAGTTTGTCATCTATCCATCAGATGAACTTGCAAAACTTACAATATATTGGCGACCTTGAAAAAGATGCAAGAATGCGACCAATTTTAGTTGGCGGTGTTGTTTTTATGAGTATCGGAATACTCCATTTCATATTGTGCCTCGTCAAACGTAGGACAAAGATAAGAGAACAACAAAGATTTAAATCTGCCGTAGCAATGGCTATAAAGAAGACCGAGGACGGCCTCCACTTAAGTGAGGGGGTAGTTAGCACATCCCTGCCGAACTAACAAACAACATTGTTGCTTGCTTGGCTGTGTTGTGTTCTTGCTAGGCTACATTGATGGAGTCGTGTTACGTCTGGTGGCGTGATCATGGTGTCAGCACTTTTTGTCTTTTATAACTTAAGTAGTTTAAGTAGAATAAGTTTTTGGATTTCAATAAAGAAACAGTTTATTTAAGCTCACCAAAAGACGAAGAAGTCTTTTATTGTTAACTTATAAGTTCAGCAACTCTATCTCGGCAGATCCACACCTGACTGCTACCTCCACACATTCCACCTACGTAGTAAAAATATGCAAATACCTTCTGAAAAACAAAAGCGCCGCACAGTGGAAAAAAATACCGATCTAGCGCACCAAAAGTCAAAAAAAATCACATACGCCAATTTAAAAATGATTGTTGCAGTATTAATCTAAGGTGTCCACAGAATGCAACTGCATTTAAAATAATTTGTTTTGTGTTTGTTTTGTTTTTGTTGAAGATTCAATCATATGATTGCTAAGTCTGGAGTTTCCCCCATTGGCTTAACTTCATCACTTTCCTCTTTGCAGAGAAAAATGTTTACAAAACGCACTGACAGCTTGCAAAATTTACTGATCGCTACCAATATCATGATTTCATCCCGGCGAAGGGAATTATCAATTGGCTTTTCAGTTTTTGAAATGATGATTTTTTAGTGGAAACCTGAACTCATTAAGCATCGAGTATTCTCATGTTAATGAGAATGATGCTCACTTTTCGGCTTTCCCAAAAAAACACCAGAACAAAATATTTGCAAGCTGACAACACGATTCAACTAAGAAATCATCGATTTCTGTTAAGTTGAAATAACATCAACACAGTTACCTGTGAGTATGTCGTTGGAATTTTATTTACAAAATTCCGTTTTGCGCGTGCCTTCGCTGTTTTTTGTTTGTTTTGTTTTTGTTGAAGATTCAATCATATGATTGCTAAGTCTGGAGTTTCCCCCATTGGCTTAACTTCATCACTTTCCTCTTTGCAGAGAAAAATGTTTACAAAACGCACTGACAGCTTGCAAAATTTACTGATCGCTACCAATATCATGATTTCATCCCGGCGAAGGGAATTATCAATTGGCTTTTCAGTTTTTGAAATGATGATTTTTTAGTGGAAACCTGAACTCTTTAAGCATCGAGTATTCTCATGTTAATGAGAATGATGCTCACTTTTCGGCTTTCCCAAAAAATTTTGCAAGCTGTCAGTGCGTTTTGTAAACATTTTTCTCTGCAAAGAGGAAAGTGATGAAGTTAAGCCAATGGGGGAAACTCCAGACTTAGCAATCATATGATTGAATCTTCAACAAAAACAAAACAAACAAAAAACAGCGAAGGCACGCGCAAAACGGAATTTTGTAAATAAAATTCCAACGACATACTCACAGGTAACTGTGTTGATGTTATTTCAACTTAACAGAAATCGATGATTTCTTAGTTGAATCGTGCTGTCAGCTTGCAAATATTTTGTTCTGGTGTTTTTTTGGGAAAGCCGAAAAGTGAGCATCATTCTCATTAACATGAGAATACTCGATGCTTAAAGAGTTCAGGTTTCCACTAAAAAATCATCATTTCAAAAACTGAAAAGCCAATTGATAATTCCCTTCGCCGGGATGAAATCATGATATTGGTAGCGATCAGTAAATTTTGCAAGCTGTCAGTGCGTTTTGTAAACATTTTTCTCTGCAAAGAGGAAAGTGATGAAGTTAAGCCAATGGGGGAAACTCCAGACTTAGCAATCATAATTTGTTTTGCATCAGTCTAAGCGGAATAACGGTCCGTTTTTAGTTGACATTTTCTTAACTAGTTTTCATAATATAGTTTAGTAAATTTGTAATCGTCGCATGCACTCTTCCTACAAAGTAATTTTAAAGCTTTATTGAATTTAACATTTCGTGAAGCAGGTGATTTAAAAAATGTTGAATATAAGATGTTATTTATTGCAACTTGGATTTTACACTTAAAACATGTGACATCCGATTTTTTTCCAAATTGAGCACTTTGTTAAAGCTATTACTAAGGAGTGTCGCGGGATGGCGCGTAGATTTTTTATTTTATTTTTAGTACACATAGTTCTTAACTAATTTGTAAAATTTTAGCTGCAACAAACTGCAACATTTTATTTTATTACTATTTGTATTAATATAATTTTTTATGTAAAAATGCTGAAATTAGAGCGGTACCTTTCTATGGGGGCCATATCAATGCATGTACCTGTGCCGAAAATTGTCCGTCGGAACATTTTATACCACCAACGAAGACTAAATGTCAATTTTCAGCTATATCGATTGGATATACATGGCTAAAACCTCCAAAATTACCGAAATCGGTGGTACCGGTCTATGGGGGCTATATGAAAACATGGTCCTAAACCGAAAATGTTTATAGGAGTGTATGCATAACTAAATACCAAATCCTAGCCGTTTCGGTTGGATAATGTGGCAGAAATCTTTAAAATACCGAAAATCGGTAGGTACCATTCTACGGTAAAAATACAAATTTACCAAATATATTAATAAATGAAGTAAAATTATCAATTTATAGCTGTTCATATCGAATTTATGGACAAACATACAATAAAACATGGACTTTTACTTTTGGCGGGCTAAATCGGTAGTTTTTTCCACAGTGCGCCGGAGGCGAAAATATTTTTGAAAAAAATCGCGCGATTTTTTACAAAAATATTTTAATTTTTTAAGAAAATAAAAATTTTTTTAAAAAAGAAGCGCCGTAAGCGAAATTATTTTTGAAAAAATTGCGCAATTTTTTACAAAAATATTTTAAATTTTTAAGAAAATAAAAACTATTTTAAAAAAGAAAAGAGCCGCAGTGGAAAATATTTTAAATTTTAAATAAAATAAAAACTTTTTTAAAAGTATGCATACGATTTTTTTACAAAAATATTTTCACTATATAATAAAATAAAAAGTTTTTGTAAAAATATGCAAATACTTTTTGAAAAACAAAAAACGACGAAGGCGAAAATATTTTGTAAAAAATCGCGAGATTTTAAGTAAAAAATATTTTCACCATTTAAGAAATAACATTTTTTGTAAAAATATGCTATAAAAATCGCTCAATTAAAAATAGCGATTTTTCTTATTACTACAATTTAAGAAAAACCTATATTTAGTCTATATTAAAAAAATAGTGTATGTATACGAAATGTCTTCGTCGAATACCATATTCTGGTAAAACTTCACCGAACTGATACTGAGATAATTTTATAAATTAAGCAAAAAAAAAAATTTAAATTAAAAAAATCGTTGGGAGTTATTTCGGCAAAGCAAAGCGGACATAACGCCCAAAATCATTTTGGGAGTAATGTCCGGGCACCGTGACTGTGGTCACGTCCAAACTGTGGATCACGTTTAGGATGAAAAGCAGTATTTTATGGTAACAAATTTCGAAGTTTCAAATTTCATGAAAACCAAATTTACAAAAAAGTAAAAATATAGCTGATTGTCACTTCTACCTTACGCTTGGCTTATATTTACGAAAGTCACTCGATTTCAACTGACAATTCCATTGCTTAAACGTCAAATGAAATCCACTGGATTTCGGATGAGTTTTCATTTGACGTATACGCAAAGGGATTGACAGTTGAAATCGAGTGGACTTCGTAAATGTAAACCAAGCATTATATAAATATGACTTGTGTATACCCATGGTAGAATAAGAAAAGGTAGCAGCAATACACAGCTGACTGAACTGGGTTGTAACGTTAGTGTCAAATTTCATATAACATTTTATACATTTATTTCTATTTCGATGTACATTAACACAAATTATGAAAATTCTCCATTGAATTCAATCGCAAACATGCGTGTTTCCTCCGCTCTCCATTCAATGTTTTTGTTTCATCTGCTAAATGAGTTGTCTTCCCATCACCAGTTAAAGTCCAGTCGTTTTACGAAATCCTAGAATCAAATGAAGTGTATTTACATCTGTTTTTTTGCGTCATTTGCTTACGCACACAATCGCACATACACACTTATACAATAACACAAACACGCGCACACAATATATTTATTCTGAAAAATAGGAATTTCACAACACAAATGTGTATCAAATAACTTAAATTAATTCCAAAAACAAAAAAAAAACATAATTTTTGCAATTTTTTTAACCATTTATTTTCACTTTTGTCATCGTTTGAGTATTTTTGTTTTTCTACAACACACACAAACAAACAAAGACATCATAAAACAGTTGCATTTTTTGGTAGTTTATGACGAAAAAGCAGGGTTGCGTATAATAGTATGATGTTTTCGTGCGTTGTTTAGAATAAATGAAGCAGCTATCGTCATTTATTTTTGTATGGCAAATGACGCAAAATATTGCCTGTTTTAGCAAATAAATGACGAATCAGCTCTAAATGACGAAAAAGTTGCTAATGTAAATTGGACATTAGAAAACAATTGTATACTAACATTTTGGATACTCCATGAATTCTAAATAAATACTATGGCGGAATGATAAATACCCAAAAATACATTGGAAATTTAGCCAATTCAGTTTTGTCCGATAATATCGATTGAAAAAATTATCAATCGATAGTGACATTCAAAATGAAGTATCGATAGTACCATCGATTGTTTGCCAGCCCTAATTGGGAAATGTAAGAGCATCGGTTTGCATAATGGGGATGCAGATGAATTGAATAAACAGTTTATTAATATACCAACAGTCAACGCAGATCCTCCCTTTTATGATCGTGATGATGAAACTACTGATGGGGTAGTTGGTGACGGTATTTTTGAATTCCGATGTATAACTCAAGGTGAAGTACTCAATTGTTTTGGTCAAGTTAAGTCCAATGCCATTGACCTGATGGAGTGGATCCCAAATTTATTCGCATAATCCTCCGTCGCCTTCTTCCATACCTTACATATTTTTTTTTCCTTTTTTTTCGATCGTTCCCAACGCCACTCTTTCCCGCCCTTGCCGACCGAGAGGGCCACCTCCCCTTAACGTAGGGAGCGCGTACACCTCATATTCCGGAATATGGGGGATTAGTAGACTAGGGAAAACCAGCTACAGCAAAACATCAGCCGGTTAGGAAGTTACATTTTAAAGACAAACACATCAAAAAATAAAATAGGTCTAATCTAACATATTGCCTGGCATTCAGCTCATATCCCACAATCTGGAAACATGCAAAAATTATACCAGTTCCAAAATCTTATTCTGAGCCATATTGTGCTACTTTTCTAAGGTGTTCGAAAAAATTATGTACAAACAAATTTCCGAGTATCTACTACTACGTGAATCATTGTGAAGCGATATGCATTCTGGGTTTAGAGTTGGTCATAGCTGTACATCGGCTTTAATTGAGGTCACTGAGTCAATAAGGACCGACATTGATGACAACCAGGTGTGCTTTTTAGTCTTACTTGACCACTCTAAAGCCTTTGACACCGTAGATCACTGCAATTTGGCTTTTAAGCTTAGACGATTCTTCAATTTCTCTATTACTAATAATGTCCTACTTATGTAAACTTTGATCCAACAATATTCCAAGAGCAAAATATATATTGTTAACATATTGTTGGATTCCTTATGTAGTATTGTCAATCCAACAATCGTTATTGTCACACTGGGCGATATTATATGTTCTAAATATAAATATGTATTGTCACTTTGCCACTATAACGCTTTGGACCAAACATGTAATTACGATAGTTTTGGTTAGAGGTAACAATACATGTTGTTGCAATTCACAATAGTTTTGGTCCAAATGGACAATAAATATTGTTAGAACTTACAATTGTTTTGGTCAGAATTTACAATATTTATTGTTGCAATTCACAATAGTTTTGGTCAAAATAGACAATAAATATTGTTAGAACTTACAATAGTTTCGGTCAGAAGTAACAATATTTATTTTTGCAATTCACAATACTTTTGGTCAGAATTAACAATATTTATTGTTGCAATGCGAAATGGTTGGAATAAAACTTTTATACCTACCTTTTTAATGTGTTACATTTAAAAAAAATATATAAAAAGTTTCATTGTATTATTTATTTCATATATGATTTTTAAAAAAAATTAAATAACACTGATTTGAGTCAATTTTAATTTCGATTGACGATAATTTTATTTAGTTTAACAAAGATTCGTCTCTTGATGTGCAAAAAAAGCATGTTGGTAAACTATTTCTTGTGATTTATTCGGTCACGAAAATTGTGAATCCAAGTCGTTAGTAGAATTTGAAGCAAAATTAAAAAAGAAAATATGTTAGAAATATCGCTTAGTAAAAGTACAAAAAGAAGATACTTACTAATTAATTTTATGCACAAAACAAAATCGGTTGAAGAAATGTATTGTGGCACAAATTACTGAATATAGCTGGTTTTAGAGAGTATTCTTATTAAAAATTTCCACTTCAGCTGTCGGTGATTAGTTTTATGTTTTCTTAACTAAATTTAAAAAGTCTGCAGCAAAACAATCCTTAACCCGCTAAATAAAAAAAAATAGCATCATGAAGTTAGTTAAAAACAGACACACAAAACTACGCATTAAAATACAAGTGTCAGCAGTAGTCGTTTCTTTGGTTTTCATTGAGCATGTATTGCAAAAATTATTAGACTGTTGCAACGGGCTCTTTATATTTTAAATTAAAATAGAATTTCGACAATTCGTTCACAAAAACACAAATTTAAGAAAAAAAACTATTTCTATTTTCTCTTCGTATAAGTTTCAACCACCTTTTTTGTTTTTAGCTCTCCACAAAACACACACACACATAACAACTTACATACGATAGTAGAAGAAGAGATTCAAAAGAGGTGGTGTCAAACAACAATGAAAAATAGTATTGGTAAAAATGGACAATAAATATTGTTAGAATTCAGAACAGTTGAGGTAAAATTATCTATATTTACAATAGTTTTGGTCAAAACTACAAACGCGTGTTGTAAACATTATTCAGTACAAAAAGAACCCAAAGGGGATCGACGTTTTCAAGAAAATTTAATTTATTGTGTCAAAAATGTATGAATTATCGGAATTCTGCTTTAATATCTCCTTGCAACGCAAATTCTGCTTCAACCACCACTCTTATATTTAGCGCTTCACAAAAACACATGAGAAAACCAAAAGCAAAAAAACTACATGGCATTTTAAAAGTAGATAACGCCAAAAAAGGAAACGCCGACAGTTTTAAAATAATAAAGAATTCAATAGATTTAATAATGTATGAGGCTTTAATTATTACATTTTTTGCATTTTTGTCTTGAAATGTTGTTTTTCTAAGTTTATAATCACTAATGTTTTACTTTTTTTGATCCACATTCTTTGACTGCCAAACAAAAACTGATTAGGGACAAAGAATGCACAAACACAAATAACTTCACCGGCTGTCACACATGAACTAAAGAGAGCAAAACAAGAATGCAGCTACTAGAATCCAGAGCAAATACTCAACAAGTTAACGAGAGAGAGTATAGTCAAAAATATGTATTTTTGGACTAATAATAGAAATTTTCAATCCAAAATTGTGTATCTACTGAAAAAACAAAATAACAATACGTATTTAAAACTACAACAAAAGCGAATTTTTTTAATGACAATATTTTTTGTAAAAATTCTAGATTATGATAGATCCTACCAATTGGTATTGTTAATGATTTTTACAATATTGCGGAATTTCGAAAGTTGTTTTTGTTTTTTATGTTTGGAACAAAAGATTGTATTTTTGGATTTGCAATACAACGCTTGAACAAAACAAATACAATTTTGGAACAAAAATTGATATTTTTGTTCCAACAAAAGCTAAAATTATTTTTTCTCTGCGTGCAGTTTTTTGTTAGAACCATACGTCTATGGAATGCCCTACCGCATAACCTACAAAGTACCAGAAACGTTATTAAATTCAAAAATAGGCTTCAAAATTTTCTTTCATAATTTAAAGTGATATTATCATAATTTGTTTACGTGTGGTCATAGCATTTTCCACAATTGCTTATTTTCATTTTCCTTTTCCATGTCATTAATTTTAACTTAAATACCATAATATAAAAATGTCAGTGATTTTAATTATTACTCCTTTTGTCAAAATTCAATTATTTTTTTTCATAAATTTGTTTAAATCATGATTTTAACTTTTTACTCTTTTTGCCTTTGTTTAATTTGGTTTAAATCATTCATTAATTTAAGTTGGATGTGTAAATATATGTATAAGACATTTGTCTTGTTGTGCAGACATTATCAAATAAATATGTAAATAAATAGTATGTATATAAATCACCCCTTCAAAAGGAAGAAGGAGAATAGAAATCCGTTGTGAAAAAAGAAGATATGCCCGTTTAAATTTAAAAATGTAAGAAACCCAGATTTTCACTACTTTTACCGTTATAAAAAAATAAAACGAAGTGACCCAAACGAACTAAAGCATTTTCGTTCTTCATGGATCCCAACAAGATAGAATTTTGCATAAAAACGCTTAAATTTTTTTCTGGTAAACTTTTGATGCACAGAGCCATTTATCGACATTTTCCGAAAAGTTTGCACATTCTCAAGGCCAAAAACGCATAGTGTTGAGGTTTTACTTTTGATTCTGCGGCAACTTGGATTGTAAATTTCCTGAATCGCGAAATTGATGAATAATTTTTGGATGATAAACACATACCGGATCATTACTGTTGAGAGCATTGATATATACGAGGCCTCAAATCGTATAAGCTCCATTCCATTCTTTAGATTTATTGCATCTTAAAGAAGTAAATAATTCGAGTTCAAGAGGTTTTCATTAATGTAATATTGAGCGGGGGATGAGTAGCTGATTGAATTGAGATATATCTTATTGTTGTAGGTCTTATTAAACCTGAGGACAGACTTTAGCAAAAAGTTTTTATCATAGGGCGACATGAATTTCACTATGACTACCTCATCTGGCGAATTTAGGTTTTTGGTATTATTTTTATTCTGTAGACGATGAATATATTAAGTACGGGAATGGGTGCGTAGCTATCTCGGCCTCGTTTAGGAGCTCTTGCTTTCTTAACCACGCCCCCGTTTTCAACAGAAAGAATCATTTGTGTAACATTAAATTCATTGTGTTCAGCCATTTTCCAAAATAACGTTTTTTAGTTTAATTGTTGAATTTTGTGATTGTTTAGGTTTAATTATATTTGTTTGCGAACACTGTTTTAATTAGTTGCAAATTATTATTTGTTGCAAAATTATTGCATACTTTTAGGTGTATGTGTTCATTGAATGCACATTCACAATAGTTTTTAAAGATATTTTTAGTGCATACTCTTAGGCATCAGTAATCAAAATAAAAAGCTTTTATTTAAAATGTTCTCTTCTTACCATAAATAATATGTACAAGTAAACATCAAATTGATATGAATTCTCTCAATTATTCTCTTTGTTTTGCTTTTTTGTTATGCGCCACTTAAGTCAATGGTAGGGAACATATATTTCTATTACATACTTTCGGGGGTGTCATTGTGTGAGTGCCATGTTTTTTTCAATTAGTTGGATTGTGTGTGTGAGAAACTCACACAATAACAAATGGGAGCCCCATTGCCTTAAATTACACTCTACCCAGTGGGAAAATGGAAGCAATGGTAAATGAGAAGGTAATGCAGAAACACTATGAGTAGTTAATAAATATACGTCCTGAACCAAAGGAAATGCCGACAAAATTCCTGGAATTTTATGTAATTTGATACTTTATGTAACAAAAAAAAAAAACGCGTGGGTGGTACACTGAGAAGATATGTATGTATGTGTGAGTGTGGGAAATTCTTCGAATTCCGTCTGTCCGTCCGTAATGTAAACAAATAACACGTGTTACCATGGGGCAATTCTTGGAATTCCGTCCGTCCGTCCGCGTGACCGTGGGAACTTTTTGGAATTACGTCCGTCTGTCCGTGGGCATGCTCCATCGTGTCCATGATCAACGTGGGTGGTCCTGTTTGTCCGGCTGTCTGCTGTCCGTGGGAACTTTTTGAAATTCCGTTTGCCCGTCCGTCTGCTGACCGTGGGAACTTTTTTAAATTCCGTTTGTCCGTGGGCATGCTGAATCGTCTCCATGATCAACGTGGGTGGTCCTATTTGTCCGTCCGTCTGTCCGTGGGCATGCTCAATCGTGTCCATGATCAACGTGGGTAGTCCTGAATTGAATTCATTTGGATCTTTTCGATTTGTTTATTTCAGAAGTCAAGTAAAGAATTAGCAAAGACTTAAATATTGGATTGAAGGGATGGTTTGGGATATTAACGTATATGTGGGTGCGTGTGTATGTTTGATTCTTTGTAGTTATGAGGAATGTATGGCATTATGTTGAGTAAGAGGTTGAAAGGGGAAAGCAAGCATCGAATGTTTTAAGATTAGCTAGAGCATTAACCATATGTTTGTATGAATGCTACCCTTCGATTGAAGCAGTGACCATCGTTGAAGCAATGAGTTTATATGTACATATGTTTGTCTGTATGCCGTATGTTTCCTTTGCTTTGCATTGGATCAGCAGCCATGATCGCTTTATTGTATGTTTGTGTGTATGTCGTTTGGTTCTTTTTCCTTTGCTTTAAATCAGCAGGCGTAATTGTCGCCTTTATCGAAAGCAAAAGGGGACAAGTGCCTGAGGCTATCTGCTGTGTTTGAATATGAATTAAATTCTCTTCTCGATTTATTTATTATTGTTTGATCTTAATATTTAATTGAAGGGTGGATTGAATTTTTGGTTGCTTCAAATCTATCTTTGCAATGGATTTGGATATGAATAATGAATGCAAATGTGATTAATAATCATTTAAATTCAATTATTATTGACATTTGTGATTTTCTCCATCCTTTTTAAAAACTTAAGGATTCTGTTTCTGTCCGTTTTCAAACCATGTGTTATATAGAATTCCGCCTGAATTTCATCCGTTATTCTTAACAAATATTTGTCTGTTTCGATATCCTTCGACTCCCTTAATGTGCTTTCCTTGAAGATTTCAGGAAGGATATATTGAGAATCCATATTGTAACAGTTTGAAAGTATGTTTCTGACTAATAAAATTATTACAATATAGGAATGTATTTATAGATCTTAAATGTTAATGAAGAGTGAGATTTTTGTTTTTCATAATTTGTGTATTAAATTGCGGAGAAATGGGGTGACATATAGATGTTGTGATAAAAAGCAACATAAGCATATTTTCAAATTTTATTTCAAGGTCAAGTTGAAGCATACGTTTAAAGGTCCAATAATCCATATTATTGAACATTCAATAAAAACAAATTGGATATTGAGTAATATTGAATATAGGTTCCTCTTTTACTTATTATGTAAACATATAACAACATAAAGTTGATGGTCATATATAATAATGCCTCAACAAAGATCATTGCTTCAATTGAATGGTCGCAGAACAATGCTCAAACAAAGCTTAAAGCAAATTCTATTCTTTCCCTGCATTCCCCTTCAAATCTCTTAATCATAATTTAAACCATAGTGTGGCAGCATAATTCCATACTTTCCTCATAACTGTAAAGAATAAAACATACACTCAGACGTGATGTCGTCTTTAAAAAGTCTGTAATATTGTGCTTGCCACGATTCCCCTTATTTAATTTCGATATGCAATTATCCCGTAACTATTCAAACGTTTATCATTGTACCGATCTCTGCTTTTAACGACATCTACATTTGAGGTTCTAATCTTGCCACCAGCTTATTTATCAGTTTGTGGGTACTTGCACCATTTTCATTGGTTTCTTTTTCCTGGAAAAAAAACTGGTCATAAAGGTCTGTTGAATGTCAGCAGCATATAGCTCGGCCATTTTGCTGCCAATCGTCCACATTTTCAGTTCTTAGAAGCAGTATTTCCAAATAAAACAAAAAATTGCATTAAGTCTGATTGCTAAAGTCTTTTCATGTCGCATAACTAAGTGTTGTTAATTTTGAATCGAAACTGGTAAGCTTGTTCGAGAAGTTTAATACATTCATGTTCTTGTGATTGATTATGTCACACAGTTTAGATTATTTCAATCAACATTTGATCATCAACCAAATGGTTTTATTGAGCGGCAAAACTCTGTCAGAAATATTCAATCCTATTTACCTTATGCGGAAAGAAATCTTGTAACTCTTGTGTTGTTGTGTGCCAATTCGCACAAAGCGGTAAGAGATTATTTTTTCACCGATCTCATTTTAATTGAGAGCTAAATTCTGTTTGCATATTTCTTTTCATTAGATTGGCCCAACTACCGTTGGTACAAAACTCACATAAAGACAGAGAATATCAAATAGAAGAATACCGGTTTTCTTAAACCATTGCCGTGTCCACCCTCTACATATTAATCACGAACAGTCTCATTTGGTTATAGTGCAAGCATAGAACGAAACGTGCTAAAGAAGAAACAATTTGCAAACCACGTGAATATTTATATATCGCCCGCAGACAAGTACCATAAATCGACCAGCCTACATCAAATTGTGAAAAAAATCAAATGTGAAGATTTCTACCATATTCAAATCTCATAAGTGGCCCGAAATCTCAGTTTTGCGCAGTCAAAAATAAGCCCATCCATCCGACAACAGAAAGGTTTATTCCAGTGTAAAGAACAACGAGAAGCTTGTGTCAAAATCATATTAAAAAAATCGTATACAAATTATGTGAAGAAATCATTAAGTATAAGTATCGTACTTTATACGTGAAGGCTGGTAAAAGGGCCACAAGTATATGAATTGAAAAAAAACTAAATTCAATTATTGCCTATTTTTGGATCGTCCAGTCCAAGTGAATATACTAAGTGCTGGCTTTTTCTTTTGTTGCCGTAAATTCTACAACTATAAATTCTAAATCAACATATTGCTTATATCTGCATAACTTGTAACCCTTTTGCCTGAATTTATTTATTTTGCTGCATAAATACTCCTATTTTTTCTTCCAGCAGCATTGTTAGGAACAGAAACCCACTACACAATCGTGATTACATACATACCAGTGACTGACATACCTACATACATACATTACATTCAAATCATCGTAATAGAAATAACGGGTTGTGGTCCTAACTAAATGTTGCTGGATGAATGTATCTAGCTTTGCTAAGCTTGTAATTTTTAAGCGTGTTGCGGATGTAATGTTGCCAGCCGTCTGTCAACATTTTTGGTGAGCGAGCACACAACCAGATATTGTAATTAATTCTCTCCATCACATACACCTTCAAAACAGCTGTCCTCAACGAAAGATCTTTCGGCGTGGGAGCAACAAGGAAAACAACAACAATTGCTGAGTAAGTGAGAACTTCTTACCTTCTCTTGGTTCATAATTTTTTATTAAAAGGGAAAAAAAAACTGTGAGAATCATAGATTTTTTCTTTTGTTTTTATATGATTCTTCTTTTGGTTGTTCTCGGTCAACATATTAATTTGTATCTGCTGCAGGCACTGTATATTAAAGTGGGTTACATTTTTTTCTCTTTGCATAATTAATGCAGCCACTATAGATAATTTTTTTCCCCTCCCAGTTAGTTTTAAGTGCTAGGTTTATGAAATATTTATACAAATGAGGCGAACTCAGTTTATAAACACAAATTTTTCATTATCCCATTTAGTGCAGGTTAAAGCACTGCATGGTTATTCAACCACATCAAAATGAAATTGAATGTAGTATTTCTAAGAATAATTTTTAAGAATAATATGAATAAATACAAGATGTATCTTTTTGAGTAAAGGGTTTTTTGTTTGATTCCATGGTTAAATAAGGTAGATTGGTTACAATGAAGTTTGGGAATCACGGGCTATGCTTTATTTATCAGGAAGATACAATATGTGATTTGGAAGGGCGGGTAAACAGGACGCAAACCATCTAGTCGTCTTGTCATTATTAATAGCCACAATGGGTCAGGGGTATCTATCAATCTATTTACAATCTATTCTTTGATGTCTCTCACAAAGTAATGAGCACGTAAAATTAAAGTAGTCTGGTGTAGCAGAAAGGAAAGGCCTGAAATGTTGAACCCACCCCATTGCGACGAGCAATAAGGCCGGTCATTGACGTGCTCTCACTTCTGGCTTAGGCCCTACGACCACCTTCGCATTAAATCCCATGTTATATGCTACCTTATAGATTATTTTTGGCGCCCAACGTGGGGCCCGACAACTTCTGTTTATGTCACTCTTTGAGTTTAGTTTCAGATAGTTATTGTTCGGCTTCACAAACTAAGTTTCATTTCCCATTTTTTCTTTCAACTGTCCTTTTGTTCCTCGCTTCTAGTATACAAGTTGTTTCCAAAAAACCTGGATTTTGGATGAATCAAGATTTTAAAATTATTTCATCTTTACCAGGTTTTAAGAGAAACATCCCTTCCGTGCTGTTTTTAGACTTTATTATTTCTGTTATCAGTTTGTACGGAGAGCTGACTCTGGCTACATGAGCTGGATCAGACCACAACAAGGATCAGAACTAATAATGTCAATCTTCACAATGAAGGAAAATTGGAACATTGATTTCATTCCTATTGTGTCCTAATCTTTAACTACGCTATATACATTTCTTATCTCTGTCCCCCTTGATTGCTGTTTCTTTCAGGTAACCGATCTCACCTAAATACTATGGAATCAAACAGTTTTAAAAATAAAAAAAATTATCGGCTATAAATCAAAAATTATCTTGTAATTAATTGAAAAACATTATTTTGAACAGATAAAGAAAAATTAATAAAAATCACGCATATCCGCTAAAGTATAGATGAAAGGAAAATTTTTATGAGTTTGAATGAATTTTGCTTTGCCCCGTTTCTTATCTTTCTCTCCGTAATAAAAATTGGAGTGGAACTAAACCAATCTGAATATAACTTAATGGCTTATGAAATCACTGGATTCGATATTAATGGAATTCTTTTATGAATTTTTAAAGGTTGCAATAAAGATTATTTGGATTTTCTCCACGGGGTCTTCAATAATAATTCCCGTACTACACTATAATAGGTTTTAAGAGAGATTGATCTTTGTCAGCACAGGTATCAATCGCCTAAAGTACTGTTTCGCTTACGAACTATTGGTTATGAACTGATAGTGATTAGGGAAAAATAATTCTTTCCTGATATGAGTAAAAATAATTCCTATTTTTCAATTTGCTTTTCATACTGAATTTTTCTCGTTAAACTTGCACATACTTGAGTATTCCTTCCACCTTTTGTGGAAGTATTTCATTTGGCTAGCACAATCAGAGTTCTCCATACCATAAACAGAACCTTCTGATTGCATCCTCATTTTCTATTGGCCAGCAATATCAGTACTCCTTTTACCTAATTACAAGGAAAACGCATTTATTTTGCTATTGTAATTAACATTTTCCGGGGATTTTTCCCTTCTATACCATCCACTATATTCACTCTGATATTATGGCATCAAAATCAGGAGACAACCCTGCCGCCTCAGATAGCGCCCCTGACCCCATATGTGATGGGTGTAATAAAGAAATATCTCAAAGCACTGTATTGCAGAGAACCACCTGTGGACACTGCTTTCATAAACCATGTTTGGATTTGTGCATGAAGACTAGACCCTACTGTCCCGTTTGCAATGAAAAGATAACAGTTGAGTCTCAATCTTCTGGTAAATCAAACTATATGACTAGATCCAAATCTCGAATCGCTGCTAATAACCCTTCCGATGACGCTTTTTTACCAGGGAATGTGGATGAGGGCACAGTTGCCACTGCACCTCCCAATATATCATCTACTGAGGGAATTCAGGAACTCGTGACAAACACTGTTGCCACCGAAATGTCTAGCCTTCGTGTGCAGATGTCTCAGTCGATTGAACAAACTATTGCAGATACCCTGGCCAGACTTTTGCCCAGTAATTCCCCCCAGAATCCGCATCGACCGCTTATTTCATCCCCTCCACGAGTGCAGTCACCCCCTGCTTTTGAAAATCCACCATTTGGAGACCTTTTCGGTACACCTCATCACAATGAGCTGAACCGTAATTCTTCAAATGGGGGCCAACCAAATAATACGCATTCTGGCTTAAATGCTCCCCCTGCTTTTGAAAATTCACCATTTGGAGACCTTTTTGGTACACCTCATCCCAATGAGCTTAACCATAATGCTTCAAATGGAGGCCACCCTAATAATGCGCACTCTGGTTTGAATGCTTCTGGTTTTGGACAGCATACTTTCTCCAACTTTCCCTTGCGTCCGGATAAAGTACTTCAAATAATGTCCAATTGGAAGCTGAAGTTCAATGGCGGTATAAATGGGCTATCAATTGAGAACTTCATCTATAGAGTTGAAGTGTTGACGGCTCAAACATTGCAGGGGAATTTTGATATACTGTGTGGAAATGCTAGTTCGCTATTTGATGGAAAGGCCAACGATTGGTTTTGGCGTTATCACCGTTCTGTAAAGACCATTCGTTGGAATGAATTGTGCGGAGCTCTCAGAAAGCAATACCAGGATTCGCGAACTGACATTGACATCCGGGAAATGATTAGGGGACGTAAGCAGAAAACCAATGAATCATTCGATTGTTTCAATGAATCGATTGTTTCCCTTACGGACCGTCTACATACTCCTCTTTCAGAAAGTGTCTTGGTGGAAATCCTTCGTAGGAATCTCCTTCCCGAGATACAGCACGAGATTCTGAATTTAGAAATTAAATCTCTGCATATCCTTAGGGACACTTGCCGTCGTCGCGAGTTCTTCATGCAAGACATGCGAAGAAGACATGGTGTGGCTGTGACTAAGTCAACCACAGTTGCTAAAAGGATCTCGGAGATAGATGTTGAAGAACTTGGCATTGTAGATAGTCAGGAAGGTCCCACCGATGAAATATTGGCAATTAGTTTAGCCTGTTGGAACTGTCGTAAGGCAGGGCATCGTTACCAAGACTGCCTCTCAGACCGTACCATCTTTTGTTATGGTTGTGGTGCTCCTGACACCTATAAACCTAACTGCAGTAAGTGTAACTCAAAAAACTTCAGAGGGATTGCACCAAAGAGTGCAACAGTAGCATCCAGGCCAATGGGCCCGGAATAGAGATCTTAAAGCGACCCTCTAGTAACTATACCGGCTTTGACGACTTAACCAAATGTGAAATTAGTGAAGATGATACTTCTTCCGGTCATCCACCAAACCATTCTTTGCAAATGCCTCCTCGATTTAAGCCTTTTCATATTCGATTGCAGGAATATGAAATAGCCCGAGAGAGAATCTTTGCCGAACCTAAACACAAAACCTCTCGATCTGCTAATCGGATGAGAGCATTCTGGGGAAAAGTTAAGAATTTTAAACGTAAGCTGATTTGTTCAATCCTTGATAACCCGTCTGACGCGAGGCTCTACGCGGAAGTTGAAATATTTGGTAGTAAAATGTTGGGTCTCCTTGACACAGGGGCTTCTATTAGCTGTATAGGAGCTAGAGCAGCCCAGAGGTTTTTGGATTCGAAAGTCCCCTATAAGAAATTGAGATCCACCGTTCGAACGGCCGATGGGAAGGGTCAAGACGTTATAGGGTTAGTAGATACTTCAATTACTTATAAAGAGAACCAAATGCCTATAACTATATTTATTATACCAAGCTTAGATAAAGATCTATTCCTTGGCATTGATTTTTGGGACAAATTTAACCTTTTGCCGCCTGACTTTCGTCACAGAATCGGTGAATTAACCTCTGAAGTATCCGGAATTTCTGACCAGATCCCTCTCTCGGTCGTACAGAGACAGCGACTTGACCATGTCGTTAGTATGTTTCCGTCATACTCCAAGGAAGGTCTTGGTCGAACTGATATCCTCTGTCACACAATCGACACGGGTGAAGCTAAGCCCATAAAGCAACGTCACTTTCCAGTTTCTCCGGCTATAGAAAAGTTGATTTATGAGGAACTGGACAGAATGATAGCCTTAGATGTGATCGAAGAGTCAAATAGCCCGTGGTCATCTCCTGTCGTCCTTCACAGGAAGCCGGGCAAGAATCGATTGTGCTTGGACAGCAGGAAAGTAAACTCTGTTACCGTGGGAGACGCATATCCCTTGCCACAGATCGATGGCATCCTTAGTCGGCTCCCAAAAGCCCAATATATTACCAATCTGGACCTGAAAGATGCCTTTTGGCAAATCCCGCTGGACCAGAAGTCTCGGGAGAAGACGGCATTTACCGTCCCTGGAAGGCCACTTTATCACTTCAAGGTCATGCCATTCGGGCTATGTAATGCCCCACAGACCATGTCCAGGTTGATGGATAAAGTGATACCCACGGACCTCAGGGCGGAAGTGTTCGTCTATCTTGACGATCTTCTGGTCATATCAGCAACCTTCGAAAGGCATCTTGGTGTCCTCAGACTGTTGGCGAGGAAAATACGGGAATCGGGTCTTACGATTAACGTAGAGAAGAGCCATTTTTGCGTTCCCGAGGTTAAATATCTTGGCCATGTTGTTGGGAACGGTGTTATTCGTACGGACCCAGAAAAAGTTTCAGCTATAACTGAATTCCCTGCTCCTCGGTCCATTAAACAGTTACGCAGATTCTTGGGAATGACCGGTTGGTACCGGAAGTTTATTAGGGATTATGCTACAATTACCACTCCTATGACTGATTTGCTGCAAGGCAAACGAAAATTTGTATGGACGGACGAGGCCCAAAAGGCCTTTGAAGTTTTGAAGACACAACTGAGCTCAGCCCCTGTTCTGCACAGCCCAAACTTTTCACAGCCGTTTTTTATACACTGTGATGCCAGCAGAACAGGAATAGGAAGTGTATTGGTACAGAAGAATGCGGATGGTGAAGAGGTTCGTATCGCCTTTATGTCGAGGAAACTCAACAAAGCCCAACGCTTTGAAACTGCAGGGATACAAATTTAGTATTCAGCATAGGCGTGGTAGTTTAAACATAGTCCCTGATACTCTTTCGAGGGCCAATACGGAAGACTTGTCTGCTCTTTGTAGTGTATCCGGGATTGAGAATGGTTGTGGATTGTTCGTGGACTTGAAATCCGCTAGCTTTCAATCTGAAGAATATGTCCAACTTTTGGCTAAGATTGAAAAGAATCTAGATAAAATGCCAGATCTCAAAATTATTGATGGATTTTTATACCGTCGTACGGAGCATGCTACCGGAGATCAAGTTCATGACGATCTAGCTTGGAAACTATGGATACCTAGAGAGCTGGTGAATGATGTTTTGAACAAAGCCCATGACCAACCACTATCGTCTCATGGTGGTATCAACAAGACCCTGGCAAGAATTCGAAAATATTATTACTGGCCTAACCTAGCAGTCGACGTTAAAGAATATGTCAACAATTGTGAAGTTTGCAAGTCGACAAAACACCCCAATACCGTTCTTAGACCGCCTATGGGTAAGACTTCGGAGACTTGCAGGTTTTTTCAAAAACTATATATTGACTTCTTGGGTCCATACCCAAGATCAAAATCTGGCCACATCGGCATATTCATAGTACTGGATCATTATTCTAAATTTCCCTTTTTGAAGCCAGTCAAGAAATTTACTGCCGACGTGGTGGTTAAATATATGGAAGATGACCTCTTTCACACTTTTGGAGTCCCCGAGTCCATTGTGTCAGATAATGGGTCTCAATTTCGATCTAACAGCTTCAACCAATTGCTTAACCGTTATGGCATACGCCATATCTATACTGCCGTCCATGCCCCCCAATCCAACGCGTCGGAGAGGGTAAATAGGTCCGTTTTGGCAGCGATAAAATCGTATGTAAAGGCAGACCAGAAGAATTGGGACGAATACCTTAGCAGCATATGTTGTTCTTTACGTTCTTCATTTCATTCCGCCATAGGTACCAGTCCGTACTACCTTACATTTGGCCAAAACATGATAACCAATGGTTCCACCTACCCCCTACTCAGGCAATTAGAAATGTTGGAAGATCGCTCTGTACAGTTCAGTAAAAACGACTCTAGGGACATAATGGCAAAAAGAGCCTCAGAATTAGCTCATAAGCAGTTTTCCAGGAACGAAAGGTCCTACAACTTGCGCTCGAGGGAAGTTTCGTACAAAGTAGGACAGGAAGTTTTCAGGCGAAACTTCAAACAGAGCAGTTTTGAACAAGGCTATAATGCCAAACTAGCTCCGACATTTCTGAAGGCCAGAATAAGGAAGGCAATAGGCAATTCTTACTACGAACTGTAGGACTTAAAGGGGGACCTCATTGGCACATATCACGCCAAAGATATTCGCCAATAAGGGTTTTGGCAAGCTTGATCAGCCTCGGGTCTGCATTTCACTCCCCAAGTCTGATTTTGGCGCGGGGGATGTAATATTGTGCTTGCCACGATTCCCCTTATTTAATTTCGATATGCAATTATCCCGTAACTATTCAAACGTTTATCATTGTACCGATCTCTGCTTTTAACGACATCTACATTTGAGGTTCTAATCTTGCCACCAGCTTATTTATCAGTTTGTGGGTACTTGCACCATTTTCATTGGTTTCTTTTTCCTGGAAAAAAAAACTGGTCATAAAGGTCTGTTGAATGTCAGCAGCATATAGCTCGGCCATTTTGCTGCCAATCGTCCACATTTTCAGTTCTTAGAAGCAGTATTTCCAAATAAAACAAAAAATTGCATTAAGTCTGATTGCTAAAGTCTTTTCATGTCGCATAACTAAGTGTTGTTAATTTTGAATCGAAACTGGTAAGCTTGTTCGAGAAGTTTAATACATTCATGTTCTTGTGATTGATTATGTCACACAGTTTAGATTATTTCAATCAACATTTGATCATCAACCAAATGGTTTTATTGAGCGGCAAAACTCTGTCAGAAATATTCAATCCTATTTACCTTATGCGGAAAGAAATCTTGTAACTCTTGTGTTGTTGTGTGCCAATTCGCACAAAGCGGTAAGAAATTATTTTTTCACCGATCTCATTTTAATTGAGAGCTAAATTCTGTTTGCATATTTCTTTTCATTAGATTGGCCCAACTACCGTTGGTACAAAACTCACATAAAGACAGAGAATATCAAATAGAAGAATACCGGTTTTCTTAAACCATTGCCGTGTCCACCCTCTACATATTAATCACGAACAGTCTCATTTGGTTATAGTGCAAGCATAGAACGAAACGTGCTAAAGAAGAAACAATTTGCAAACCACGTGAATATTTATATATCCACCAAACCATTCTTTGCAAATGCCTCCTCGATTTAAGCCTTTTCATATTCGATTGCAGGAATATGAAATAGCCCGAGAGAGAATCTTTGCCGAACCTAAACACAAAACCTCTCGATCTGCTAATCGGATGAGAGCATTCTGGGGAAAAGTTAAGAATTTTAAACGTAAGCTGATTTGTTCAATCCTTGATAACCCGTCTGACGCGAGGCTCTACGCGGAAGTTGAAATATTTGGTAGTAAAATGTTGGGTCTCCTTGACACAGGGGCTTCTATTAGCTGTATAGGAGCTAGAGCAGCCCAGAGGTTTTTGGATTCGAAAGTCCCCTATAAGAAATTGAGATCCACCGTTCGAACGGCCGATGGGAAGGGTCAAGACGTTATAGGGTTAGTAGATACTTCAATTACTTATAAAGAGGACCAAATGCCTATAACTATATTTATTATACCAAGCTTAGATAAAGATCTATTCCTTGGCATTGATTTTTGGGACAAATTTAACCTTTTGCCGCCTGACTTTCGTCACAGAATCGGTGAATTAACCTCTGAAGTATCCGGAATTTCTGACCAGATCCCTCTCTCGGTCGTACAGAGACAGCGACTTGACCATGTCGTTAGTATGTTTCCGTCATACTCCAAGGAAGGTCTTGGTCGAACTGATATCCTCTGTCACACAATCGACACGGGTGAAGCTAAGCCCATAAAGCAACGTCACTTTCCAGTTTCTCCGGCTATAGAAAAGTTGATTTATGAGGAACTGGACAGAATGATAGCCTTAGATGTGATCGAAGAGTCAAATAGCCCGTGGTCATCTCCTGTCGTCCTTCACAGGAAGCCGGGCAAGAATCGATTGTGCTTGGACAGCAGGAAAGTAAACTCTGTTACCGTGGGAGACGCATATCCCTTGCCACAGATCGATGGCATCCTTAGTCGGCTCCCAAAAGCCCAATATATTACCAATCTGGACCTGAAAGATGCCTTTTGGCAAATCCCGCTGGACCAGAAGTCTCGGGAGAAGACGGCATTTACCGTCCCTGGAAGGCCACTTTATCACTTCAAGGTCATGCCATTCGGGCTATGTAATGCCCCACAGACCATGTCCAGGTTGATGGATAAAGTGATACCCACGGACCTCAGGGCGGAAGTGTTCGTCTATCTTGACGATCTTCTGGTCATATCAGCAACCTTCGAAAGGCATCTTGGTGTCCTCAGACTGTTGGCGAGGAAAATACGGGAATCGGGTCTTACGATTAACGTAGAGAAGAGCCATTTTGCGTTCCCGAGGTTAAATATCTTGGCCATGTTGTTGGGAACGGTGTTATTCGTACGGACCCAGAAAAAGTTTCAGCTATAACTGAATTCCCTGCTCCTCGGTCCATTAAACAGTTACGCAGATTCTTGGGAATGACCGGTTGGTACCGGAAGTTTATTAGGGATTATGCTACAATTACCACTCCTATGACTGATTTGCTGCAAGGCAAACGAAAATTTGTATGGACGGACGAGGCCCAAAAGGCCTTTGAAGTTTTGAAGACACAACTGAGCTCAGCCCCTGTTCTGCACAGCCCAAACTTTTCACAGCCGTTTTTTATACACTGTGATGCCAGCAGAACAGGAATAGGAAGTGTATTGGTACAGAAGAATGCGGAGGGTGAAGAGGTTCCTATCGCCTTTATGTCGAGGAAACTCAACAAAGCCCAACGCTTTGAAACTGCAGGGATACAAATTTAGTATTCAGCATAGGCGTGGTAGTTTAAACATAGTCCCTGATACTCTTTCGAGGGCCAATACGGAAGACTTGTCTGCTCTTTGTAGTGTATCCGGGATTGAGAATGGTTGTGGATTGTTCGTGGACTTGAAATCCGCTAGCTTTCAATCTGAAGAATATGTCCAACTTTTGGCTAAGATTGAAAAGAATCTAGATAAAATGCCAGATCTCAAAATTATTGATGGATTTTTATACCGTCGTACGGAGCATGCTACCGGAGATCAAGTTCATGACGATCTAGCTTGGAAACTATGGATACCTAGAGAGCTGGTGAATGATGTTTTGAACAAAGCCCATGACCAACCACTATCGTCTCATGGTGGTATCAACAAGACCCTGGCAAGAATTCGAAAATATTATTACTGGCCTAACCTAGCAGTCGACGTTAAAGAATATGTCAACAATTGTGAAGTTTGCAAGTCGACAAAACACCCCAATACCGTTCTTAGACCGCCTATGGGTAAGACTTCGGAGACTTGCAGGTTTTTTCAAAAACTATATATTGACTTCTTGGGTCCATACCCAAGATCAAAATCTGGCCACATCGGCATATTCATAGTACTGGATCATTATTCTAAATTTCCCTTTTTGAAGCCAGTCAAGAAATTTACTGCCGACGTGGTGGTTAAATATATGGAAGATGACCTCTTTCACACTTTTGGAGTCCCCGAGTCCATTGTGTCAGATAATGGGTCTCAATTTCGATCTAACAGCTTCAACCAATTGCTTAACCGTTATGGCATACGCCATATCTATACTGCCGTCCATGCCCCCCAATCCAACGCGTCGGAGAGGGTAAATAGGTCCGTTTTGGCAGCGATAAAATCGTATGTAAAGGCAGACCAGAAGAATTGGGACGAATACCTTAGCAGCATATGTTGTTCTTTACGTTCTTCATTTCATTCCGCCATAGGTACCAGTCCGTACTACCTTACATTTGGCCAAAACATGATAACCAATGGTTCCACCTACCCCCTACTCAGGCAATTAGAAATGTTGGAAGATCGCTCTGTACAGTTCAGTAAAAACGACTCTAGGGACATAATGGCAAAAAGAGCCTCAGAATTAGCTCATAAGCAGTTTTCCAGGAACGAAAGGTCCTACAACTTGCGCTCGAGGGAAGTTTCGTACAAAGTAGGACAGGAAGTTTTCAGGCGAAACTTCAAACAGAGCAGTTTTGAACAAGGCTATAATGCCAAACTAGCTCCGACATTTCTGAAGGCCAGAATAAGGAAGGCAATAGGCAATTCTTACTACGAACTGTAGGACTTAAAGGGGGACCTCATTGGCACATATCACGCCAAAGATATTCGCCAATAAGGGTTTTGGCAAGCTTGATCAGCCTCGGGTCTGCATTTCACTCCCCAAGTCTGATTTTGGCGCGGGGGATGTAATATTGTGCTTGCCACGATTCCCCTTATTTAATTTCGATATGCAATTATCCCGTAACTATTCAAACGTTTATCATTGTACCGATCTCTGCTTTTAACGACATCTACATTTGAGGTTCTAATCTTGCCACCAGCTTATTTATCAGTTTGTGGGTACTTGCACCATTTTCATTGGTTTCTTTTTCCTGGAAAAAAAAACTGGTCATAAAGGTCTGTTGAATGTCAGCAGCATATAGCTCGGCCATTTTGCTGCCAATCGTCCACATTTTCAGTTCTTAGAAGCAGTATTTCCAAATAAAACAAAAAATTGCATTAAGTCTGATTGCTAAAGTCTTTTCATGTCGCATAACTAAGTGTTGTTAATTTTGAATCGAAACTGGTAAGCTTGTTCGAGAAGTTTAATACATTCATGTTCTTGTGATTGATTATGTCACACAGTTTAGATTATTTCAATCAACATTTGATCATCAACCAAATGGTTTTATTGAGCGGCAAAACTCTGTCAGAAATATTCAATCCTATTTACCTTATGCGGAAAGAAATCTTGTAACTCTTGTGTTGTTGTGTGCCAATTCGCACAAAGCGGTAAGAAATTATTTTTTCACCGATCTCATTTTAATTGAGAGCTAAATTCTGTTTGCATATTTCTTTTCATTAGATTGGCCCAACTACCGTTGGTACAAAACTCACATAAAGACAGAGAATATCAAATAGAAGAATACCGGTTTTCTTAAACCATTGCCGTGTCCACCCTCTACATATTAATCACGAACAGTCTCATTTGGTTATAGTGCAAGCATAGAACGAAACGTGCTAAAGAAGAAACAATTTGCAAACCACGTGAATATTTATATATCGCCCGCAGACAAGTACCATAAATCGACCAGCCTACATCAAATTGTGAAAAAAATCAAATGTGAAGATTTCTACCATATTCAAATCTCATAAGTGGCCCGAAATCTCAGTTTTGCGCAGTCAAAAATAAGCCCATCCATCCGACAACAGAAAGGTTTATTCCAGTGTAAAGAACAACGAGAAGCTTGTGTCAAAATCATATTAAAAAAATCGTATACAAATTATGTGAAGAAATCATTAAGTATAAGTATCGTACTTTATACGTGAAGGCTGGTAAAAGGGCCACAAGTATATGAATTGAAAAAAAAAAAAACTAAATTCAATTATTGCCTATTTTTGGATCGTCCAGTCCAAGTGAATATACTAAGTGCTGGCTCTTTCTTTTGTTGCCGTAAATTCTAAATCAACATATTGCTTATATCTGCATAACTTGTAACCCTTTTGCCTGAATTTATTTATTTTGCTGCATAAATACTCCTATTTTTTCTTCCAGCAGCATTGTTAGGAACAGAAACCCACTACACAATCGTGATTACATACATACCAGTGACTGACATACCTACATACATACATTACATTCAAATCATCGTAATAGAAATAACGGGTTGTGGTCCTAACTAAATGTTGCTGGATGAATGTATCTAGCTTTGCTAAGCTTGTAATTTTTAAGCGTGTTGCGGATGTAATGTTGCCAGCCGTCTGTCAACATTTTTGGTGAGCGAGCACACAACCAGATATTGTAATTAATTCTCTCCATCACATACACCTTCAAAACAGCTGTCCTCAACGAAAGATCTTTCGGCGTGGGAGCAACAAGGAAAACAACAACAATTGCTGAGTAAGTGAGAACTTCTTACCTTCTCTTGGTTCATAATTTTTTATTAAAAGGAAAAAAAAAACTGTGAGAATCATAGATTTTTTCTTTTGTTTTTATATGATTCTTCTTTTGGTTGTTCTCGGTCAACATATTAATTTGTATCTGCTGCAGGCACTGTATATTAAAGTGGGTTACATTTTTTTCTCTTTGCATAATTAATGCAGCCACTATAGATAATTTTTTTCCCCTCCCAGTTAGTTTTAAGTGCTAGGTTTATGAAATATTTATAGAAATGAGGCGAACTCAGTTTATAAACACAAATTTTTCATTATCCCATTTAGTGCAGGTTAAAGCACTGCATGGTTATTCAACCACATCAAAATGAAATTGAATGTAGTATTTCTAAGAATAATTTTTAAGAATAATATGAATAAATACAAGATGTATCTTTTTGAGTAAAGGGTTTTTTGTTTGATTCCATGGTTAAATAAGGTAGATTGGTTACAATGAAGTTTGGGAATCACGGGCTATGCTTTATTTATCAGGAAGATACAATATGTGATTTGGAAGGGCGGGTAAACAGGACGCAAACCATCTAGTCGTCTTGTCATTATTAATAGCCACAATGGGTCAGGGGTATCTATCAATCTATTTACAATCTATTCTTTGATGTCTCTCACAAAGTAATGAGCACGTAAAATTAAAGTAGTCTGGTGTAGCAGAAAGGAAAGGCCTGAAATGTTGAACCCACCCCATTGCGACGAGCAATAAGGCCGGTCATTGACGTGCTCTCACTTCTGGCTTAGGCCCTACGACCACCTTCGCATTAAATCCCATGTTATATGCTACAAGTCCAATAACCCAGATTCATAACATGCTCTAGCTAATCTTAAAACATTAGATGCTTGCTTTCCCCTTTCAACCTCTTACTCATAAAAATTACTGCAACATAATGCCATACATTCCTCATAACTACAAAGAATCAAACATACACATGCACCCACATATACTTTAATATCCCAAACCATCCCTTCAATCCAATATTCAAGTCTTTGCTAATTCTTTACTTGACTTCTGAAATAAACAAATCGAAAAGATCCAAATGAATTCATTTCAGGACCACCCACGTTGATCATGGACACGATTGAGCATGCCCACGGACAGCCGGACGGACAAACAGGACCACCCACGTTGATCATGGACACGATTCAGCATGCCCACGGACAAACGGAATTTCAAAAAGTTCCCACGGTCAGCAGACAGACGGACAAACAGGACCACCCACGTTGATCATGGACACGATGGAGCTTGCCCACGGAAAGACGGGCGGAATTCCAAAAAGTTCCCACGGTCACGCGGACGGACGGAATTCCAAGAATTGCCCCATGGTAACACGTGTTATTTGTTTACATTACGGACGGACAGACGGAATTTGAAGAATTTCCCACACTCACACATACATATCTTCTCAGTGTACCACCCACGTGTTTGTTTGTTTACATAAAGTATCAAATTACATAAAATTCCAGGAATTTTGTCGGCATTTCCTTTGGTCCAGGACGTATATTTATTAACTACTACTATGGTTTATTGATTCCAGAATATATTATTGTTAACACGGAACATGTCCTAGGAAAATAATGCATTCTTTTCTTGAGTCCAGAAGAAATGAATGTGTAATCTACGAATTGTTTGTGTACTGATTCCATTACCATTGGATTTGTCCTTTCTCGATTCCATTCCTTATTTTCCCACTGGGTAGTTATTGTTATTTTGAGGCCACAACCTAATTGAAATACATGTATATTGTTTTTGTTTTTATACGCACACGCAACAAGCAAAGTTTTATGTTTTGGCTTAAAATATTATTGTTCAAAATAAACACTTTTTAAAACTGCTGTGAATGAAACAGATGCTCTGATCCAAAAGCTGCAAGAAGCTACTACTTTTTGCTACGATAACATATTTTCCTTTATGTCATCGAAAAAATAGTAAAAATTAGTAGATTCTTGCAGTACTGGAACAGACCAAGAGTTACTTCCATAGAAAGTCTTTCAGTTTTTTACGAGTTGAAAGTGCTTAAAACTTTTTAAAATCACTTTTTCATTGGACTCTAAAGAATTATCGAAGATTACGAATTATTGTCGGTGGATTCAACATTTTTTGTCGGAAAGAGTCCTTATGATGGGGAACACCAGGGTCACGGAAAACCCCCTTCTTTTGAATGTGCTGATCTAAATAAAATTGATGAAGGTAATACGATGGTGTATGCCAACGATTTTATTATGCTGTCATATAACCGGGACTTCGATCTTGCGGCCCATAATATACAAAGTAAAACCTCCACATTCCATAGTATTTGTCGATCCCTAAATCTCTCCTTCAACCCTACCAAATCTCAAACCTTATACAGTAGAACCTCTATAATTCAAGGTACCGGGAATTTTATACGAATTATCGAGGATTTCGGATTAGCGAGGTTAAAATGCGAAGCAAATGGCTTCAAGGGACCGACAGCTTATACGAATTATCGGTGATTACGAATTATCGCGACTCTACTGTATTTAGCAAAAAAGAGTATTATGCTTGGTTTATATTTACGAAATCCACTCGATTTCAACTGTCAATTCCTTTGCGAATACGTCAAATGAAAACTCATCCGAAATCCATTGGATTTCATTTGACGTTTAAGCAATGGAATTGACAGTTGAAGTCGAGTGGATTTCGTAAAAGTAAACCAAGCATTACAGAAATTCGCTTAACAGTTGGTTTACATTCGCATCGTTTCGTGATTTTGGAGGCGTTTCGTGATTTCGTTCGAAATCAGGCATAATTTACCATGATTTCGCATACAAAAATGAAATCATCTCATTTCGTGATTTCAGCGAAATCAATATCGAAATCACAGTACTCATGATATACAACCCTGTTTTTGTCTAAAAAAGTACCAAAAGTTGCAACACTTTTCACGTACCACAATAAACAAGGTATATGGCGAATTACTGCAACAAAAAATTTTAATATCAAAATTTACAATGTTAATTTTTCATTGCATTCCTGTACATTTTGCAAGGTAAAATTAGCAAAAGAGCGAAATGTCAAAAAAATCTTTCCTATACAAATTTCTTCAAACAGTGCGGGAACGGAAAAATTTTAGGAATTGCAAAAACTCTAGCAGAAATTTCAAAATCAACGTATCAGGCAATCGGATGACAGCAAGCAAGCTGCTAGTTTCTACTAGCCTAAATTTGTATAGCAGAAAATGTTATTCTGCTCCATTTTCCTTTAATGAGAAGTGCGAGTTTAGTACGGGAACGCATTTCTAGCACAAAACTGGAAAAATAGTGCAAGTAGCACTATTTTGCAAGTTCTGTAGTGGAATTCTGTAACGCATTTTTGAGTTACCGACAAAAATTACTTACTTACTTACTTAGCTGGCCCATTACAGAACATTTGTTCTATAGGCCGAACTAAGAAGAGATCTCCATTCCTCTCTATTTGTTGCTTTGCTCTCTGGAATACCGCGCCTTTTCATCTCAACATCCACTTGTTTGCGCCATCTATTCCTTGGCCTGCCAATTCTGCGTGCACCGCCATGTGGCATGTATTCATACGCCTTTTTAGCGGGTTCATCATCGCTCATTCTTATGATATGGCCTAGCCAACGCAATCGCTGCATCTCGATACGTTTAACAATATTCATGTCGTTGTATAGCAGATACAGCTCGTGGTTCATGCGACGTCGATATTCACCGTCAACGCAGATTGGTCCGTAGATCTTTCGAAGAATTTTTCTCTCAAACACACCAAGCACTGCCATGTCTGCTTGCGCAAGTACCCAGGCTTCGGAGCCATACATCAGCACGGGTAGTATCAGTGTTTTGTAGAGCGTTATTTTTGTTTGACGAGATGTGGCTTTGTTTTTAAACTGCTTACTTAATCCAAAGTAGCATCTGTTGGCCAATACAATTCTTCTTTTTATTTCACAACTGATGTCGTTTGTTGTGTTGACGGAGGTGCCGAGGTAGACGAAGTCTTTTACTACCTCAATATTATAGGAACCAACTTATGCCCCTATAGTTAGAGCATACAGTCTTATCTCCCTTCTTGTGGACGGGGCACAGGATACTCAGGTTCCAATCGTCGGGTACTCGTTCTTCCTGCCAGATGGTGCTAACTAGCTGATGAATACACCTTATCAGCGTGTCGCCTCCGGTTTTGAACAGCTCGGCTGGTAAGCCATCGGCCCCTGCTGCCTTATTATTCTTCAGCCGATTTATTGCTGTCTTTACCTCATCTTGGCTGGGCAGTATACATTCAATACCATCTTCTGGGATTGGGACTGTGGTATCTTCGTCTTCTTCGCTGCTATTGGATACCAACAGATTTGAAAAATGTTCTTTCCATATCCTGAGTATACTATCTGTATCAGTTACCAAATTACCTTGCTGGTCTCTACAGGAGGATGTGCCTGTACCAAAGCCATCAGTTTGATGCTTGACTCTTTGGTAGAATTTTCGGACTTCATTCTGGCTCCTGTACATCTCGATTTTTTCACACTCCCGCTTTTCCATCTCTCTCTTTTTCCTGCGGAAAAGACGTTTCTCCTCTCTCCTTTTCTCCCTGTATCTCTCTCGTGCGCTACGCGTTGCTACGGATTGTAAAGTAGCCTTATATGCCGCATTTTTCTCTTCGGTGGCAGCACGACACTCCTCATCATACCATGGATTCCTTGGTGGAGGTCTCTGGTATCCAAGTATGGATTTTGCGGCTGTTTGCATGGAGTGGGCAATGCTTTGCCATTGCGCTGATATGTTATCGGGATGAGGAGGGCTTTGATTAAGCAATTGGGCTAGTTGAGTGGAATATGCTGTGGCTATCTGTTGTGATTGCAGCTTACCGATGTCTAACTTTCGTGTTGTGTCTGCTCGTACTTTGTTTGCTACGTTTAAGCGGGTGCGTACCTTTGCTGCAACAAGGTAGTGGTCCGAATCAATGTTTGCGCCTCGGAACGATCGTACATCCAACACGCTCGATGAATGTCTTCCATCTATCACAACATGATCAATTTGGTTTCTTGTTTTCTGATCTGGAGACAGCCAGGTGCCCTTATGAATATCGAGATGATTAAATCTGGTACTGCTAACTACCATGTTTTTTTGCAGCTGCAAAGTCTATCAGTCTCATACCATTGTCAGATGTTTCACTGTGGAGACTGAATTTCCCGACTGTTGGGCCAAAGATATTCTCCTTTCCAATTTTGGCATTAAAATCGCCTAGAATGATTTTAATGTCATGGGCAGGGCAACGGTCATATGTTTCTTCTAAGCACTCGTAAAATATATCTTTGGTCTGTTCGTCCTTTTCTTCAGTGGGAGCATGAGCGCAAATAAAGCTGATGTTGAAGAATTTAGCTTTTATTCGAATTGCAGCAAGTCTTTCATTCACTGGAGTGAAGCTGGTTACAAGATGTTTTAGTCTCCGACTAACTACGAATCCACAACCAAACTCATGCTTTACGTCATGGCAGCTATAATACAGTGCGTCACCTTTAGGTGTTGTTGTGACGCCTTTCCCAATCCATCGTATTTCCTGTATGGCAGTAATATCGGTCTTGTACTTTTCAAGTACGTCTGCCAATGCGAAGACTGCACCTTCTCTATAAAGAGTGCGAACATTCCAGGTGCAGATTCGCAGATCATGGTCCTTAAAACGTTTGCGGGGTTCGTCAACTTTAGAGGGGTTTGTTTTTCTTTTCTTTCGTTTTTTCATAGTAGGCTGTTTTTTCTAGGGGAGGGTTACTAACCCGACGCCCAAACCCAAGTTTTTAACGTTCTTATGGGTGAACGCGCGGCACATGTTAGCTCACTACCTTTAACGGGTGTTAAAGGCAGTTCCCCAGGTGACACCACGGGGAGGTCAGTGTCCACTTGGGATGAAAGAGGGACCAAGATAAATTTTATTTTATTAAAATAAAACGCAAAATTATGAATGAAAAGTGCACTGTTGCTATCGGCAGAACGTAGCGACAACATTCTTTTGGTTGTTAACTTACCGACAAATTTCGTTAATTACCGAAATTATAAGCATTTTAATTTTACCGATTTTTGTCGGTAACTCGAAAAATGAGTTACAGAATTCCACTAATGAAACACAACTTGATCAATCAAAATTTCTAATTATGCTGCTTCAACGATAAAATATTTTTTATTTGTAAATTTGTTAGTATTATACACAGTAATTATGACATATGTATGTTGATGTACCCAATTTTTCGAAATAAAGCTGTAAATTTCTATATTGTCGTATATTTTTAATGAATGTTTCATCAGCTGCAAATATGCATCTACCTTGATTATTGGATATGTTTGAAATCGACAAAAAATGAGTGTAAACAACGGGTTGTATTTCAGAATTTCGTGAAATCCAGTGGATTCCGGAGCATAAGTATAAACCAGCTATTTGTGTCCCTCATGTGAGGAAGTAAACCTTCTTGGGAAAAGTTTAGAGTTGTGCCAAAGGAACTATTTGGAACTATGTAGTTCACTTCGCAGTTCCAATGGCCCACATTTTTTCTTTGAACAAACTGTGTATACTTACTATCACACGTTATATATCATGATGTTACTCATACGTTTTGGAACTAGTACAATGAACTAGGAACTAGATTACCCAACTCTAGAAAAGTGATTACTAACTCACTCACGGTCAAAGACCACTATAATAAAGTAGCACCTGATATTCGCTCCAGATCGAACTTGTAAAATGTATCTCAGTGAGAGATGGTCTGCAAACAAAGACGGTGGTTAATATAGAAAGGGGTGGTGAGGACCAAACTGGAGTATGGTAGGGCTACTACGTCGAACTCTCCTGAATATGTGAACAAAAAATTGAAATCTTGATATGCTCAGAAGTTCTCAGCTTAGAGCTTGTCAGGTCCACCCCCGTCCATGTGATGCACGCTCTTGCAAAAGAACTACCCCTAAATATCGAGCCAAGTGGCGAACTGCAAATGAAATTATCAAAATCAAAACGAATAATAACCGCTTGTACGATTTAATTTCAGACAATCCTCAGATCAATTCTAGATAAAGCTCTATATTTTATGAATTCAAGAATATTTTTGACAGCATTTGGAACATCCCTGAATATACACTACAAACGAATCTTCTGGTGAAACACAATAGATATCAATTGGTGAAACACAATAGATACCCCTACTGATGTCATCAAATCTATCTTCAGGAAGGAGATAGCAGAATATGAAAATAAGAATTTTACGATTTTTTAAACCGATTTATCTCCGATGTCAACCGGATGTGGTGTCTTCAACTACACCCTTGACCAACAATTTTATTTCAGTATTGGCTTTAAAACATCTTCAATGTTTGGTGAGCTTTGGACACTAGCAGCGTACGTAAAAATACTTTAAATAACATTTCCAATCGTTTCGATTCGTATTTTCCATAGGAACAATACAAAACGAAACATAACCCACGCTGGCGGAGTTCGCTGTTTAGTTTCGTTTTGTTTACATTCGTGAGTGCGAACAACACGATAAGCGAAAAGTACTCAACTCCACAAGAGCAGATAGAAAACTAAAAAGTACTAAACACATGTGAATAAATATCCCTGTAGGAAATGTCAATAGTGAATCTATACCACAGCCGACCAAGAAGAGGGCACACAAAATTCTCAATATTTGCAACTTTTGACAGTGTGTTAGTAACGTTGTATGCACGCATGCTGCAAAACAAAAACAAATCAAAACATTTGTGTGTTCTTTCGTTGCGTTCGGGTCGTGTGTGTGTGAATTGCCGAAAAACTTCGTAACTTTAACAATACCAAAGCACGACATTGATCTATACTAAATTACTACTGACCAAGATCTAAGTAGCACAACAACAACTCATTTTTGGCTGAAAATTCTTCAATGTGTCAAAATGTTTGTTTACGTTTTCATACAATTTATTCATAATAACAAAAAAATGACAAAATGAAACCAATCAGCATGCTACTGACATTGTCAACAGTACTACTGACAAACTGTAAACAACTCATGTAATTTCCTATAGACATTTTATATGAACGTGTCATTCGAAAGTCAATTTTGAATTGGTGGTTCTTGGCCATAAGAATTGGTGAGATTTATCTGCTTAAAATATTTCTTCTTCTGCTGCACTTAACGTTTTATGAGGCGATTCGCTGAATATTGATATAACATCTAGGAATTGAAAAGAATAAACATGTATAAATAAACAAAATGTCCTTAAATTTGCTTACATATTGCAGATGTATAAACATTGCAAAAATCTCGCAATCGATTTTTGCCAAATAACCCTTCAATATTCTATGTCATTATTATGCCGTGTCCAAATATCAGATGTAATTTGTGTTCAACATTTCCAGCGAGACAGGACAATATATTCGCCAGGTTCCACAATCTTCTCTAAAGATTCCATAAAATGTCTAATTGTCGAAGTTTCACCACAAATGTTGTCAGCCGCCTCAGAATTTATATTTTGATATATTTCACTTGTCTGTTATTTTCCTTTCCTAATTTCATTTGCTCATATTTGTTATTAAAATTATATATTTTATTGATTTCTCACAAAAACACTTTTTAACGAACCGCCAAAATTATTTTACGCCAAACAATTAAGAAAATGAAGAAAAAATTAGATGATGCCTCATTGGGCTATCAGTTTTCAATATAAACAATGCTTCTTCTTATTAAGGTAAAAGTATCAATTGTTGACAACCTGTTGACAAAGTGTTGACTTTGTCGCCATAATAGTAGACAAAGTGGTGACATGTCAACACATGTCCCCATGCTTCCTACAGGGAATCAAAAACGTTTGGTGATTGATAAAATATTCACTGTGGCAAAGACATAGAACTGTAAAGATTGGACATAGTGCATAATGCAGTTCAATTTTACTATTAAACCATAGACGGTGTTTGTGTATAACAGACAACTAACAGAACACGATGGCAACAAAAACAAGTTTAACATAATTTTATGTCACCATATTGGAACATAACATTATGTTAGACCTCCAGCGCCATCTGCCGATGTATAGTAGCAATGTAAATGTCCCATCTTGTTATATTTTATGTCTTTGACTGTGGTATGTTGATGTTAGTTTATAGGGTTCCCAGTTGTTCAATAAATAGCAATAGTCTACTCTGGCATAGTTACAGTATGCAAAGCTCATATTCGTACACCCATAGAAAATTAATAAAATCGTTATTAATTTCTTATTTTATGTGTAAATATGAAATAATTGATAGGAACTATCATAACGAACATGGTACAAATACACAGGTAGCCGCATCGGCAATTGTTGGCAACATAAGATGTCAAAATTTGACATCAATTCAATGCTATTGACACATTATGTTACCATCAGCTGGCATGATAATGCTACCTGTATTATTGTACCATGATAACGAAAAAAGATTTAATCCCCTGTTTTTGTAAAAATTTTTATTCTTCTCACACGAATTGTCAAATTTTGTAGATCGATTTACTCGCCTTAACGCAAATGGAGAGCGCTAATTTTTAAATGAGGAATTCTTAACTGTATTTGGAACTCATCTACGAAAAATTAAGTCTGTATGCCATCTGTGGGCTGAGCTATGGATGCCTAAATTATTACGAATATAGACGTACGAACAAAAATAAGTTACAAAAACAGGGGGTAAGAATAGAGCTGGCAAAAAATCGATGGCACTATCGATAATATCGATAATTATTTAAAAATTCAATATCGATAGATAGTTTTGTCTATCGATATTATCGGAATAAAAACCCCTAACATGAAATTCATTGAAATGAAATAAAATCATTTTATGTCAAGACATACCGGCAATTACGAGGAATAATAAATTTTTAAGGAAGAAAATTTCCCCGAAAATAAAGCTTATCTTCAAAAGGTTACCCCACGTTCTTTCCTGGACAATTTACTTCATTCTTTTGACATTTTTTTACTCATTTTGCATCCTTCGGTAAAGAAATATAATTTTCAAGAAGTAAAAACCATTATTTTTGCAATTTGGCAGCCATTACCCTCGTTCATAGTTAGCGTCGTTCAGTCGTACGCAGACAGTATGAAAACTTGTACAGTTTCGTTTTTCTTCATAATTTCTCACAGTTTTCGACATAAATTATTTTCGAAACCGTATTCTAAAACTTCAATACACTTTATGTCAAATATAAACGAAACTTACGATTTTTACCTAGTAAAAATCAAAAATGTGTTTACTTCACCTAAACCCGGTTTACGTTCCTTTGCATTTCCAAACTCTGACAACATTTATTTTCATATTAGACTTCAAATATTGTTACAGAAGGACTGCTATTAGCTATTTTCGTCCAAAATTCGGGAATAAATTGCAAGTAGTTAATCATATCTAGCACATTTTTCTTACGTATTTTAAATATTCGTCTGTCTTTTTATTCATGCAAAATTTTTATAAAATTACCGTTATTTTTACATAATTCTATAGCAGAGGCATTCCAAAAGAAGAAAAGAACAGAAATTTGCGGTATTTTGCTTTGAAAATCCTTAAAAACTCCAAATATATAGTGCTTATAGGTGTACGAATACGAACTTTGCCACCCTCACAGGCGCCATCTATACCTAAATGACGGAATAAATTAAAAATTTGTTTTGTTATTTTTAAATCTTTCTTCGCTATAGTAACCCCCATCAATTGTATCATATTTTCATATAAAATATGGAATTAATAACGATTTTACTCATTTTTGAAGTTTGTACGAATATGAACTTTGCTTACTGTATATAACTAGTTACGCATTGATCCTAGTTACTTTACACCCAAAAATGCCACACAAAATAGCCTATAGCTTGCTTTTGTCACTTGAAATGGGCTTCCCTGCCTATCATGTCAATTCTCTAGTTACAGGTAATGCGGCATGTAGTATATACAATGTTTCTCTCTCAAAATCTCTTTCCAATATAATTTCTCTTTTTGAAAACAAAATAGAATAAATGTTTTGTCATTTTGTTTAAAATTCATTTTTTAATCGGAATATAAAAAATGTATGCGTTTGATGTGAATATTTTCAGAAGAATTTTGGTTAGTATAGAAACTTTTCTGGGAAATATATTTTTCATTATCTCATTAAACTTTTATACATTTTATTTCAGGTACTTCTGAATTCTGAATCTAAAGCACACTTGAGATGCACATTCCGAGGACCAAATAAACATTAGCTCCAGTATCAAGGATTCACACACAAGCTTCAATATCAAGGAACTTAAAGATGAACATTAAATTGTCCTTTGTAATATGCAATGTATGTATATACACATCATGTAATTAAATAAAGCGTGGTTAGCGCATATACAATATATACAGATTAACTGTTATACTTATATTTTATAAACCGGTATACTGATTACAATTTACTAGTTATTTTGTCTATAATTTCTGAATACCGAATTAACTGGTTACTGGTAATGCAATGAAGGGAAAAGTGGCTTTCCGAAGACTATGGAATTGACTGGTTACTGGTAATGCAATGAAGAGACAATTGCCTTCACACGACTATCGAATTGGGTGGTTACTGGTAATGCAGTGAGGAGACAATAGACCCCTTCCTATCACATCCCCATGTTAAATTCACCAGGCTATGACATTGCGAGTAGATTGGGTGGTAACTAGGGGTGTTTACCAGTAGCCAGCAATATTTCTAGTTATTCCCTAGTTAACCGAACAACTGGGTTGTTAAGCTATCACATGTGTGTGTGGCATTGACCATAACGCACGACAAACGTTTCCCAAAAATTATTTTTGTTTCGGTGGTAAAGCATAGCCGAAGTACATTTGAGCAATCTTACGGTTTTAATTTTTTTACATTGAAAAGTTTGTGATTTTGTTTTGGTTGTGAGAATGAAACGATTCAGAGAAGCTGAAAAGTTTGTGGCGTTGTGTGATTGGTACGGGAATCGTTTTGTTTGTTTACATTCATTGGGCACTAGTCACAGCTTTTGAGATAGCTATTGAAGATGGTTACAAGAAATAGAATAGGAATAGAGATGTGTCACGTTGTTTGGTCGCCAAGTCATTGTGGTATTCGGATTAATGAGGATGCTGACTCAATAGCGAAGCTTGCTGCCTCCTGTGGTGATCCATTTGATGTCAAGTTAACCCCGAATGAAACCCTCAGAACTATAAATGAAATAACTCAAGATGCCTGGGGCTCAATTATGTTTGTATGAAATTGTGAAATGAAAACTTTCGTAAAGGAAAAAAACTGTCAAATGAAAAAAATTATAAAGGAAATATTTTTCATTTCAAATTTTCATAGAACAAGAATCCAGCCCCTGGAATGATGCATTTTTCTCAAATCGCAATCGAAAGGCCGATGTTGACAATGTTCTCGATAAGCCATGGTATCATGGCGTCATCTGGAGTGCCAAGGATATTAAGATGATGAATCGAGCTTTATCTGGCCATATGTATGATAATGAATACCTGCAACGTATAGGTGCCATTCCCCCTCCTAACTGTGATATACATACATATGTAATGTACCTGATTCTGCACATTACACTATATTTGTCTGCAGGAAGTTTAGGATGATAAGAAATAAATATAATATATTCAAGAATTTTAGTAATTTGAAACTTCTTGTGAAGTCCAAATCGATACGGAATTGTAAATCGCTGGTCGATTTTATCAATAAAGCTGGTCTGATGCTCTAATATATATGTACATCAGACGATCGTTTAATAAGGCTGTATGACATCAGCTGTTCTGTATATTAGTATACCCAAAGTGACAACATACATGTGAAAAAGCAGATGGTCTGATAGCCGCCTAAGTATTTATATATCTGTGATATTTATTTTATTTATTTATTTTATTTTTATTCAATCTCTACATGTTTTTGTTGAATGTTGCAATGTTATATTTCGTCACCTGAAATGCCGAAAGACGCAACCCTCAAAGGGTTACGTTGAGGATCACGTCTTTGGGCATTTCAGGTGCCGATTTGCTGTCGACTACTCATAAGACTTGACAATCGTTGCTTTTAATTGGTCTGTTCCTTTACTTTTAAAAATGGTAACAGTGGCATGGTAAAAGTTGTGACCTGTTGTATGCTTTTAAAAGTAAGGAAACACTTTGCGGGTACAAACTTGTAACTTCAGGTACGCTAAGGAACACGACTAATGTGATTACTCCTCAGCCCGGTTATCTACCTCTTTGCGAACAACTCTAGTTTAGTAAAAACTCTCCGATTTTTTTTACATTTTTCCAGAGGTAGATATTGTTGCGCTGATTATGGGAATGTATAATTATTTTTTGGGGACGGACCCAGTTACACGGTTATCTACCTCTCTCCGGAACAGGTATAGTTTTGTAAAAACTTTCCGATTTTTTAAAAAAAAATTTCCAAAGGTAGATATATTTGCCCTGATCATGGGAATGTATAATTTTTTTGAGGACGAACACGGTTATTGGAGCCGAAAGTCCGGGTACAAAACCCGGATTAGACCCGGCTCTACTGAACCGATTGCTACATTGGGGATCATTTAATTTATGCCATATTTTAACCATTCTAAAATTGTGCTATATGTTGTAATACCTTATCTGGATCCAGAGATATGGAGAAAATTATACATTCCCGTGATCAGCGCAACAATCAGCCCTATTCTGAACATTTCCATGGGAGCCATTCCGCCGCTTTCCATATTCTCAACGACGTGGGAGCTGCAAAAAATGGGAGAAGAAATTTCGAAATTAGTTACACCAAATTATTATAGCATACTTTTGGGAGCTGCAATTTTGTTTTATAATACAAAATTCAAATTTTCATTGAATTCACTGTTTTTGAATTAGGTAAGGAATCCTAATTCAACAACCGTGGATTTTTATGGATTTTAAGTGAATGAAGCCAAACGTTGTGTGGTGTTGTGCTAATAAGCACATTTTCTTCAAAATGTACAAACTGTAGTCCTATTCTGTAACTTTTTAACAATCCGGCAATCGACAATGTTGTCGACACTAAAATTGTTTGCAGTAACGAATGTGCTATTTTGTAAAAATGTAGACAAATTGTCTATAAACTTTCAAAAGGCTTTCAGTTTTGAATGTATTTATAAATAAAACATACACACAAACCAAAGGAAAATCCAATATTGAACATTTTTGTTAATTTTTGAACAACTACTATTTTTGTGTTGTTTTCATAACGACATTTTTAACAAAAGTTGTTAAAATTTGTTAACAGAATACAAAGGTTGTTAACTGTGTTGTTAAGGGGTCGATTATGCATTGCCACTAAACTTGAGTTGCGTTGTCAATTGTCAGCACAACTGAGATTAAATGTTGTATTATTGATGTCAACCCAACTGGGTTGTCGATAAACGTGTTATCGATCAGTTTTTTTTACAGTGTTTTATTTAACTTGCTTTGGTGTGTGTTTAGTTCAAAATCAACGTATCAGGCAATCGGATGACAGCAAGCAAGCTGCTAGTTTCTACTAGCCTAAATTTGTATAGCAGAAAATGTTATTCTGCTCCATTTTCCTTTAATGAGAAGTGCGAGTTTAGTACGGGAACGAATTTCTAGCACAAAACTGGAAAAATAGTGCAAGTAGCACTATTTTGCAAGTTCTGAAGTGGAATTCTGTAACGCATTTTTGAGTTACCGACAAAAATTATTAAAATAAAACGCAAAATTATGAATGAAAAGTGCACTGTTGCTATCGGCAGAACGTAGCGACAACATTCTTTTGGTTGTTAACTTACCGACAAATTTCGTTAATTACCGAAATTATAAGCATTTTAATTTTACCGATTTTTGTCGGTAACTCGAAAAATGAGTTACAGAATTCCACTAATGAAACACAACTTGATCAATCAAAATTTCTAATTATGCTGCTTCAACGATAAAATATTTTTTCCTTCTTGGGAAAAGTTTAGAGTTGTGCCAAAGGAACTATTTGGAACTATGTAGTTCACTTCGCAGTTCCAATGGCCCACATTTTTTCTTTGAACAAACTGTGTATACTTACTATCACACGTTATATATCATGATGTTACTCATACGTTTTGGAACTAGTACAATGAACTAGGAACTAGATTACCCAACTCTAGAAAAGTGATTACTAACTCACTCACGGTCAAAGACCACTATAATAAAGTAGCACCTGATATTCGCTCCAGATCGAACTTGTAAAATGTATCTCAGTGAGAGATGGTCTGCAAACAAAGACGGTGGTTAATATAGAAAGGGGTGGTGAGGACCAAACTGGAGTATGGTAGGGCTACTACGTCGAACTCTCCTGAATATGTGAACAAAAAATTGAAATCTTGATATGCTCAGAAGTTCTCAGCTTAGAGCTTGTCAGGTCCACCCCCCGTCCATGTGCTGCACGCTCTTGCAAAAGAACTACCCCCTAAATATCGAGCCAAGTGGCGAACTGCAAATGAAATTATCAAAATCAAAACGAATAATAACCGCTTGTACGATTTAATTTCAGACAATCCTCAGATCAATTCTAGATAAAGCTCTATATTTTATGAATTCAAGAATATTTTTGACAGCATTTGGAACATCCCTGAATATACACTACAAACGAATCTTCTGGTGAAACACAATAGATATCAATTGGTGAAACACAATAGATACCCCTACTGATGTCATCAAATCTATCTTCAGGAAGGAGATAGCAGAATATGAAAATAAGAATTTTACGATTTTTGAAACCGATTTATCTCCGATGTCAACCGGATGTGGTGTCTTCAACTACACCCTTGACCAACAATTTTATTTCAGTATTGGCTTTAAAACATCTTCAATGTTTGGTGAGCTTTGGACACTAGCAGCGTACGTAAAAATACTTTAAATAACATTTCCAATCGTTTCGATTCGTATTTTCCATAGGAACAATACAAAACGAAACATAACCCACGCTGGCGGAGTTCGCTGTTTAGTTTCGTTTTGTTTACATTCGTGAGTGCGAACAACACGATAAGCGAAAAGTACTCAACTCCACAAGAGCAGATAGAAAACTAAAAAGTACTAAACACATGTGAATAAATATCCCTGTAGGAAATGTCAATAGTGAATCTATACCACAGCCGACCAAGAAGAGGGCACACAAAATTCTCAATATTTGCAACTTTTGACAGTGTGTTAGTAACGTTGTATGCACGCATGCTGCAAAACAAAAACAAATCAAAACATTTGTGTGTTCTTTCGTTGCGTTCGGGTCGTGTGTGTGTGAATTGCCGAAAAACTTCGTAACTTTAACAATACCAAAGCACGACATTGATCTATACTAAATTACTACTGACCAAGATCTAAGTAGCACAACAACAACTCATTTTTGGCTGAAAATTCTTCAATGTGTCAAAATGTTTGTTTACGTTTTCATACAATTTATTCACAATAACAAAAAAATGACAAAATGAAACCAATCAGCTGGACGTTTTACGCCACCTTATTATTTCATCATGCTACTGACATTGTCAACAGTACTACTGACAAACTGTAAACAACTCATGTAATTTCCTATAGACATTTTATATGAACGTGTCATTCGAAAGTCAATTTTGAATTGGTGGTTCTTGGCCATAAGAATTGGTGAGATTTATCTGCTTAAAATATTTCTTCTTCTGCTGCACTTAACGTTTTATGAGGCGATTCGCTGAATATTGATATAACATCTAGGAATTGAAAAGAATAAACATGTATAAATAAACAAAATGTCCTTAAATTTGCTTACATATTGCAGATGTATAAACATTGCAAAAATCTCGCAATCGATTTTTGCCAAATAACCCTTCAATATTCTATGTCATTATTATGCCGTGTCCAAATATCAGATGTAATTTGTGTTCAACATTTCCAGCGAGACAGGACAATATATTCGCCAGGTTCCACAATCTTCTCTAAAGATTCCATAAAATGTCTAATTGTCGAAGTTTCACCACAAATGTTGTCAGCCGCCTCAGAATTTATATTTTGATATATTTCACTTGTCTGTTATTTTCCTTTCCTAATTTCCTTTGCTCATATTTGTTATTAAAATTATATATTTTATTGATTTCTCACAAAAACACTTTTTAACGAACCGCCAAAATTATTTTACGCCAAACAATTAAGAAAATGAAGAAAAAATTAGATGATGCCTCATTGGGCTATCAGTTTTCAATATAAACAATGCTTCTTCTTATTAAGGTAAAAGTATCAATTGTTGACAACCTGTTGACAAAGTGTTGACTTTGTCGCCATAATAGTAGACAAAGTGGTGACATGTCAACACATGTCCCCATGCTTCCTACAGGGAATCAAAAACGTTTGGTGATTGATAAAATATTCACTGTGGTATGTTGATGTTAGTTTATAGGGTTCCCAGTTGTTCAATAAATAGCAATAGTCTACTCTGGCATAGTTACAGTATGCAAAGCTCATATTCGTACACCCATAGAAAATTAATAAAATCGTTATTAATTTCTTATTTTATGTGTAAATATGAAATAATTGATAGGAACTATCATAACGAACATGGTACAAATACACAGGTAGCCGCATCGGCAATTGTTGGCAACATAAGATGTCAAAATTTGACATCAATTCAATGCTATTGACACATTATGTTACCATCAGCTGGCATGATAATGCTACCTGTATTATTGTACCATGATAACGAAAAAAGATTTAATCCCCTGTTTTTGTAAAAATTTTTATTCTTCTCACACGAATTGTCAAATTTTGTAGAGCGATTTACTCGCCTTAACGCAAATGGAGAGCGCTAATTTTTAAATGAGGAATTCTTAACTGTATTTGGAACTCATCTACGAAAAATTAAGTCTGTATGCCATCTGTGGGCTGAGCTATGGATGCCTAAATTATTACGAATATAGACGAACGAACAAAAATAAGTTACAAAAACAGGGGGTAAGAATAGAGCTGGCAAAAAATCGATGGCACTATCGATAATATCGATAATTATTTAAAAATTCAATATCGATAGATAGTTTTGTCTATCGATATTATCGGAATAAAAACCCCTAACATGAAATTCATTGAAATGAAATAAAATCATTTTATGTCAAGACATACCGGCAATTACGAGGAATAATAAATTTTTAAGGAAGAAAATTTCCCCGAAAATAAAGCTTATCTTCAAAAGGTTACCCCACGTTCTTTCCTGGACAATTTACTTCATTCTTTTGACATTTTTTTACTCATTTTGCATCCTTCGGTAAAGAAATATAATTTTCAAGAAGTAAAAACCATTATTTTTGCAATTTGGCAGCCATTACCCTCGTTCATAGTTAGCGTCGTTCAGTCGTACGCAGACAGTATGAAAACTTGTACAGTTTCGTTTTTCTTCATAATTTCTCACAGTTTTCGACATAAATTATTTTCGAAACCGTATTCTAAAACTTCAATACACTTTATGTCAAATATAAAACGAAACTTACGATTTTTACCTAGTAAAAATCAAAAATGTGTTTACTTCACCTAAACCCGGTTTACGTTCCTTTGCATTTCCAAACTCTGACAACATTTATTTTCATATTAGACTTCAAATATTGTTACAGAAGGACTGCTATTAGCTATTTTCGTCCAAAATTCGGGAATAAATTGCAAGTAGTTAATCATATCTAGCACATTTTTCTTACGTATTTTAAATATTCGTCTGTCTTTTTATTCATGCAAAATTTTTATAAAATTACCGTTATTTTTACATAATTCTATAGCAGAGGCATTCCAAAAGAAGAAAAGAACAGAAATTTGCGGTATTTTGCTTTGAAAATCCTTAAAAACTCCAAATATATAGTGCTTATAGGTGTACGAATACGAACTTTGCCACCCTCACAGGCGCCATCTATACCTAAATGACGGAATAAATTAAAAATTTGTTTTGTTATTTTTAAATCTTTCTTCGCTATAGTAACCTCCATCAATTGTATCATATTTTCATATAAAATATGGAATTAATAACGATTTTACTCATTTTTGAAGTTTGTACGAATATGAACTTTGCTTACTGTATATAACTAGTTACGCATTGATCCTAGTTACTTTACACCCAAAAATGCCACACAAAATAGCCTATAGCTTGCTTTTGTCACTTGAAATGGGCTTCCCTGCCTATCATGTCAATTCTCTAGTTACAGGTAATGCGGCATGTAGTATATTGACTATTTTATAGACTACTGATGGATAGCGGAATATACAATGTTTCTCTCTCAAAATCTCTTTCCAATATAATTTCTCTTTTTGAAAACAAAATAGAATAAATGTTTTGTCATTTTGTTTAAAATTCATTTTTTAATCAGAATATAAAAAATGTATGCGTTTGATGTGAATATTTTCAGAAGAATTTTGGTTAGTATAGAAACTTTTCTGGGAAATATATTTTTCATTATCTCATTAAACTTTTATACATTTTATTTCAGGTACTTCTGAATTCTGAATCTAAAGCACACTTGAGATGCACATTCCGAGGACCAAATAAACATTAGCTCCAGTATCAAGGATTCACACACAAGCTTCAATATCAAGGAACTTAAAGATGAACATTAAATTGTCCTTTGTAATATGCAATGTATGTATATACACATCATGTAATTAAATAAAGCGTGGTTAGCGCATATACAATATATACAGATTAACTGTTATACTTATATTTTATAAACCGGTATACTGATTACAATTTACTAGTTATTTTGTCTATAATTTCTGAATACCGAATTAACTGGTTACTGGTAATGCAATGAAGGGACAAGTGGCTTTCCGAAGACTATGGAATTGACTGGTTACTGGTAATGCAATGAAGAGACAATTGCCTTCACACGACTATCGAATTGGGTGGTTACTGGTAATGCAGTGAGGAGACAATAGACCCCTTCCTATCACATCCCCATGTTAAATTCACCAGGCTATGACATTGCGAGTAGATTGGGTGGTAACTAGGGGTGTTTACCAGTAGCCAGCAATATTTCTAGTTATTCCCTAGTTAACCGAACAACTGGGTTGTTAAGCTATCACATGTGTGTGTGTGCCTGTGTGTGGCATTGACCATAACGCACGACAAACGTTTCCCAAAAATTATTTTTGTTTCGGTGGTGAATGAAACAACTCGGCAAAGCATAGCCGAAGTACATTTGAGCAATCTTACGGTTTTAATTTTTTTACATTGAAAAGTTTGTGATTTTGTTTTGGTTGTGAGAATGAAACGATTCAGAGAAGCTGAAAAGTTTGTGGCGTTGTGTGATTGGTACGGGAATCGTTTTGTTTGTTTACATTCATTGGGCACTAGTCACAGCTTTTGAGATAGCTATTGAAGATGGTTACAAGAAGATTATAATATTTAGCGTGTAAAGCCTCCGCTGGAATAGAGATGTGTCACGTTGTTTGGTCGCCAAGTCATTGTGGTATTCGGATTAATGAGGATGCTGACTCAATAGCGAAGCTTGCTGCCTCCTGTGGTGATCCATTTGATGTCAAGTTAACCCCGAATGAAACCCTCAGAACTATAAATGAAATAACTCAAGATGCCTGGGGCTCAATTATGTTTGTATGAAATTGTGAAATGAAAACTTTCGTAAAGGAAAAAAACTGTCAAATGAAAAAAATTATAAAGGAAATATTTTTCATTTCAAATTTTCATAGAACAAGAATCCAGCCCCTGGAATGATGCATTTTTCTCAAATCGCAATCGAAAGGCCGATGTTGACAATGTTCTCGATAAGCCATGGTATCATGGCGTCATCTGGAGTGCCAAGGATATTAAGATGATGAATCGAGCTTTATCTGGCCATATGTATGATAATGAATACCTGCAACGTATAGGTGCCATTCCCCCTCCTAACTGTGATATACATACATATGTAATGTACCTGATTCTGCATATTACACTATATTTGTCTGCAGGAAGTTTAGGATGATAAGAAATAAATATAATATATTCAAGAATTTTAGTAATTTGAAACTTCTTGTGAAGTCCAAATCGATACGGAATTGTAAATCGCTGGTCGATTTTATCAATAAAGCTGGTCTGATGCTCTAATATATATGTACATCAGACGATCGTTTAATAAGGCTGTATGACATCAGCTGTTCTGTATATTAGTATACCCAAAGTGACAACATACATGTGAAAAAGCAGATGGTCTGATAGCCGCCTAAGTATTTATATATCTGTGATATTTATTTTATTTATTTATTTTATTTTTATTCAATCTCTACATGTTTTTGTTGAATGTTGCAATGTTATATTTCGTCACCTGAAATGCCGAAAGACGCAACCCTCAAAGGGTTACGTTGAGGATCACGTCTTTGGGCATTTCAGGTGCCGATTTGCTGTCGACTACTCATAAGACTTGACAATCGTTGCTTTTAATTGGTCTGTTCCTTTACTTTTAAAAATGGTAACAGTGGCATGGTTGTGACCTGTTGTATGCTTTTAAAAGTAAGGAAACACTTTGCGGGTACAAACTTGTAACTTCAGGTACGCTAAGGAACACGACTAATGTGATTACTCCTCAGCCCGGTTATCTACCTCTTTGCGAACAACTCTAGTTTAGTAAAAACTCTCCGATTTTTTTTACATTTTTCCAGAGGTAGATATTGTTGCGCTGATTATGGGAATGTATAATTATTTTTTGGGGACGGACCCAGTTACACGGTTATCTACCTCTCTCCGGAACAGGTATAGTTTTGTAAAAACTTTCCGATTTTTTAAAAAAAATTTTCCAAAGGTAGATATATTTGCCCTGATCATGGGAATGTATAATTTTTTTGAGGACGAACACGGTTATTGGAGCCGAAAGTCCGGGTACAAAACCCGGATTAGACCCGGCTCTACTGAACCGATTGCTACATTGGGGATCATTTAATTTATGCCATATTTTAACCATTCTAAAATTGTGCTATATGTTGTAATACCTTATCTGGATCCAGAGATATGGAGAAAATTATACATTCCCGTGATCAGCGCAACAATCAGCCCTATTCTGAACATTTCCATGGGAGCCATTCCGCCGCTTTCCATATTCTCAACGACGTGGGAGCTGCAAAAAATGGGAGAAGAAATTTCGAAATTAGTTACACCAAATTATTATAGCATACTTTTGGGAGCTGCAATTTTGTTTTATAATACAAAATTCAAATTTTCATTGAATTCACTGTTTTTGAATTAGGTAAGGAATCCTAATTCAACAACCGTGGATTTTTATGGATTTTAAGTGAATGAAGCCAAACGTTGTGTGGTGTTGTGCTAATAAGCACATTTTCTTCAAAATGTACAAACTGTAGTCCTATTCTGTAACTTTTTAACAATCCGGCAATCGACAATGTTGTCGACACTAAAATTGTTTGCAGTAACGAATGTGCTATTTTGTAAAAATGTAGACAAATTGTCTATAAACTTTCAAAAGGCTTTCAGTTTTGAATGTATTTATAAATAAAACATACACACAAACCAAAGGAAAATCCAATATTGAACATTTTTGTTAATTTTTGAACAACTACTATTTTTGTGTTGTTTTCATAACGACATTTTTAACAAAAGTTGTTAAAATTTGTTAACAGAATACAAAGGTTGTTAACTGTGTTGTTAAGGGGTCGATTATGCATTGCCACTAAACTTGAGTTGCGTTGTCAATTGTCAGCACAACTGAGATTAAATGTTGTATTATTGATGTCAACCCAACTGGGTTGTCGATAAACGTGTTATCGATCAGTTTTTTTTTACAGTGTTTTATTTAACTTGCTTTGGTGTGTGTTTAGTTCAAAATCAACGTATCAGGCAATCGGATGACAGCAAGCAAGCTGCTAGTTTCTACTAGCCTAAATTTGTATAGCAGAAAATGTTATTCTGCTCCATTTTCCTTTAATGAGAAGTGCGAGTTTAGTACGGGAACGAATTTCTAGCACAAAACTGGGAAAATAGTGCAAGTAGCACTATTTTGCAAGTTCTGAAGTGGAATTCTGTAACGCATTTTTGAGTTACCGACAAAAATTATTAAAATAAAACGCAAAATTATGAATGAAAAGTGCACTGTTGCTATCGGCAGAACGTAGCGACAACATTCTTTTGGTTGTTAACTTACCGACAAATTTCGTTAATTACCGAAATTATAAGCATTTTAATTTTACCGATTTTTGTCGGTAACTCGAAAAATGAGTTACAGAATTCCACTAATGAAACACAACTTGATCAATCAAAATTTCTAATTATGCTGCTTCAACGATAAAATATTTTTTCCTTCTTGGGAAAAGTTTAGAGTTGTGCCAAAGGAACTATTTGGAACTATGTAGTTCACTTCGCAGTTCCAATGGCCCACATTTTTTCTTTGAACAAACTGTGTATACTTACTATCACACGTTATATATCATGATGTTACTCATACGTTTTGGAACTAGTACAATGAACTAGGAACTAGATTACCCAACTCTAGAAAAGTGATTACTAACTCACTCACGGTCAAAGACCACTATAATAAAGTAGCACCTGATATTCGCTCCAGATCGAACTTGTAAAATGTATCTCAGTGAGAGATGGTCTGCAAACAAAGACGGTGGTTAATATAGAAAGGGGTGGTGAGGACCAAACTGGAGTATGGTAGGGCTACTACGTCGAACTCTCCTGAATATGTGAACAAAAAATTGAAATCTTGATATGCTCAGAAGTTCTCAGCTTAGAGCTTGTCAGGTCCACCCCCCGTCCATGTGCTGCACGCTCTTGCAAAAGAACTACCCCCTAAATATCGAGCCAAGTGGCGAACTGCAAATGAAATTATCAAAATCAAAACGAATAATAACCGCTTGTACGATTTAATTTCAGACAATCCTCAGATCAATTCTAGATAAAGCTCTATATTTTATGAATTCAAGAATATTTTTGACAGCATTTGGAACATCCCTGAATATACACTACAAACGAATCTTCTGGTGAAACACAATAGATATCAATTGGTGAAACACAATAGATACCCCTACTGATGTCATCAAATCTATCTTCAGGAAGGAGATAGCAGAATATGAAAATAAGAATTTTACGATTTTTGAAACCGATTTATCTCCGATGTCAACCGGATGTGGTGTCTTCAACTACACCCTTGACCAACAATTTTATTTCAGTATTGGCTTTAAAACATCTTCAATGTTTGGTGAGCTTTGGACACTAGCAGCGTACGTAAAAATACTTTAAATAACATTTCCAATCGTTTCGATTCGTATTTTCCATAGGAACAATACAAAACGAAACATAACCCACGCTGGCGGAGTTCGCTGTTTAGTTTCGTTTTGTTTACATTCGTGAGTGCGAACAACACGATAAGCGAAAAGTACTCAACTCCACAAGAGCAGATAGAAAACTAAAAAGTACTAAACACATGTGAATAAATATCCCTGTAGGAAATGTCAATAGTGAATCTATACCACAGCCGACCAAGAAGAGGGCACACAAAATTCTCAATATTTGCAACTTTTGACAGTGTGTTAGTAACGTTGTATGCACGCATGCTGCAAAACAAAAACAAATCAAAACATTTGTGTGTTCTTTCGTTGCGTTCGGGTCGTGTGTGTGTGAATTGCCGAAAAACTTCGTAACTTTAACAATACCAAAGCACGACATTGATCTATACTAAATTACTACTGACCAAGATCTAAGTAGCACAACAACAACTCATTTTTGGCTGAAAATTCTTCAATGTGTCAAAATGTTTGTTTACGTTTTCATACAATTTATTCACAATAACAAAAAAATGACAAAATGAAACCAATCAGCTGGACGTTTTACGCCACCTTATTATTTCATCATGCTACTGACATTGTCAACAGTACTACTGACAAACTGTAAACAACTCATGTAATTTCCTATAGACATTTTATATGAACGTGTCATTCGAAAGTCAATTTTGAATTGGTGGTTCTTGGCCATAAGAATTGGTGAGATTTATCTGCTTAAAATATTTCTTCTTCTGCTGCACTTAACGTTTTATGAGGCGATTCGCTGAATATTGATATAACATCTAGGAATTGAAAAGAATAAACATGTATAAATAAACAAAATGTCCTTAAATTTGCTTACATATTGCAGATGTATAAACATTGCAAAAATCTCGCAATCGATTTTTGCCAAATAACCCTTCAATATTCTATGTCATTGTTATGCCGTGTCCAAATATCAGATGTAATTTGTGTTCAACATTTCCAGCGAGACAGGACAATATATTCGCCAGGTTCCACAATCTTCTCTAAAGATTCCATAAAATGTCTAATTGTCGAAGTTTCACCACAAATGTTGTCAGCCGCCTCAGAATTTATATTTTGATATATTTCACTTGTCTGTTATTTTCCTTTCCTAATTTCCTTTGCTCATATTTGTTATTAAAATTATATATTTTATTGATTTCTCACAAAAACACTTTTTAACGAACCGCCAAAATTATTTTACGCCAAACAATTAAGAAAATGAAGAAAAAATTAGATGATGCCTCATTGGGCTATCAGTTTTCAATATAAACAATGCTTCTTCTTATTAAGGTAAAAGTATCAATTGTTGACAACCTGTTGACAAAGTGTTGACTTTGTCGCCATAATAGTAGACAAAGTGGTGACATGTCAACACATGTCCCCATGCTTCCTACAGGGAATCAAAAACGTTTGGTGATTGATAAAATATTCACTGTGGTATGTTGATGTTAGTTTATAGGGTTCCCAGTTGTTCAATAAATAGCAATAGTCTACTCTGGCATAGTTACAGTATGCAAAGCTCATATTCGTACACCCATAGAAAATTAATAAAATCGTTATTAATTTCTTATTTTATGTGTAAATATGAAATAATTGATAGGAACTATCATAACGAACATGGTACAAATACACAGGTAGCCGCATCGGCAATTGTTGGCAACATAAGATGTCAAAATTTGACATCAATTCAATGCTATTGACACATTATGTTACCATCAGCTGGCATGATAATGCTACCTGTATTATTGTACCATGATAACGAAAAAAGATTTAATCCCCTGTTTTTGTAAAAATTTTTATTCTTCTCACACGAATTGTCAAATTTTGTAGAGCGATTTACTCGCCTTAACGCAAATGGAGAGCGCTAATTTTTAAATGAGGAATTTTTAACTGTATTTGGAACTCATCTACGAAAAATTAAGTCTGTATGCCATCTGTGGGCTGAGCTATGGATGCCTAAATTATTACGAATATAGACGAACGAACAAAAATAAGTTACAAAAACAGGGGGTAAGAATAGAGCTGGCAAAAAATCGATGGCACTATCGATAATATCGATAATTATTTAAAAATTCAATATCGATAGATAGTTTTGTCTATCGATATTATCGGAATAAAAACCCCTAACATGAAATTCATTGAAATGAAATAAAATCATTTTATGTCAAGACATACCGGCAATTACGAGGAATAATAAATTTTTAAGGAAGAAAATTTCCCCGAAAATAAAGCTTATCTTCAAAAGGTTACCCCACGTTCTTTCCTGGACAATTTACTTCATTCTTTTGACATTTTTTTACTCATTTTGCATCCTTCGGTAAAGAAATATAATTTTCAAGAAGTAAAAACCATTATTTTTGCAATTTGGCAGCCATTACCCTCGTTCATAGTTAGCGTCGTTCAGTCGTACGCAGACAGTATGAAAACTTGTACAGTTTCGTTTTTCTTCATAATTTCTCACAGTTTTCGACATAAATTATTTTCGAAACCGTATTCTAAAACTTCAATACACTTTATGTCAAATATAAAACGAAACTTACGATTTTTACCTAGTAAAAATCAAAAATGTGTTTACTTCACCTAAACCCGGTTTACGTTCCTTTGCATTTCCAAACTCTGACAACATTTATTTTCATATTAGACTTCAAATATTGTTACAGAAGGACTGCTATTAGCTATTTTCGTCCAAAATTCGGGAATAAATTGCAAGTAGTTAATCATATCTAGCACATTTTTCTTACGTATTTTAAATATTCGTCTGTCTTTTTATTCATGCAAAATTTTTATAAAATTACCGTTATTTTTACATAATTCTATAGCAGAGGCATTCCAAAAGAAGAAAAGAACAGAAATTTGCGGTATTTTGCTTTGAAAATCCTTAAAAACTCCAAATATATAGTGCTTATAGGTGTACGAATACGAACTTTGCCACCCTCACAGGCGCCATCTATACCTAAATGACGGAATAAATTAAAAATTTGTTTTGTTATTTTTAAATCTTTCTTCGCTATAGTAACCTCCATCAATTGTATCATATTTTCATATAAAATATGGAATTAATAACGATTTTACTCATTTTTGAAGTTTGTACGAATATGAACTTTGCTTACTGTATATAACTAGTTACGCATTGATCCTAGTTACTTTACACCCAAAAATGCCACACAAAATAGCCTATAGCTTGCTTTTGCCACTTGAAATGGGCTTCCCTGCCTATCATGTCAATTCTCTAGTTACAGGTAATGCGGCATGTAGTATATTGACTATTTTATAGACTACTGATGGATAGCGGAATATACAATGTTTCTCTCTCAAAATCTCTTTCCAATATAATTTCTCTTTTTGAAAACAAAATAGAATAAATGTTTTGTCATTTTGTTTAAAATTCATTTTTTAATCAGAATATAAAAAATGTATGCGTTTGATGTGAATATTTTCAGAAGAATTTTGGTTAGTATAGAAACTTTTCTGGGAAATATATTTTTCATTATCTCATTAAACTTTTATACATTTTATTTCAGGTACTTCTGAATTCTGAATCTAAAGCACACTTGAGATGCACATTCCGAGGACCAAATAAACATTAGCTCCAGTATCAAGGATTCACACACAAGCTTCAATATCAAGGAACTTAAAGATGAACATTAAATTGTCCTTTGTAATATGCAATGTATGTATATACACATCATGTAATTAAATAAAGCGTGGTTAGCGCATATACAATATATACAGATTAACTGTTATACTTATATTTTATAAACCGGTATACTGATTACAATTTACTAGTTATTTTGTCTATAATTTCTGAATACCGAATTAACTGGTTACTGGTAATGCAATGAAGGGACAAGTGGCTTTCCGAAGACTATGGAATTGACTGGTTACTGGTAATGCAATGAAGAGACAATTGCCTTCACACGACTATCGAATTGGGTGGTTACTGGTAATGCAGTGAGGAGACAATAGACCCCTTCCTATCACATCCCCATGTTAAATTCACCAGGCTATGACATTGCGAGTAGATTGGGTGGTAACTAGGGGTGTTTACCAGTAGCCAGCAATATTTCTAGTTATTCCCTAGTTAACCGAACAACTGGGTTGTTAAGCTATCACATGTGTGTGTGTGTGCCTGTGTGTGGCATTGACCATAACGCACGACAAACGTTTCCCAAAAATTATTTTTGTTTCGGTGGTGAATGAAACAACTCGGCAAAGCATAGCCGAAGTACATTTGAGCAATCTTACGGTTTTAATTTTTTTACATTGAAAAGTTTGTGATTTTGTTTTGGTTGTGAGAATGAAACGATTCAGAGAAGCTGAAAAGTTTGTGGCGTTGTGTGATTGGTACGGGAATCGTTTTGTTTGTTTACATTCATTGGGCACTAGTCACAGCTTTTGAGATAGCTATTGAAGATGGTTACAAGAAGATTATAATATTTAGCGTGTAAAGCCTCCGCTGGAATAGAGATGTGTCACGTTGTTTGGTCGCCAAGTCATTGTGGTATTCGGATTAATGAGGATGCTGACTCAATAGCGAAGCTTGCTGCCTCCTGTGGTGATCCATTTGATGTCAAGTTAACCCCGAATGAAACCCTCAGAACTATAAATGAAATAACTCAAGATGCCTGGGGCTCAATTATGTTTGTATGAAATTGTGAAATGAAAACTTTCGTAAAGGAAAAAAACTGTCAAATGAAAAAAATTATAAAGGAAATATTTTTCATTTCAAATTTTCATAGAACAAGAATCCAGCCCCTGGAATGATGCATTTTTCTCAAATCGCAATCGAAAGGCCGATGTTGACAATGTTCTCGATAAGCCATGGTATCATGGCGTCATCTGGAGTGCCAAGGATATTAAGATGATGAATCGAGCTTTATCTGGCCATATGTATGATAATGAATACCTGCAACGTATAGGTGCCATTCCCCCTCCTAACTGTGATATACATACATATGTAATGTACCTGATTCTGCATATTACACTATATTTGTCTGCAGGAAGTTTAGGATGATAAGAAATAAATATAATATATTCAAGAATTTTAGTAATTTGAAACTTCTTGTGAAGTCCAAATCGATACGGAATTGTAAATCGCTGGTCGATTTTATCAATAAAGCTGGTCTGATGCTCTAATATATATGTACATCAGACGATCGTTTAATAAGGCTGTATGACATCAGCTGTTCTGTATATTAGTATACCCAAAGTGACAACATACATGTGAAAAAGCAGATGGTCTGATAGCCGCCTAAGTATTTATATATCTGTGATATTTATTTTATTTATTTATTTTATTTTTATTCAATCTCTACATGTTTTTGTTGAATGTTGCAATGTTATATTTCGTCACCTGAAATGCCGAAAGACGCAACCCTCAAAGGGTTACGTTGAGGATCACGTCTTTGGGCATTTCAGGTGCCGATTTGCTGTCGACTACTCATAAGACTTGACAATCGTTGCTTTTAATTGGTCTGTTCCTTTACTTTTAAAAATGGTAACAGTGGCATGGTAAAAGTTGTGACCTGTTGTATGCTTTTAAAAGTAAGGAAACACTTTGCGGGTACAAACTTGTAACTTCAGGTACGCTAAGGAACACGACTAATGTGATTACTCCTCAGCCCGGTTATCTACCTCTTTGCGAACAACTCTAGTTTAGTAAAAACTCTCCGATTTTTTTTACATTTTCCAGAGGTAGATATTGTTGCGCTGATTATGGGAATGTATAATTATTTTTTGGGGACGGACCCAGTTACACGGTTATCTACCTCTCTCCGGAACAGGTATAGTTTTGTAAAAACTCTCCGATTTTTTAAAAAAAATTTTCCAAAGGTAGATATATTTGCCCTGATCATGGGAATGTATAATTTTTTTGAGGACGAACACGGTTATTGGAGCCGAAAGTCCGGGTACAAAACCCGGATTAGACCCGGCTCTACTGAACCGATTGCTACATTGGGGATCATTTAATTTATGCCATATTTTAACCATTCTAAAATTGTGCTATATGTTGTAATACCTTATCTGGATCCAGAGATATGGAGAAAATTATACATTCCCGTGATCAGCGCAACAATCAGCCCTATTCTGAACATTTCCATGGGAGCCATTCCGCCGCTTTCCATATTCTCAACGACGTGGGAGCTGCAAAAAATGGGAGAAGAAATTTCGAAATTAGTTACACCAAATTATTATAGCATACTTTTGGGAGCTGCAATTTTGTTTTATAATACAAAATTCAAATTTTCATTGAATTCACTGTTTTTGAATTAGGTAAGGAATCCTAATTCAACAACCGTGGATTTTTATGGATTTTAAGTGAATGAAGCCAAACGTTGTGTGGTGTTGTGCTAATAAGCACATTTTCTTCAAAATGTACAAACTGTAGTCCTATTCTGTAACTTTTTAACAATCCGGCAATCGACAATGTTGTCGACACTAAAATTGTTTGCAGTAACGAATGTGCTATTTTGTAAAAATGTAGACAAATTGTCTATAAACTTTCAAAAGGCTTTCAGTTTTGAATGTATTTATAAATAAAACATACACACAAACCAAAGGAAAATCCAATATTGAACATTTTTGTTAATTTTTGAACAACTACTATTTTTGTGTTGTTTTCATAACGACATTTTTAACAAAAGTTGTTAAAATTTGTTAACAGAATACAAAGGTTGTTAACTGTGTTGTTAAGGGGTCGATTATGCATTGCCACTAAACTTGAGTTGCGTTGTCAATTGTCAGCACAACTGAGATTAAATGTTGTATTATTGATGTCAACCCAACTGGGTTGTCGATAAACGTGTTATCGATCAGTTTTTTTTACAGTGTTTTATTTAACTTGCTTTGGTGTGTGTTTAGTTCAAATCTGGTAACTCAATTTTAACACGGTTGCAGTTGGCCAATCGAACTAAAACTTTGCACACTTTTCAGATTTGGATGACAATACACGAATATGAAATCAAAACCAATATTGGTCCATTCTTACAGTATTTTCACGGTGTCTAACTTAACCCAGTTGACCAATCGAAGTAAAACTTTGCACACTTTTTAGATTTAGATGACAATACGTGAATATGAAACCAAAATCAATATGGGTCCATTTTTTCCTATAGCCCCCATATAACGGTACCACCCGATTTCCGGTATTTTGCTTTTCAAATCTGGTAACTCATTTTTCACACAGTTGCAGTTGACCAATCGAACTAAAACTTTGCAAACTTTTCAGATTTGGATGACAATACATGAATATGAAATCAAAACCAATATTGGTCCATTTTTACAGTGTTGTACAGTGTTCAATTTTACATGCTTTTCAAATCTGGTAACTCATTTTTAACACAGTTGTAATTGACCAAGCGAACTAAAACTTTGCACACTTTTCAGATATGGATGACAGTACATGAATATGAAATCAAAACCAATATTGGTCCATTTTTATAGTGTTTTAACGGTGTTTTATTTAAATTGCATTTCAAATCTGGTAACTCAATTTTGACATAGTTGCAGTTGACGAATCGGACTAAAACTTTGCACACTTTTCAGATTTGGATGACAATACATGAATATGAAATCAAAACCAATATTGATCCATTTTTCCCATTTTTACAGTGTTTTTACGGTGTTTTATTTAACTTCCTTTTCAAATCTAGTAACTCATTTTTAACGCAGTTGAACTGAAACTTTGCACACTTTTCAGATTTGGATGACAATATATGCATATGTGCCCATTTTATCCTACAGCCCCCATATAGCGGTACCACCCGATTTCAGGTATTTTGAGGATTTTATCTTCATTTTTGCCTGAATTAGGTGTCATTTTGCATTTGGGATTAGCAATGATACAGACATTTCCCCACCAAAAATTTGTGAACGTACGTCCAGGTTTCGGTATAGCCCCCATATAGCGGTACCACCTGATTTCAAATGTTTTAAGGATTTTATCTTAATTTTAACCCGAATATGCTGTAATTTGGCATTTGGAGTCCCCAATGGTACAGTAACTTCTCCACCAAAAATTGTTGACATAGGTCCAGGTTTTGGTATATCCCCCATATAGTGGTACCACCCGATTTCAAGTGTTTTAAGGATTTTATCTTAATTTTCCAATGGTACAGAAACTTCCCCACAAAAAATTATGGACATAAGTCCAGGTTTTGGTATAGCCTTTATATAACGGTACTGCACGATTTCAGACATTTTAAAGTTTTTATCTTAATTTTCGGCCTAAATTGACTATAATTTTGTTCTCAGTGGTCAAAAAATGTATTTACTAAAAAGTTAAAAATAAAAAATAATTTAAAAAAATTAAGTTTCAGTGTTTTATTTAGAAATGCACTTAAAACTAGAAAATAATTTGTCGCTTAGCCTCAATAAATATATTTTTTTCTCATGATGGAATCTCTCAAATAAAACGCTTGCATTTAAATTATAAATGGTGGCAAAATTAAAAGGCAAGCGTTTTATTGCACTCAATTTATCACTTAGTATTTCAAACTGTTGTTTTATTATTATTTTCACCATATTTTTGATACACAAAATTTATTAATCATGCAAATAATCAACAATTGTTTAAAAAATGTTTTTTCCTTTCAATTTTACTTCTTGTTTCTTAGAAAATATTCACTGCAACTGAAAAAAACTGGTTGCTGAAAAATAGCCGGTTCGTCAACTGAGATTCGCAACTTCAGTTGAAGGTTGCCATTCATAAAGTAATTTTAACAACTCCACTCAACGATAACTGCTATTGATAATCGACCCCAAAAATTAGTTTCTCGAAAAAATAACAATATCGACTGTCGTTAAAAAGTTAGAGAATAGGCCCACTGGTGTAAGCATTTTTTACAGTGTTTTATTTAACTTGCTTTGATGTCCGGTTAGTTCAAATCTGGTAACTCATTTTTGACAAAGTTGCAGTTGACAAATTGAACTGAAACTTTGCACTCTTTTCAGATTTGGATAACAATACATGAATATGAAATCAAAACCAATATTGGTCAATTTTTACAGAGTTTTAACGGTGTTTTATTTAACTTGCATTTCAAATCTGGTAACTCATTTTCCACACAGTTGCAGTTGACAAATCGAACTAAAAATTTGTACACTTTTCAGATTTGGATGACAATACATGAATATGAAACCAAATCCAACATGGGTTCATTTTTTCCTATAGCCCCCATATAGCGGTACCACCCGATTTCAGGTATTTTGAGGATTTTATCTTTATTTTTAGCCCGAATTGGCTGTAACTTGGCAATGGCACCCCCATAGGTACAGAAACTTCCTCACTAAAAATGATGGACATAGGTACAGGTTTTGGTATAGCCCCCATATAGCGGTACCACCCGATTTCAAGTGTTTTAAGAATGTTATCTTCATTTTTAACCCGAATAGGGTATAATTTGGCATTTGAGTTCCCAATGGTACAGAAACTTCTCCACTAAAAATAGTTGACATAGGTCTAGGTTTTGGTATAGCCTTTATATAACGGTACCACACGATTTCAGGCATTTTTAAGTTTTTATCTCATTTTCGGCTTTGTAGCATATAACGGGTTAAAATGTGGTGGATGTTATTAACTAACTTGTACACTGCAGCTGCACGCTTAAACACGGCCTTATAGCTCGTCGGATGGGTTGGGTTCATCGGGCTGCTAAGTCAGTTGTACCACAGTACATAACAAATATCTTTAGTTCATTGCGTGCACAGACACTTTTTCTTCGAGTGTATGAAGGTTTGAAATATAAAGTGATGTCAGATTAGAGCTGGCAAACCATCGATATTCCCAACATTAGATATTTTCGATATTATATTTTAAAATATCGATTGCTATTGATATTATCGTTACGTTATTAACACCATAATTTGGAGATGAAAATGGCGGTATGTCAATGCTTTTCTTGACATTTTGCACAAGTAGTTCACAGAAATGTAAAAGAGAATAAACAATTGCTTTTATTTTATAAAAATATTAAAAAATGCATTTTGCTTTTCCGAAAAATATGTACGTGTAACTACGAACTAACTTTCTCACACACACAAAACCGAAAAGCAGCGAAATTTCTATTTATTTCAATGAATTTTAGGTTGCGAATTTTTGTTCCGATAATATCGATAGGCAAAACTATCTATCGATATTTAATTTTTAAAAAATAATCGATTTTATCGATAGTGCCACCGATTTTTTGCCAGCTCTATGTCAGATATGTTTAGGAATATAGATAGAGGACGGAAAAAAAAACTTAGAAAAGGGAAAAAATAGAAACGATAGATAGAAAAGAAGAAGACTTTTTAATGATGTATAGAGCGTGGTGGTATTACGCCCTAATGCCCACCTCAACCATAGTCACAATGCTAAGTCACTAGTTTAACCTCCAAAGAGAGTTGTGACCCCAAAACAACTTCCGGCAAGCACCTCTACATGGGGTAAATCAAAAAAGTAATCGAAGATCTACTCGTAATTCATATTGAGTTTTATTTCCATGACACTTTCTTCTTACAAATTAAAAAAAAAACTATCTTAAATAAAGGTAAGGTTTGAAACATGAACGTTTCTTCAGGCTAAGCAACAAGATATCAACAAAATCAAATGGGAGGAAATCAATGATATGAAATGAGCTTAAATTCATGCTATATATAGACTATATGCTATAAATATGCGTAGATGAATATTGTTCATGCAAACTTAAAAATTAATAACTAATATATAATGGAAAAAAACAATAGAATCATTTTGGATAATATCGAGGTGTCGAATGTCATTGAATGCTTGTAACATTTATATGGATTTGCTGAGCGGAAACGATGAAAAAAAGCTGATTCATCCAGAAAGAAGCATGATTAACTATATTATCTGCAATGATGATTCTAGTTTGTCCATATAAATGTTTAAAATTCAAGGGCATTCGGTATAAATGGCATTATGGTACACATTTTAATGACAAAAGCGAATCTTTAATGTATGATTTAATTTACCATCACTGATCGGATAACCATGCAAAACAATTAAAAATATTAAATGTGCCAAATCAAAGATTGATATAGCATTGCTGTTGTGTTCTTTCTTTAAATCCAGGTGATGGTTCAGATTAGAATACAATTTCTCTTCAAGTAGCAAAATAACCATTGGCAAATGTTATGGTTTCTTCATATCACAATACGATCAAAACAAAATAAATAAAAATAACAACACTTACATTACTTGTGGCTCCCTCGCAGAAAGTACTTTCGGTGAGCGGCAGCAGTGGTTTTGGTGGGTGACAATTCTGTTATAATGTGGATTGTATTACATGATCAAATTTTGCTAATAAGAGAAATTAATCTTCAATTAAGAGCTTAACTTGAGTGTGTGTGTGTAATTGAGAAATGTTGCTGAAGTTTAAATACGAATGATGAGAAATGTTGCTGAATGGATCTCAAACTGATCCATCAACGATCTTCTGTTTCATCAGTAGATATCTCTCACTTCACTTACACTTTTTAACAAAGAAGAATTACAAAAAAACCGTAATAGACATTTGGCCCATGCAAAAAAAAAAAAAAAAAAAATTACACGCGGTACATTTTATAAATGATGGTCATTAAAAACTGTACCACTTTCAGACAAGCTAACGATTTTTTCTTTCTTCTTTTAACACAATATTGGCTTAATTAACACTATTCTTGTAGTAATCTCTGTATTTCTTTTTATAATGTAAATGAGTTTTAGTATGCAAGAATTCCACAAAAATGTGGATCCTCGCCAATTAAGCAATTTCAGTATTGTTAAAAATGGATTTGCTTATAATAAATTTTGCAATTAATTGTTTTCTGCAAAATTATCTCAACACACTAAAAACCATACCATACTTATTTTCACTAACGTTAACACTAATTGTGGATTTGAAGACGGGTTTTCCCGGTTTGGTTTTTCAAACCAAGTTTTAGGGATTATTTAGCTATTAATATTATTAATTTTTGGCAAGTCTTTCCGAGATTTTAAGACTCGATCGGTGAATGTTGATTTACATTCCTCTTCTTCTTTCTTTTTCCCCACTCTTGATGGGTGTGCGTTTGATTGTGAGTATTCTTTCAACGTTAATGGATATGATGCTATGAGGATGGCAAGCAAAATGCAAACTAATGCAGATCCGCAGAACAGCCAAACACAAGGCAAGGTATTACAGGAATTGCGACTCTATCGATTTTAATGAGAGCGAAAGCTTTTAATTTAGAATTCTCCTGTAAATACGTGGTTCAAAGCAGGTCTGTAACAAAGGGGAATAATTGAGGAGAGATTATTATTAGTCTCTCGAATTGGTTAGGATTAAAATTTGATTTACCTTTCGTGTTGATGAGTTTCGATTTTTGTGTGGCTGAGTTATACATGTAATAAGACTTACAATAGCCACCAAATATTTTAAACCCTGTAGATTTAATTAGAGAATCAAATCTTGAATTGCCTTTCAAATACATTAAAAAATTAACTTCTTACACTTTTGGAAATCCAATAGAAGTATTTTGGCAAAGTTGGACAAAAAAATTAAACTTGTCTTTTTTTTAGAAAAATGCAAAGTTGGTTAGGTTGCAAATCGTTTGCACTTAGAATGATCTTCTTTGCTTTAATTAAAACGACAAAATGGACGAATAAATGGATCCCTGGTTGGACTAAACCCTCGACATTGCATGGCATTAACGTTTCTATTCCAACGTTTGAGTTAAAAACTATGAAGCATTTTACCAAATAACCAGAAAACTGATAGGTAAGATTATCTTGTCTATGGCTCTTTTCAACGCCAGAGGGCGTATGCGGATACGTTAAAAAGGGCTATTTTTGAATTTGTGTTCAATTGCGAAAAAACATCAGTAGTCAAACAGGGCAAGCGCCACTACAGCTTAATTGACTATAATTTTGTTCTCAGTGGTCAAAAGATTTACTCCCAGTTTATGTATTTCGAAACGAAAATGTGTTCGCATGAAACACACCCAAACTTTAGTTTTGGAAATATTATTGCCTTTGCTTTTCCTTCAAAACAAAAAACAAATTTGAAAAACACACTCAAATTTGGTAGTTTTTCTTGCGCATTCATTTTCTTATCGACATACATGAACAGGCCCTAAAATAATAATTAAGTAAGTTTCATTGTTTTATTTATAAATTCACTTAAAACAACACCATTTTCACATGTAATTCGAATAATTTTAGTTGTAATTCGAAACTTTTCATTTGTAATTTGAGAATTCCAATTGAATTTCGAATTATTTCATTTGTAATTTGAAAATTTAATTTGGAATTCGAATTATTCCATTTTATATTGGAATTATTTCATTTGTAATTTGAATTTTTTCATTTGTAATTCGAATTATTTCATTTGTAATTTGAATTTTCTTCATTTGAAATTGGGTTTGGGTTTCAAGTGTCAATTCCACAGCGCAAACGTCAAATAAATCCTCATAAAGTGGGTTAATCCGGCAAAAAACTCTAATGCAACCGTACTGTTAGTCATTTGATAAAAACTAGAAAGTTATAAACGAAAATGTTTAAATTCGTAAAGTTTGTATATATTAGTTATATTAGTTATTTTCCAATATATTTTAATAATTATTGCCAAAAATTCTTTTGAAATTGATTTGCTTTATTTGCTGTGCTGCCTTAATTGAATCTCTGCAAAAATCTACTAATTTTACTATTTTTTCGATAACATAAAGGAAATTTTTATTTGAAAATTTTGCTTTTTAGGCGAAGATCATTTTTAGTATTAATTTTTAATTAATTTCTCGTTGGAATCGCTCTTAATGATCAATAATGCAAGTGAAAAGGGAAAGTCAACGATTCGAACCCACACACCCACCACTATGTGACATGCATGTTTCGCCTTCGGTAAAGGCTCTTCAGACATATCGGATGTGGAGCTCCTTCGCTGTCCTCGAATTTTTCTTCTTCCAAATGCATTTTGTTTTTTACAATAACAATGGGAATTTTCCCTTTTAGTTTTGCTTTCAGGACAAACGCTTGGCGCTGCCTTTGAAAGTAATGAGTTTGGCTCTGAACGCTAACACGCCGTGACAACACTTTTTTCCTGTGTTTTTCAAGGACGTGGGTTCAAACCCAAGCCTCGCTCAGCTGATTTTATTTTTTGAAAATTTTGCCTTTTTAGGCAAAGATCATTATACCACACACCACTATGCACAGTGGATCCACCCATTGGCCAAAAAAAATTAATGTCAAAATTTTGGTACAACATCTGGCAATTCAGACAGCTATGGCATGGATCTTTTTAAAAATATATTAATTTTTGTTTCATTCGAACGCGATCTTTTTAAGAATAGCTTCAAAAGTCGGAACATTTGACTAATATTTTTTGTTGTGAGTACAACCTATATTTTAAGTACAAGTAGATATATTCAAAATATCGCGAAACTAATACATATAGCAAAATATTATAGTGGATTTTGAAGAAGGAGGTAATAGCTTAATTTTCATTAAAAAATAGTGTTTTAGCGTGTTGTGGAATTCTAGTTAGCTGCATATTTTCTTAGTGCATTTTGTAATGGCAATTCGATCATATACTTAAATTTGGGATTTTATGTTGTTTTGGAAATTGTTTTGTTTTCCCAAGCCTATTTTTGAATCATAAGATAATCGGGACCTTTGTTCATGTTATTTTGTAATAACAGCATAAAACAATTCTTACCGTATACCCCCTCCAGAGGGGAAAGGAGGGACAACACTCTTCGCAGCAGCATAAAGCTGTAACCGGCGCAGTGGCTTGATTTTTACACTCTAAATATTTTTGGCCACTTTCTCCATACAAGTGGATCCACTGTGCTATGAGGGGAGGGTATTATAAGTTGGTTTTGGCCAAAAAGTTTAGTTCCGAAACGTCATAAAACTGCGTTGTTTCAGTTATTGCTCGTGCATTGTGAAAGTAAACTATCTATTCAGAGTTTCAAATGCACAACAGCGACGTTACGGAATAGGATGTGATGTGGAATAGGATGCTTAAGAGATTTACAAAGCAACTGATGTTTTGAAAGTCAGCCATAGCCTTCCCCTCAGTCTTTAGGCCAGGGTACATATATACACATACATACGGGCAAAATGTGCCTCATCGAAATAATGGTTTTAGACCCCAAGTATGTTTGGGCGAAATCATTTTCAGACAATTTGGAGTAAATTTAGCAATGTCCGTCTGTCTGTAGCGCACGCTAACTCTCGAACGGATCAATTGATTTGGTCCAAAATTTTGCCTTCGTAATATATTGTCTATACACTTTCCTGGAACTGGAGATAGACCCAGAGCCAGATTGAGCAGAAGAACGAACACACAAATATACAATAATAAACACTGTTACAACAACAAAAGTTCAGCTTTTTTGTTGGTGTGCAGTTTAGGGACTGTTCGAAGGTCCTTTGAATATACAGCATAGTCTCGATAATCCGGACACCACATGTTTCGGCGATGTCCGGATTACTGAGTAGTCACAACAACATACAATTTTGTAAGTTAAAATCATTAATATCAGACGTTTATTAGATAATAACCTGACATCTAAGGTAAACGAAATCATATTAAACAAATATCACGGGCTGCGACCGTTTTAAGCAAATTTAGTTCTTAATTTTACTATTCCAGCGTAGTTTAGGTGACATTTCCTGTGCATTTTTGTAGTCGAAAACTTCTCTACAATTGGTGTATATTTATTTATAGTTTTTTTTTTTTTCAAGGATATAAATAAACTTGGTAGCCCATGTACACATATTGTTTTTCAGAGTCCATGGGACATGAGCCTCTTACGACTTGAGATATAACTTCGGAATTCAAATGAACTCATATCATTATTATTTTGTATATCAAAGGATGAAAATAAAAGGAGTCATGCATTTTTTAAATAACTTATTGCAATTCCTATACAGGAACTGCGATTCTCCAACTCATTTGTTTGCGTTACCGAAATCGGTAAAATTAAATTGCCTACAATTTCGGTAATTAATGATATTTTTCAGTAAGTTAGCGATCAAAAAGTAGTCGTTAAGTTCTGTTAAACATTTCTAGATAAAATATCATTGGAACTCATTACACAGTTCTAAGGGACTTTCTCACTAATTGGAGGCCTAATGAACTAATTCCTTTAGAGGAAAGGAACACCCAACATCGAACTACGAGGGCAGTTCGGAAACTTCTTAGCCTAGCACAAAAAGCGCGGTATAAACAGAAAAAAGTTAAGTGTTTTGGAAACTTCCATCTCTGTTATGAACACATGTTAAATTTTATTCTAGCAACTCCTTCATATAGAAACAGGTGTTCAAAAAAGACGCATCCGCAATTTTTTTACAATGGAAAAATTAGAAATGCGTGCTGTCATTAAATATTTACATAAAAAAACTTTATCGGGAAAAGAAATTCATAATGATATGGTGAATGTGTTAGGTGAAAGTGCTCCTTCATATGCAACAGTAAAAAATTGGGTTGCTGAATTTAAACGTGGTCGTACAAGCATTGAAGATGAACCACGTAGTGGACGTCCAAAAACAGCAACAACAACAGAAATTGTAGCCAAAGTGCATTATATGGTATTAAATGATCGACGAATAAAAGTGCGTGAAATTGCTAATATCATGGGCATCTCAAATGATCGAGTCCATTTAATTTTGCATGAAGAACTACAGATGAAAAAGCTTTCTGCAAGATGGGTGCCGCATTTGTTAACAGTCGATCAAAAACGCATAAGAATGTACATTTCTCAAGCTTGTTTGGATCGTTTTAAGCGAAATAAAATGGATTTTAAGCGTCGTTTCATAACTGTTCATGAGACATGGATCCACCACTATACTCCAGAGACAAAAGAACAATCCAAACAATGGACTGAAGCTGGAGGAGTGCCCCAATGAAGGCAAAAACAATTCAATCGGCTGGTAAGGTTATGGCAACGGTTTTTTGGGACTTCAAAGGTATTTTATTGATTGACTATCTGCAAAAGGGTAAAACAATAAATTCAGAGTACTATTGCAACCTTTTGGATCAATTAAATGTACAAATTCGAGAAAAACGCCCTGGCTTACAACACAAAAAAATAATTTTTCATCAAGACAACTCACCAGCGCACAAGAGTGTTTTAACAATGGCTAAAATCAACGAATTAAAGTACGAGTTGCCTGACCACCCACCTTATTCTCCTGATTTAGCTCCCAGTGACATTTACTTGTTCTCAAATCTAATAAAAATCCTTGCTGGCAAGCGATTTACCTCAAATGAAGATGCAATTACAGTTGTAAACCACTATTTTGAAGACCTTGAGGAAAATTATTTTAATCAAGGGATAGAATTGCTAGAAAAGCGTTGGACTAAGTGTATTGAAGTTTCAGGAGATTATACTGAAAAATAAAAATATTTTTGAAAAACTAACTATTCTCTTTCATTGATAAGCTAAGAAGTTTCCGAACCGCCCTCGTAGGCTACCCAGCACTAGGTTTAAAATACTGTTGCTTATCATCGATGGTTGAAGGGTAGAAAAATCATTCGACAGATTCAAATAGTTAATTCCATATTGATGTTGGCCGAAAACTTTGAATTTTTTTTTTTATACACCAGTTGCTATTGCTAGAAACAAAAACGTCAATGAAATAAATTAAAATCTAATGCTCAAGATTGGGAAAAAATATTGATGTCCGGATTATCGAGGTACGAAAAATATGAGATGTCCGGATTACCGAGTCTACAATGTAAAAAATTCTAGTGTCCGGATTACCGCGTTGTCCGGATTAACGAGTGTCCGGATTATCGAGACTATACTGTATAACAGATGCTACTTCTTGTGGTCCTGTTTACAACGATATTATGTTTTTCGTGTGTAAGTCCATGTTTTCTGTGTAAGTTCATGCATAATTTTTTGGGGAAATTTGGTTGTGTAGCCGGTATTCGACCTGCCCGTAGATGAAGGATTCAGTTCACATAGGCTGCGGGTACATCTCTGGCGGCAAAGCTGACTGGTACTTTTTTACTTGTTATTGGAAGCTTTTCCCTAAGAGCGCATCTAGCTTTTCTGCGAATGAACAAATAATAGGAGAGGTTGACTAAATGTGCTAAAAACAAATGTCTAATTTAAAAAATGAATGGGAAGTGTTGTTTTCCCAAGCCATAGTCCATCTCTTTTTGGACCTTTTGGTCATTACGTCAGGAAGCAAGGACTTGCCCATGTTTGAAAGAAATATTACGATATGCAAAGTTTTGATGAATATCAATTACTTTTTTCAATTATTGTGATCACCAGCCATTTATATTGGTCACTGTAGGATTTTTAAAGCTCTTCGACCAATATGTCTGGAGCATGGACTTGACCACGAAACACATATCATTGTAAACAGGACCACAAGGAATACGTTTGGTATGCATTTTAAAACTATCCTCGAACAGCCATTAAACGGCACTTAAGCAAACGTTTTGTGTGGAGGTACTCGAAGGATTGAAACGATATAGCCCATACCTGATCTAGACCCGAAATAAATGTTACGAGCAAACATTTTAGGACCAAATCAGTTGATCTGTTCGAGAGTTACCGAGCACACAATTTTAGCGAAAATGTTTGAGGAAGTTGTGCAAGATATGACCCATTCCCGAAATTGATCAATGTTTGGACATATTCGGCTGATCCGTTCAAGAGTTATCATCCAGCCAGACGCACGTATAGGCATAACTCGACTCCTAATTGTCTGAAAATGTTTAATTTAAAAATTTGAAATGAAATTGGTTTAGAATTTGAATTCTAAATAAACCTGACATGTGTATATTTTAACGTATACATACAAAGTTTTTCAAAATCATTTTGTCAATGAAGGGACGGCAAAGCGAATGCAACTCTGTGAGCTGTGAGCGTGAGGTTACCTTGAATGATTTGGTCTGTTCCTTTACTTTTGAAAATGGTAAAACCGGCAAAAGTAGTAAAAGTTGTAAACTGTTCCCATATGAATTGTATGGTGTCCGAAGTAAAGGAACGCTTTTCGAGTAAAAAGTGGTAAATCTTGAAGATTCTTGCACGTAAAGGAACAGAGCTTTTGTATCATGGGCACATTCATGGTGTAAGAAGTAAGGTGTTTGCATGAATTAGAACAACTAACAATTTTACAATAACAACATGTTTTTTAGGTAGGGCTCTCATACAACTACAAACATATTTTTGGTCTGTTCCGGTACTGCAAGAATCTACAACTTTTTACTAGTTTTTTCCGATAACATAAAGGAAAAAATGTTATCGTAGTAAAAAATAGTAGCTTCTTGCAGGTTCTGGAACAGAGCCTTTATTATTGTGTTGGTTTTGAGGGCCAAACCTATAGCTCTGCGTGTTGCGTGTGCGTTCAAAAATACAAAAACAAAATACATGAATTTCAATTTGAAAAACAATTCGTATAAATACATTCTACAATTACACGGATAAGCTAATAATTAGCATACACATTCATTATTTTCAAGAGAGTCAAGTTTCGTTTATTCTCCAGTGGCTACACAAGAATTTATAATTCAAATATGATGTTTTGTTCGAGTAATGTTGGTTTGTTGGGTTGTCTTGTGTAATGGAAAAAATGTGTGTATTGAAATTTTTCATTTCAAAAACAAAAGCTCTCTTTTTCAATTGTGTGAGTGAGCAAATTGACACACACACCGACAGCAGAAGTGCGCCCTTTGAGCAGCCCTATTTTAAGGCCAAACCAATAACTCTGCGTGTTGCGTTCAAAAATACAAATAGGTTTGGCCCTTATGCGACTTAAATGTCAATGACAACATTTGAATACAAGGGTCTTTCGCAAATAGTTAAGAAAAATGTACAGGAAATAAATGAAAAAGATTTAAAATTTAATTTTAATTTGCATCGAAATTACTCTATACATAAGAAGCTATACAGAAGAAGCTTATTGATTTTGGTGATGATATTCAGGGGGTCGGAATGGGCAAACAACTTATTTGGAGAAAAAGTCAACATTTTATTTCAAAGCGAATACCTCCGCTTCTATATGGGGTATATCAAAAGCAAAACCTGCTAATGAAAGTAGAAAATATCACCTTTGCAACGATGTAACGTAGGTTGTCGAAGATATCGCAATAACCGCTAATAGAACACAACTATTAATTTTGCGATTTTAATAATAATGACGAATACCACAATATTGGTTGGGGACCTTCCAAAAACAAAGGCTGACTATGAAAGTTGAAAATCCTATCTTTATAATGATGCAAAGTAGGTTGGCGTAGGTAGCCAAACAACGGAGATATCTTAATAGTCGGTAATACATCCCATTTTTCCATTTTTTGTAATCACGCTACAGGCCGCAATTTTGATCGGATCGTCACGAAATTTTGGTTATTGATGGGGGTCCCACAGAAGGAAAAAACCTATTGATTTTGGTAATAGTCGGATATTATTCAGGGTTCGGAATGTGAAAAAACGTATATGGAGAAAAGGCCAACGTTTTATTTCAAAGCGAATATCTCTCTTCTGTAAGAGGTATATCGAAAGCAAAACCTGGCAAGGAAAGTAGAAAATATCACCTTTACAACTATGTGAAGGAGGTTGTCATAGGTGGTCAAACAACAGAGATATCGCAATAGGCGGTAATGCATCCTTTATTCCATTTTTTGTGCAATCACACTATAGGTCGGAATTTTTATCGGATCCTCAAGAAATTTTGGGGGTTGAGGGGGGTCTCACAGAGAAAGAAGCCTATTGGTGATTGCCGTACATCCCACTTTTCCATTTTTATTTGAGTTGTACTGACGATGCACTTAAATGCGTTTCAAAGAATTGACCTGTATTAATGAAGACATTCAGAGAAAAGTCGCTAAGCTATCCCAATTTTAATATTTTGAATTTTACCAGTCAAAAGCTAATGCACAGGGGTAGTGGTGTAGGGTATCACATAGTCGGCCACAACCTGACTATAGTCTTGGCTCACTTGTTTTTAGTAATAATTTCTAATTAATTTCTCGTTGGAATCGAGCTTAATGATCAATAATGCATAATGTGAAAAAGGAAAGCCGACGATTCAAACCCACACACCCACCACTGTGTGACATGCATGCTTTCTTTTTCACTTGCATTATTGATCATTACGCTCGATTCCAACGAGAAATTAATTAAAAATTAATGGGTCGATTCCGTATTGCGACACGAGTCGTGTCGCGTTGTCAATCGTCTCTACGACAAAATTTAAAATTTGTAATCGCCGATAACAAGTTATCGGCTATGTAGCGGAGCGTTTTTTATTTTGATTTGAATAAATGAGAAAAAAATATCAGAACAAATTGTAAACAAAAAGGAATATTTTTATAAAATTATAAGCTCAGTGGAACTATTTGTTGATGATAGAGATGATATACTTAAGGGGTTACCCCTAGTTGTGCAGGCCAAAAACTCATTTTTCATGAATTTTTTCCAAAGAAACTATTAATATTTTTAAGTAGATCTTTTTTCTATCTAAAGGAGCACATCTTAAACTACTTCTGGAATTTTTGTTGTTGAAAAATATTGCATAGTCTTGTGGTAAATGGCTACCTGCGAAACCCTTTTTTTTTGTAAAAGCCTTTTGCGGTGCCAACGATAGCTCGAAAACGTTTATTTTTGTGGGCGTTTTAAGAACCTAATAATCTTGTCTTTATGCGAAACAGAAGTTTAAAAAAATCGATTAAAAAATTGTGGTCTGTCAAAGTCAAAATTTCACTTTTAACCAAAAAAATGGAGATTTTTTGCCCAAAATTCGGACAAAAAAAATTAAAAAAAATCAGTCTCGCCAAACAATATGAAAATCGGTCTATTCGTTTTAGAGCTATCGTTGGCACCGACTTCAAAAATGTCATTTCGAGAAACACGCGTTTAAAGTTTCCACGCTACATACAAATCACAATAAATTGTTCCCTTCAAATGCTCATATCTGAAGCAATTTTGCTCCGATCGAGTTGCAATTTTTTGCGGCATACTCTATACTACCTGTAGTGCGATTCTCTAACATATTTTTTGAGTTACCGACAAATGTCGGTAAAATTAAAACGCAAAATTATGGGTGAAAAGTTCAAATAAAAGTTGACGACGGTGTTGCTATCGCTAGAACTTTACGACTGCTTTCTTTTAGTCACTAATTTACCGAATTTATAAGCATTTTAATTTTATCGATTTTTGTTGGTAACTAAAAAAATGTGTTAGAGAATCCCACTACTGTACTTCAAAAGAAGCCAATAATATTTTTTTCGATTTTTTGAAAGTGATACGTAAAGCTAACCCCTTAACGTAGCATCTATAAGAAGACATTTAAGAGGAAATTCGAATCCTTTAGAACTGCATCAGTATTGTGAGTAGATGTTTTGTTTCGAAGAATTATCTAAATGTTTATAATTTAGGTTTAATTGCTATTTTCGGCTGTTCTTTATATAGTAGAGACATTAAAAATTGGCTTTAAAAAGACGATGATCAGCAGCCATGCAGCCACTCCTTAAAGTGTGTGCTGCTTTACGTTTTTTTTTTTTGCAGAAGGAAGTTTTCAGAGATCCCATGGCAATGACTTTTACTTTGGTATGGCTCAACCCACATTGTCAGTGGTATCTGTGAAGTGTTGCAGTCAAAAGAGGAAAAAATTTATTGCAGCTTTAAAATGAATTCACACTCTGCGCCATTCATCTGGTGTACGGGTTGGTGGACCACAACTATTTATTTGCTCCGCAACATCATTCCATACCTCTTTATTCCATTCCATACCTCTTTCACTTGTAGCCTTAGTTTCACCAAAAAGCCTGACTCCACGAGCTACGTTTGGGTGGGCTTCCATTTTTGCAACCAGCATTTCAAATTCCTGTTTTGTAGTAATTTCTGCCATTATAAGTACTCAAACATAAAAAAAACGTATATAATATTAAACAAATTCACTTAAAATAAATGAAAATGTTACTTATGTTTCAATTTTTCGTTTTTATTCACTTGTAAATATGCACGGCGAAAGCTAATTTGTTGTCGCCCGAAAATGAACTTTATGGTGACAGAATTTGACGTCGTCGCGCGACTTTTGCCATACGTAATGTAAAAATTGCATCTGGCAACACAACACGACTCGTGTCACAATACGGAATCGACTCATAATACTAATAATGATCTTCTCCTAAAAAGGCAAAAATTTCAAATAAAAATAAAATCAGCTGAGCCAGGCTTGACCCCACGTCCTTGAAAAAACACAGGAAAAAAGAATAAACAATTCTGATATATGTAAATACAAGCATTTAATTGTGCTAACTTAGGCCTTGTACACACGCTGCGACTTTTGATGCATGCATCACCATTTTTTAGCGGTGTATGAAATGTAAAATTTCATGACTAATCATTTAATATATTAATACCATTTAGAATGTTAAAATTATTTAATGTACATCATGGATTTAAAAGAATGCAATAAAAATAAATGGACTAAACTTCCTCCTTTATTTGATAAGTATGTTGTTAGTTTTTTATTGTCTTCATAGTTGAAACTGAATTGATTGTATTCCAAATGTGTTTTTAAAACATCAAAATGCGAATTGCAGAAAAAAATTAATTTGTTGAATCGATTGGATTAATATTGACGCCGTTCGTTGCTCAATTTGTTGCCCAACATTTCGTAAACATATTTCAATAATTATAATTGTGTGAAAACCCATATCAATACAAAGTAATTGTTGTAATTGAAAACAATAGAAAAAGAAAAGTAAATTTCGGAGTTTTATTACCTGTATCTCGTAGAATGGAATAACCCGAATGTTGGAAAATAAATTTTTACCTAACAATGTTTTTTCCAAAAATTTTGTTATTTACATTTGTCGAGAAATATTTACAAATATTTTTACCTGTTTCAATAATTTTGGTTTAACAATTTATACCTACATGCATTCAACAATCACAACATGTATGTAAAATCGTACATGTTTGTTACAAAAATTACACTTCTTACAATATTACGAAAAAATGCAACCGTGCAAGTACGAAAATGGTGATGCATGCATCAAAAGTCGCAGCGTGTGATATTTTTCCTTTTCCTTTGCGTTTGATATTTTGTTAACGTAAGATATTTGCGTTTATCGCACGACTTTGCGAAAATTAGATGCGATTTACATGGCCATAGTAGTACTTTGCATTTGTTATGTCTCACTGATCTTATTCGCGATGTTTTCAATGGTTCTGATGTTGGTTTACTTGTTGGTCTTGATTTGTCCAAGGCCTTTGATTCCGTTGATCATGGCCTTCTGCTCCACAAGTTGAGGCATAAGTTTGGTTTTTCTCTTTCTGCCTGTAGGTTGATTTCTTCATATCTAGTGGGAAGGTCCCAGTTTGTGGAGCATAGGGGTGTTCGGTCTGATGTTAGTGATGTTCGGCGTGGTGTCCCGCAGGGTTCGGTGCTTGGGCCCCTTTTGTTTATAATGTTTATTGATGACATTGTGGATTCAATTTCGGGTTCTGGGTGTAGTATTTTTATGTATGCGGATGACATCCATGTTTTCTTCAGGAGTGTAAATCTCTTGAATCTGGAGAATTTAGCAAATTCTGTGCTACAATCCCTATCACTTTGGATCTCCTCTAATGGTTTGGCTATCAACTGGGATAAAACTGAAGCTGTTTTTGTTTTTAATACGCCTGTTAATTCTGTAATTCCTAATATCTGTGTGAGTTCTTCTGTTGTTAATGTTGTTGGTGAAATTCGGTGCTTGGGTGTAATCATCGATTCTAAGCTTAGTTTTGTAACGCATATTGATGTTCTGTTGTCTCGTGTTCGCTTTCAGCTTAGGAGGCTTTATAGTCTCCAAGCATATTTACCCCTTAATGTTAGGCGGAATGTTGCTATGTCGTTGTTGATGTCTCATGTAAACTACTGTTTGGAGGTTGTTTCTGAAGCTAATTCTTCTCAAATGCTGCGTGTTCATAAGATTGTTAATTCTATTGTGCGTTATGTGTTTGGTTTGCGGCGTGGTGACCATGTTTCGCAATTTGTTGTTAAATTCCTGGGCTTGTCCTTTGACAAGTATGTTGAATATCGCCTTCTTTTATGCCACTATAGGATAATGAAGGACGTCAACTCTCCCCTCTTTAATAAGTTTGTGTTTAGTCAATACTTTAGGAATCCTCAATTGTCATTTCCTATATTTTCGACGTGGATAGGAGAGCATTCTTTTGTTGTTAGGGTTGCAAGATTTTGGAATCGGTTACCTCTTGACCTACGTAATTTTGCTTTCTCCACCTTTGTTTTTAAGAGAAGGTGTTTTGCGCATCTCCCTAATAGATTAATGTAGATTAATGTTTGTTTACTAGTCACTAGTTACAGGGTATACATATATATTTGTGATTTTTGTGGCTGGGGAGCCATATTTATATTGTTTTTTTTTTTTGGACTTTTTTATGGATGTGATTCCTGTAGACCTTCTATGTTCACTCTAGTGATTGAGTGAAACATAGCATTTATTGTGTAGGGACGTCCCTTGCTCATCTCCCCTCCACTTTTCTTAACAATTGTTAAGTAAAGTGCAGTGGTTAGTGGCTATGAATAGGGAGTCTATTTATATTTGTATTTCCATGAATTCCTTTGATAGTCATTAATCATAGTATGCATAGTATTTATGTATATATTTTATTTATGTATACATATATATATATATATATATATACATATTTAATTTTAATTATTTACTTCTAAGTTCTTGATGTTTGGATATTGTAGTAAGATAATATAAGTTATTGGCCATGTTGGCTTTTTTATATTACAATTGATGAATAAATGAAATGAAAACGCATTAGAGAGTACCAATTACTTCATTCGGTACAATTTTTCTTACGCATCGCAATACAGAGTACCCCCAGCTGTATGTAATGTTTATTGTAATTGGTGAGCCGAAAAACTCATAAAATGTCTTAGTTTTCAGATATTCCCGGTTTGATTACATGTAACATGATCTGGTACCCCCTTGTTGATACTTGTTAGTAGTTAATCCATATTAATAATAAAAGTCTAAAATGTCGCTATTTGTTGTGTCTACCGAAAGATGAAAGAAATTACCGTTTGCTGGTCACAGATATGTACATATTTAATTAAAATAAATAAATTAAATATTTATTAAAGAGGAAATGTTGTTATGGCATTCACATTTTTTGTTGCCTTACCGTAATACCACTTAAAAACATGTTAATATTAAAAAATCCTGAAATTTTAATGCTTTCAAACATCGAGAATTTTTATTCAGTACATTTCGTAATTCAGTTTATTTATTATAATAGACATGGTTTTATGTATATTAATATATTTATGTATGTATATGATCAAATCATAATAATTATTTGGCCATTTGTATTATTTTTATTTACGATTTTATTGGCTTATTCGGTTTTAAATATTTGGAAATTTACTTCGTATAGTGACCACAGTTCTTTCATATTATGATTGTATTGTGTATATGGTCTATAATTTATATTTATGTATGTATGTGAATATGTGGGCGTTTTATAGCGGATTAAACTCATATTGATCATAGGATTAAAAAGCAAAATTGGAGTATATATTTTATTCCAGGGAACAAACGAAAATCTAGTATTTGTTGTTTATTTAAGACCGCTCTAACAGTTGAACAACAATATTTTGTGCAATGTTTGTCACAATATGGCACAGTATAATTTCCACCCACGCATATACAACTTTTAATAATGATCAAAATGTGGATTATCACAGGATTGGAAGAAGGAATCATTGGGGCTAACGACGAGGATCTATAAATTATCAAACATCATAACATTATATGTGTTATTTGAAAAACAAATTTTGCTTTAATAAACCCTATGTCCAACTATACGATAACATCATAGGGACATAATTTGTGCATTAGACTGGCGTATGGCAAGCTAGTATACGGATTTATAACGAAAATATTTCTTCACACCTATTGACCAATTCTAAACGCGTTACAAGGAAAATTGCGATTTTATTTTGGAGTATTGCTAAATGAAACATTCCAAGTTTATTTTGATACGTTATTACCATCTTTTATAACTGTAACTGATCAATCAAAGTAACGAAATATTTTGTGATATAGTTTACTGAGCCAGTATAATGAGCATATGTACATATAACCACCGCTAAACTGCAAATAAACATTCAAATCTCATGTTAAATTTTAATTTTCCTATATGTACGCATTAAATTCAATTATCTTTAACAGAACAATTATATATACAAAAAATGAATCATATAAACATATTATTGAATTTATTTGTTAAACCCTAGTTTAAATGCAGTTAATATTAACCAAGTATGTATTGGCATCTGAAAATAATAATTTACTAATCCTCAGCAAATACAAATACCTTGGTTAAAGTATTGCTTAAACTGTGAATACTTAAGCGGCATTTACACGAGCTAACGCTTTGACTTTGAAAGTTGTGTATAAAGAGCCACCAATATAAGCGCTAGTGTAGAAGTACTCTTATGCACTCACATTTATAAAGTAAAACCTAAAAATGTGAACGATAAATAACACTGTGTGCCATTTTTTGGTTCATGATTTATTAACCATATTCTGACACCGCATCGTGTAGAAGACCAAAAAAATAGAAGACACGTATCTCGCCGTTTTCCCTATCTCATTTGATGCTTTGATGTCAAATGGGATAATTTGTCAGGCTCATATATTCTAAACCGCTAATGGGTACTTTACACGATATGTTATTTTACATATGTGTTGTCACTTTGCATATACATTTTGTATATAAAAAGTGACAACCCATATGTAAAAAACATATAGTGTAAAGTGCCCATAAGTATTTTAATTTGCTCTCGTGTGTAATGTTGTATCTAATCTTATAAAGAACAACAATTGTGAACACATAAAATCTATCAAACTTCATCAAAATCGCCAAGATCAAATGTCTTTTAAATTGTTTCTCGGGTTTTGGTCTACAGATATCAAACCGATCAATTACAATTACAAAAATGTACCATAGATGTCAATAAACAACTTGCTTGAACATGCGAACTCTGTAGAAACGGTCAAAAGGTCCGAATAGCAAAACAAATGCGATATTTATAATTTTTTTTCTAGTTCTGGTCCATAGATACTAAACCGCTAAAACTTAAAGAAAACAGTCAACCACAACAATGTAGCAAATATATCCGTAAACAATTTTCTGGAACATACAAACTGTCTGTGACAGGTTCTAAAAGTTTTATTTTATACCTTTTTCCCCGATTTCGGTCCATAGATACTAAACCGTCCAAAATTTAAGGATACAGTCAACCACAAAAATGTATGTATCATTAACTTGAAATTTACAAACAATTCAATTACACTGCGCAACACTGAAAATGCAAACCACTTCTAATGGACATTTTCTGAAAGTACATATTGGGTTTTATAGCCTCATCTGATCGGGGATTTATTTCAGAAACTAATCAGAATTTTTGTTTGCGGTCTTCAGTAATATTATAGCCCAATAGAACTTACGTGTCAAACGCCATCTAGCGCATCAAAATCGATCAAATATACGAATGGTTACCTTATTTCTGGAATTATGGTCAGTATCAGCTAAACTATTGGGAGTTGAACCAAGTAACCTTCCGCAAAAAATTTCCAAATAATGTGCACATCAATTCTGAAACTCTAAAATACTTATTTCATTTTGTTTAGGTTGTCTTTCAAATCATACTTTCTACAACACAAATTTCAAACAATGTTCACATAGATTGTTTTTCATATTTGGAATTTCAATGCATTGTTTCAAATTAATATGCTAGAAACAACGTGATAGAGGCATTTTACAAGAATATAATGTTCTGAAGATTAAAGCGGATATTTCTTCTAAAGAAAAGTTAACGAAAATTGTAGCAGTTTTGGAGATATGGTGCGAAATATACGGAATAATTGAATTTTTATATACATATATTATGCATTTTGCTGCAATAAATGCAGTTTTTCGACGTGAATATTTCTCCAAATATTTTCTTCCTGCTCTTATGTTGTTGTTGTAGCAGCATATAATGCTGGGTTGGCAGCCGCTGGCCGAAACACTTTTGGTTTCGGGTCAATCCGGTACGTAAGAACCCGCTGCCGTGGGATTGCCTCTTATCTACAACTTTGCTTCCGAGGTAGAAGTTGTTTGCACAAAATTACCTGGAAAATGTTGCACAGTGTTATTCGGGTTTGTTCTGAGACACACTTCAAGCCACAAGCAGTTTGTTCACCCCATTTTCGCTTATTTTTCGAGTATTTAATGGACGGACTAGGGTGTACTCTTCTTTTTAAATACCCTAATGAATCTTAGCCCCAGGAAATTCACATAAAATAGGAGTAAATGGGGTGGACAAAATGCTTGAGGCGTAAAGTGAGAGGTGAAGTGTGTCTCAGGTCTGCTAATAACAAACTGTTCAAAACTCAAAGAAATTTGAAAGGTTTGGTATTTAAAAATCTGACCAGAAAAGAACGGAACGGCAAAAATGAGACAGTTTGTATATTCCAGAAAATTTTTAACGAATATATTTGCTACATCATTGTGGTTGATACTTTTTTGAATTTTGAGCGGTTTAGTACCTATGGACCAGAACTAAAGAAAAAATGATAAAAATTGCATTTGTTTTGCTATTTTAACTTTTGAAAACAGAGTTGGCATGTCCTAGAATGTTGTTTATTGAAATCTAAGGTACATTTTTGTAATTGGTTGTTTCAATTTTGATCGGCTTGATATCTGTAGAATAAAGCAAGAAAAAATTGAAAGAAATTAGACCTGGTAATTTTGAGCATTAAGATGAAATTTGATAGATTGGCTGACTTCCGAATCGTCCGTTTCTTTGTAGTCGTGCATGAAACTAGGGGTTCTTAGATCGAGTTCCATGCTAGAGTAATTTTATGAAATTGCAGTAGTGGGGAACTCGATCTAAGAACCTCTAGTTTCATGCATGACTACAAAGCAAATGACGTTACGGAAGTCAGTCATTTTATGTGATTACAATTTTTGTTCTTTCTGACATAAGCCAAAACTTTGCATACGAGAGCAAATTAAAATACTTAGGGGTTTAGAATGTATGAGCCTGACAAATTGATTGTAGAGGCCTACAACCGCGAAAGTTGATCGGGTAGGGAAATACGGCGATATACATGTCTTCTTTTTTTTGGTCTTTATCACGCTGCGGTGTCAGAATAGAATTAATAATTTTCGTGTCGCATAGTGTAAACTATTAAAGCATGTTTAAAAATTTTGGATTGTCGCTTATAATGCCAACTAAAATATTTTAAATAATATCCGATTTCTCAAGGAATAAGTATGCTTTTTACAATTTGTAATTTTTATAACAAATTTAATTTGTTGAATTTGACTTGATTTACAATACAATTGCAGATGAGAAGATATACATATGCATATATAGTATGTACGTAGTAAATGTATGCTTAAGATTTGTTGTATACAGCTAAGGGGGGTTTGAATCCTTAAATTAAATATGATATTCAAATATAGATTCTATAATGTATTTTTTTAAGTCAGTCATAATCCTGCAAGTACTACAACATACATACTTATATTAATCAGTAATTTCAATTTTACAAATCTTATGTTATAGCACCGAGTACAATACTTTGTGAGCAGCAATAGTAATATAAATGTTAATATGTGTAAATGTTATACTAAGACGATTGTAATACATACTTATTTTTATGGTAAGTTATGCACTGTAATACTAGCTAGTATATTCAATAAAAACTGAAATAAGCAACAAAGTGGAACAAATCTACAAAGATCCTTCGCCAGAAATCTGAAAAGATATAGAAGGTTTATATATTGTTATTTATATTATAGTAATGTATATAGCAAGTGAGAGAATATAATCAAAAGTAAATATGGATATATCTTGTCTCCATATAACGAATAATGCATGCAGATACATATATTATTATCTTCGAAATATTGGTTCACTCAAACCAAAAATGATAAATGTATACTCGTATGTATATGTTTACGTACTTTTCACAAAAGTACTGGCGGAAGTTGGAAAATTTACAAAAACAACCTGTAATTTATAAAAGAACGTTTACATTACGAACTATAAATAACAACAATAAAATGTCCCATCTTAAAGCCGTAAACACATCCAACGTTTCAGTAAAGGTGGGCGTCATTTCTGAAATAAGATTAAAAGAGCAAGAGAAACATAGATCGAATTTTTCTTTATTCTTTCATCAGAAATAAACGCCCAACATTGCTGAAACGTTGGTTGTGTTTTAGGGTTTAAGTATTTTTGCAAAGAGCTAAAGATATTGGACAAAATGCACATACAGTTAAATTTTACTCTTAATCCATAGGAATTTGCTGTATTTTCTTGCATAATATCTCCTACCGGAAAAAATAGTTTATAAGCTTATAGTTGGTATCTTAGAAATGCGTTGCGGGTTTAACATCAGGCTCAATTCGAACATACTCAGTGAGAGCATTCCTTCATTTATGCGTGGTGCGATGTTTATAATGTGCCTACTGAACAAATTACGTAACAGCCCTAAAAAGGATGTAAATGCGCTTTATATTCTTATGTTTTCATGTTAAAACAGTAGTACTGAACAAATTACGTAACAGCCCTAAAAAGGATGTAAATGCGCATTATATTCTTATGTTTTCATGTTAAAACTGTAGTACCTTTGTCTCAGTAGTTTTTAAACAATAAAACTTGTAAAATTTGTAGGAAAGTACGGGAACGGAACTAAAACGATTGCATCATTTCATTTTATCATTAGGATTTCTCAATCGACCATTTGGATTTTTTTCGGAAGTGGAGTACAATTATTCTTAGTGGAAGATACGTCTATATACAGTATAGTATGCAAAGAAAAAATCGAACATTTGAGCGTTGGGACTTTAGCACGTCGTAAGTAGACAATAATTTTGGATGTAGGAATATTTTTTGATTCTAATTAAAATGCAATAGATACATATGGTGCAATAGAAACATATGGCAAATGTTAAACTATTAGGACAACCCAAGTATTAGAGTTTGTATTCGTAGGGCTCACAGAGCATACACATTTCAATTTGAGAAACACGCCTACAGGCGATTAACATTTTATTCAAATTGTTAAACTGTCGTTTAACAAACCACGTTTTTTGTTAATAAGGTGTAGTGTCAATACCTAAACTGAAGGGTATGTCTTTTGTTGATAATATGCGGCCCATAAGTATACTTCCTTCGTTTTCAGTTTGTCAATTACTATGGAAACTGTTCTAATATTCCCGCTATAAACAGCGGTGTTCCTCAGGGTTCGGTCCTTGGCCCCCTGCTTTTCACTTTATATATTAACTAGCAAAGTGCCCGCTACTTCGTATGCGGAATAGATATAAAAAACATATCAACAATATTTAATCTGAAAATATTGTTGAACTAATGACAATTTTAATCAATATTAATTTTTATTTAAGTAATGTTAGTACCACATTATATATATATATATATATATATATATATATATATATATACCAACCGCGATTCTCAATTCCGGCTCTATCAGTTCCTCAAACCCAATTATAGTACTTTACATATAAATACATATATAAGTACGAATTTCCGAAACCTCATCCAAAACTTACACAAATTTCTGCTAACAACTTTACACTATAACAAATTATACCAAATACTGCACCATTTAGTACTTTGTGCATTTTCAAAGCCATCTCCATATCATTAACCCACATACCAACAGTGACTCTAAAAACAAATTTCAGAATTACAGCTCTGCTCCTTACCCCGATACAACATTTGCACCGCTTTAGTACTTTTTAATAAATTTATATTACGCATTCTTCAAACACGTCCATATTCCAACGTTACACACCAATACTCACCCTAACTCCAAAAAATGCACATTCCAGCTCGGTCCCTACACCCAACAACAAATTGTGTACTACTTACTAATTTTCGTATACTTATGGTACGTATTTCGACAAGCACATATCTCAACCCTACACTGACATTAATACAAAATAATAACAGTAATCTTAATTCCAAATCTCAGGATCCGTTCGTCCAATACTAAATTGTACCAAACTTAGTGCAATTTAGTTCTCTTCGTACCCATAAGTACGATTTTCCAAAACTACCTCAAACCTTCACTTTAACAGTAAACCTAACTCCAAATTTCAGGATTCCAGCTCTATCCGTTCAACCAAACTCAAATTGTACCAAATTTAGTACTTTTCGTACCCATAAGTACGAACTTTTAAAATTTCCTCAGTCCTACAGGCCAACAGTAATCATAATTTAAAATTTCAGGATTGCAGCGCTATCCGTTCAGCCAAATCCCTATTGTACTAAATTTAGTACTTTTCGTACCCATAAGTACTAACTTCCAAAATTTCCTCAATCCTACACACCAACTGTAATCTTAATTCCGAATTTCAGGATTCCAGCGCTATCCGTTCAACCAAATCCAAATTTTACCAAACTTAGTACCATTTAGTACTTTTCGTACCCCTAAGTGCGATTTTCCAAAACAACCTGAATCATAGACTTCGACAATAACATTAATTCGAAATTTCAGGATTCGAGCACTATTCGTTCACCCAAATCCAAAATGTACCAAATTTAGTACTTTTCGTACTATTAGTACGAATTTCCAAAACCACCTCAATCCTACACCACCTAATTCCAAATTTAGTACTTTCCGTACCCATAAGAACGAATTTCCACAACTCCCTCAGTCCTACAGTCCAACAGTAATATTACTTCAAAATATCAAAAGTCCAGCTCTATCCGTTCGCTCAAATCGAAATTGTACCAAATTTAGTACTTTCCGTACTCATAAGTACAATTTTCCAAAACTTCCTCTATCCTACATTTAAACAGTAATCTTAATTCCACATTTCAGGATTCTAGCTCTATCCCAATTTATCTATCTATCTATTGCAGCGTCGCCCAAGAATGCCCATCAATGTTTTAGTATGTATACATGTATTTGTGAAGAAAACAACAACCACATGATGTTTTTCGTTTGTTTTTATTCGCGTACACTGTAAGTGAAAGAGAGAAGGAAATTCAACAAAAACAACTCAGTAGGCGCCCTCACTATACTTCCTTGCAAAGAAGCCCGTCTCTGATCTATTGTACCGAATTTAGTACCATTTACTACTTTCCGTACCCAGAAGTACGAATTTCCACACTCCAACAGTAATCTTAATTCCAAATTTTAGGATTATAGCTCTAGTCGTTCATCCAAATCCAAAATGTACCAAATTTAGTACCATTTTGTGCTTTCCGTACGAAGTACGAATTTCTAAAACTACCTCAATCCTACACTCCAAAAGTAATTTCAATTCCAAATTTCAGGATTCCAGCTCTATTCGTTCTCCCAAATCCAAATTGTACAAAATGTATTATTGCCATTTAGTACTTTTGTACCCTTAAGTACGAATTTTCAAAACTTCCTCAATCCTACACTCCAACAGTAACCCTAATTCCGAATTTCAGGTTTCCAGCTCTATCCAATTACCCAAATCCCAACTGTACCACATTTAGTACTTTTCGTACACATAAGTATGAATTCCCAAAACCACCCCCATACCTCAATCCTACACTTCAACAGTAACCCCAATTCCAAATGTCAGGTTTCCAGCTTTATCTATTCAAACAAATCCCAATTGTACCGAATTTAGTACTTTTTGTACACATGTGTACGCATTTCCATACCACCTCCTTATATCAACCCTACTTCTAAACCTTTATTTTCATTCCAAATTTCAAGCTATTAGCTCTATCCGTTCACATACCAAATGGTACTAAATTTAGTACATTTGAGTACTTTTCGTACACTTATAGTTCGAGTTTCTAAAAACCGTTTGGTACATCATTCATTCTATCAGTGACTCTCATTCCAAATTTCAGAATTCTAGCTCTACCGGTTCGCCAAATACAAATTGTACCACATTTAGAACCTTTTAGTACTTTTCGTACCGTTCTAGTTCGAATTTCCAAAAACCCAGCCTTATCTGACCCCTTTGGACCAAGAGTGACCCTCACCGAAAATTTCAAGATTCTAGATTTAGCCGTTTATCCTGGGCGTTGATTATCAGTCAGTCAGTGTGTCAGTCAGTCAGTCATCATTACTGAACTCTTTTATAAGTATAGATGACCTTGATATTTCCCTGATACTGGTGTATGTTCTCCATTCTTTCGTTGTGCTAATGCAATGGATTTATTGTCCATTATTAATTCAACATTGAGTAATGTATAGACATCGGATTTTGCATATTTGCGTATTTTTTAATAATAGAGATACGAAGATTCTGATTGGACCAAAATTCGTTTCAAAGAAATCTAAATTCAATGGCAGGGTCATATTTTGTATTTATTTTGCATATTTGCATATTTTGCATATGCACAAAATATGCAAAAAATATGCAAAATATGCAAAAAATATGCAAAAAAATATGCAAAAAATATGCATAATATGCAAAAAATATGCAAAATATGCCAAAAATATGCAGAATATGCAAAAAATTGCAAAATATGCAAACAGTTTTTGGCCGAAAATCGTCATAAAAGTCGTAAAATTGACAATTAAAGTTGGAAAAAATCATCAAAGCAACTTCAAAGTGTCCTAAATTAAGAATATTGGCCGTTTAACGTCGCTTTTTTAACAGAATGTTATGCTATTGAGACCCCTTATCACAGTGTGGATTTAAAAATATGGTTATATGTATATTGTAATACCATTTTCTTTATTATTAACCTATTAAGAAATATAAAATTTTTTAGATTGTCAAATATTTTGTGTAAATTTAAATATTTTCTTTGTCTTAATTTGTTGAATTAGTCTGCTTTTGACTCAAAGGGAAAACATCGATGTCGGAATTTTTATGCCGCACTCCCCTAAAGTGTTTAGTTCGGTTAGATTTTAAGATTGTTAAAGTTTGAGCACCTTTGGAATATGTTAACACATGCCACTGGGTCCTCGTAGTTATGAAAATCTCAACTTTTTGGCTATTTGACGACTTCAGCTACCCATATCTATAAAACGGTTAAAACTATTTGCCCGTGTTATGCATTAAATTAAATGCCATACTATTCTTAATATTTCTTGTCGAACAACAAAATAAATAAGTAATACTGGATTCAAGACAATAAAGCCAATGTCCCGAAAACGCCTTAGGGTGAAAATGGAGTCTATTGTGAAAAAACCCTTTTTACAGTGTTTAATTTAACTTGCTTTTGTGTCTGTTTAGTTCAAATGTAGTAACTTATTTTCCACACAATTGTAGTTGACCAATCGAACTAAAACTTTGCACACTTTTCAGACTTGCATGACAATACATGAATATGAAACCAAAACCAATATGGGTCCACTTTTTTCTTAGAGCCCCCATATAGCGGTACCACCCGATTTAAAGTATTTTAAGGATTCTGGGTAAATTTTTAGGCCGAACTGGCTATAACTTGGCATTTGGGGTTCCCAATGGTACAGAAACTTCCTCACTAAAAATGTTGGACTCAGGTCAAGGTTTTGGTATAGCCCCTATATAACGGTACAACACGATTTCAGGTATTTTAAAGTTTTTATCTACATTTTCGGCCTAAATTGGCTATAATTTTGTTATGAGGTTCCCAGTGGTCAAAAAAATTAAATGCTGAAAAGTTAAAAATAAAAAGTAGTTAAGAAAATAAGTTACAGTGTTTTATTTACAAATGCACTTAAAACTAGAAAATATTTTTTAATGATTAAATCTTAATTAAAAATTGTGGCAATATTAAACGGCCACCAGCGTTTAATTTGAGAGAATACATCATTAAAAATTATGTTCTAGTTTTAAGTGCTTTTATAAATTAAACATTGTAGCTTAATTTATTAAATTTTTTTTTTTTCTTCCCATATTATCAATTTTTGGGAATGAAAACAAATGTATTTTACATTTTGTTCATATCTAAATTTATTTAAGGGGCTGACATAATGTGATTTTGGAGACATCTGGGTAAAGATGACTACTTGGTGATGAACTCAACTCCTTGCTCTGCTATGTCGTTTACAACTTTCAAGTTGTTTAACATCCTTTACCCTTCCTGGTAATTGATGTTCTGCTGTCAAGTTACAGGATCTTTTTCAAGAAATTCGGATTTAATGCTTAATCTCTTGAACAACAAGTAAGTATACCCTGTAATTGCGCCTGGTAGACTTTTTCTGGAAATTTCGGCAGTTGTTCTTTTGTTATACCCCGGTTACACTTAGCCGGATTAACCCAGTGGGTTTGGATTTCAAATGTCAATTCCATAGCGCAAACGTCAAATAAATCCTCTCGAAGTGGGTTAACCCGGCAAAAAAAAAACTGTAGTGTAACCGTACTATTAGTTTGGTTTTTTCCATCTTCTTCTGCTTGCTTTGTTAAGATTTTTGTCGCATTTGGCTCTTTACGGTAGTTTGAACTATCAGATCAGGCCAACAAATTCAGGACTAAGATACCACAGATGATATATCATTTTGTTATTTCCTTTATCTGATATTTGTTTCGTATTTCAATAAATCTGCAATGCGGTTTAGGTCTTTTTTTGGACATAAAACATATTTCTGAATTTCGCTTCCACTATTTGTTGTATTAAACTCAATCTATTGTCCCTAATCCTTTTCAACCCATTGATTATGTTTACCCAATCCATCCAATATTATATCTACATAACCATTATCTTGTTCATTATAGGTTTTGTAAAATCAATAACCCACACTCTCATTTATAACACTCACTTGTTGTCCTTTGATACAAAAAAAAAAAAAAAAACAATAAACAATACAAAATAAATATCAAAATATCGAAAGATGAAAACACAAAGTGCTTCTACGACCTCTTGTTCTTGAGAAGTCAGCTGGGAAGTAGTTTAAAAACATTCTCGCCTACATCGAACTTCGATTTGTCAATCGCAGACTATTCTTATAGAAATCGCGTGAATATGTTTGTTTGATGTCCGGATGTGCTGCCAAACTTGCAGTCAAAAATCCCTCTCAACAATACTTCTTATAAATCTGTACGCAGGTACAGAACTGTCGACTTAATATCTGCTCAAGCTGGTAAGACCCCAGTATTCTAAGCATTCGTACACTGCTAAGTCTTGTTTCTCCCCTGAGCTACTGTCAGTTTCAGGAACGCCCAGGAGTCGTTCTTTCTGCACTGTTTTGGGAATACCATACCATGTCAGTGCACGCAAATAGCCTTGTTTTGGGGTATCTTCCTTGAAGTTGTTGCTAGTATTTTTCGCTGTTGATTCTCCGGAATAAACGGATAAAGCTTCTAAATATCATATATTTGTTGGGGTCCTCTCCGAGAGCTTCTACTGTTGAAAAAATGATACGACTAACGTTCCTATAGGACACTTTACAGGGATCCAGCAGCAATGACAATTTCATGGTTTGGAGTTTTTGTTGAAGCTGCGCTTGATTATTTTCGGGACAGATGGTTCTTCAGATTCTACGAAGCGTTTAGCATCAAAAGAAGACCAAGACCTCATTGAAAATCTATTGAAATACGAAAACATAGACAGAAAAAGGAAATAAAAAATGATAAATCACCTGTGGTATCTTAGTCCTGAACTTGTTGGCTTGGCATTGTTTGAACCGACAGTGCAAACCACCGTAAAGAGTCAAATGGCGACAAAAATCTTAACAAAGCGAAGATGGAAACTTCTCCGGAAATATTCGACCCAAACTTACAAAAGAACAACTGTTCGAAATTCATAAAAAAGTCACATTAACTCCGAGTCGAGCTCACCACAGATTACAACCAATTAATTACAAAGGACGAACAACTAAAACAATGCGTTCTCCAAGTAGTCGGCTATACCCAGATATGCTTCATTTTCGCCGTAAGGCGTACGTAGTCACGTTAATCGGGAACTGGCTTTCTATCTCGAATTCAGTAATACTTACGCATTTTGTTTTTGAATATAAAATAGACAGAATGCACGGTGCTCTTGAAACAATTTTAAATGGGAGGTGCTTACACCTCGGAAGTTTTTGCGGATTCTGAAACTACAACGTTTATAGATGAGAACAATCAAAAAACAAAAAAAAATCGCCGGAGCGCTTTTTAAATAAATCGCGATTTAAGTTGAAATTTTTAGGGGTTGTTTAGTTTTTCGCAATTTTTCTTAGAAACCGCATTTCCTATCAAAATGGAACTTAAACAAATGTTGTAGCTATGAAAATTCTCTACAAGATTGACCTTTATGGTATTCTCGTCGGATTTACCGTTTTTCAGATATAGAAGTTCAAATTGGGACAATTCAAATTCAATTCAATTCTGTATCGCCCCCTTATAAAAAATGTCATAACTTCAAATTCCCAACTTAAACTTATATATCTAAAAAAATGTTACAACTTGGTATAAGTTACTTAAGCCAGTCTTGTAGAGAATTTTCCCAGCTTTAAGATTTTCTCAGGTCCCATATCGATAAGACTTACCGTATTCAAGCAGAATCGCGAAACCCTAACAAAAAAACCTAAAAATGTAAACTGAACTTCTTTATCTCAAAAATGGTACAGGCTGGGAACAAATGATAAACGTCAATCCTATAGAGAATTTTCACAGCTACAACATTTTCTTTAGCTCCATTCCGATTGGACTTGCGGTTTCCAAGCAAAATCGCTAAAACCTAAAAAACACTTAAAAATGTGAATTTTGACCGCGATTTATTTAAAAATCACTACATCGATTTTTTCTTGTTTTTGGATTTATCTCATCTATGAGCACTGCTGTTTCAGAATTCACAAAAATGTTCCCTGTGTAAGCGGTTTTCATCAAAAGTTAGTTAAGGCGCACCCTCCATGACATTGTTTTATAAGGGGGCGATACAGTCAGTGCATTGTCCCAATTTGAACTTCTATATCTCAAATATGGTAAAAACTACGAAAATACCATAAAGGTCGATCTTATAGAGAATTTTCATAGCTACAACATTTTCTTTAGTCCTATTTTGATAGGACTTGCGGTTTCTAAGCAACATCGTGAAAACCTAAACAACCCTAAAAATGTCAACTTAAATCGCGATTTATTTAAAAAGCGCTCCGGCGAATTTTTTTGTTTTTTGATTTTTCTCATCTACAAACATTGTAGTTTCAGAATTCGCAAAAACTTCCGAGGTGTAAGCACCTTCCATTTAAAATTGTTTCAAGAGCACCGTGAATGGCCTTTAATTTAATGCATAATACTGGCAAATAGCTTTAACCGTTCCACAGATATGGGTCGCCGAGAGAGACCAGATTTTCATAACTTCTAGGCTCCAGTAGCACGTGTTAACTTATTCCAATGGTGCTCAATTGGCAATCTTAATCTTAAATCTATCTAAAATCTAATCTAAGTAAAAAGTTTAGGCGGCCCCCCGCCTAAAAAAATCCGACATCGATTTCTTCCCTTTGAGTTAAAACCAGCCTAAAGCTACAAATTAAGACAAAGAAAATATTAAATTTACATAAAATGATTGATATTTTATCAAATTTTATATTTTTGCTTAGTTTAACAATACAAATAGTATTACAATACCATATACCCTACACCACACCGTCGTAGGAGGTATCAATAACACAAAAACCTGCTAAAAAATCGACGTTAAATGGCCAACAGTCTTAATTTAGGACACTTTAAAGTTTTTTGATGATTTTTTCCCAACTTTAATTGTAAATTTTACGACTTTTTTGACGATTTTCGACCAAAAACTGTTTGCATATTTTGCATATTTTTTGCATATTCTGCATATTTTGCATATTTTTTGGCATATTTTTGCATATTTTTTGCATATATTTTGCATATTTTTTTGCATATTTTTGATATGACCCCAAATATCGAAAAATTGACCCTCAAAACGCCTAGATCCAAAATTTGAGTCCAATCGGATGAGAAATAAAAAACATGCAAAAATCCGATGTCTAGTAATGTAAATCAATGCGGATGGAGCATAACAATTGTCTTTACTGTTTGGCTCTGTACGCCAGAGTAGTCATTTATTTAGAATGTATATGAATGATAATAGGTCTGTACGATAACTTCGCAAGTAAAAAGTACCTGCAAGTACTCAGCAAGTTCTCAGTAACTTCTCTCCAATAATTTTACTCTCTCGAAGCTAAAAATTTGCAGAATGTTATCCAACAACAATTTGCAAAAACTAGCAAGAAGACAGCTGATTCGACAAACAAGAAGTTTGGCGGATAAGAGGAAGGAATAGTGGCGGATAAGATTTAATTTAACAATCGAAGGTTGTTTACGAAAACTATTTGATTATCCATTGCTACAAAAATAATTCTCTTTCCATATCATAAATTAACGGCTGGTCGTCCACATAGTGTTCCTCCTATTCCAGGGATGCGCCGCTTTTTGCTGGGATTTTATATCTTAGAAATAAAACAATCACCACAAACTACAAAATAAAGTTATTTTACAAAATGAGTCGTTTTCCATAATTTATTTAGTTATCTCTTCTCTTTTTTATTTTGTAATTATTTTTATAAGCAAATGTTTATGTTTTTGCCAAGAATTGCAAAGTTCGCCACAAGACATTCGAATTTAAATCAGCTGATCAAAGTTGCAAATTCTTACAAGGAAAATTTTGCTTGCAAAAACTTGTAAGTTCTCAGTCACAAAACTCTCCAAAATTCTCTCCAAATTCGCTCTCTTTTACTTTACAAGTTTGTTATCGAACAGCATTTTGTAAAAGTTTGTACAAATGTGTACAAACTTTTGGGTTGTCGCACAGACCTAATATTGTTGAATTGGTAGGCAAGATTGAGTATTTGGGAGTACTTATTGATTATCGACTTGATTTGGCTCACATGTTGATGCACTATATCCTAAGGTAATATCTGTATTGCGTAGATTGAATTGCATTACTCATTACCTACCTTTCTTTGTTAGAAGGAAACTTGTGTATTCGTTATTGATGTCAACCATTACTTATGGTATTGAGGTAATATCTGGTACTAGTCAAACATGTCTTAACAGAATTTCGAGAATTATCAATATATTAGTTCGTTTCGTTTATCGTTTGAACTATCGAGACCATGTTTCCAGTTACACTCATCAGTTTTTTGGACTTCCGTTTCAGCCACATGTTAATGTTCGGCTTATGTCGTTTTTTTTATAAAATGATTAAAGATGACAGCCCAGAATTGCTCTGTTCCATGTTTACTTTCTCTCGGTCTACACGTAATCCACAAATTTCACTTCCTCGTTTTGGGTCATTAACCCATATCGTCCCGAGACAAATTGTTAACTTATTTTTTTAAGAATTGGTATTGAGTCTTCTTTGTACCTACAAAACTTTTCCCCGTTTGGTCCACGTTTTTGATTACCCCCTGTAGAACGGTACCGCCGATTTTTCGGGGTTTTTCAGGATTTAGATGCATTATCCTACAGAAAGGACTGTAATTTAATAAATATTTTGTCTTCCTTGAGGCTACTAAACTTTCCACCAGAATAATTCTAGTACATGTTCCTGTTTTTTGTTAAATCGTACGATCGATTTAGTGTAACATCAGTGCTTCTTTACAATTGAGAGGGTCAATTCTGGAAACTTGTATCAGATTAAATGGGAAAGAAGCGTAAAAATGAAATAAAAATTATTTTTATAAAAACACATGAGAAAATAATTTATTCAACTTTACAAAAACAATTTTTTTCGATTCAGCAGATATCGAAAATTAATATTGCAAAGCTATTCAATGCATTGATGTCTACTAATATGAAAAAAACTCATATTAAATATTTAAAATAACTCAAACATTAAATAAATAATATTTTCTTGTGGTTAGTTTAATACACGAAGTGCAAAATGAGTTGATTTTTAATGTCCCGACACTCGAATCGATTGAGAAAAATATTTGGAAGCTTATTTTTCCAATGTGCAGTCAAATTTTTACAACATAAATACCTTGTCAATTGGTGATAAAAAAGGCGTAAAAAGCTATACATAAATTTATCCAAGAGCGATGTTTAGAATATCAAAACAATAGCGATGAATGCATGAATTTTCTTAAAAGAGTGTAATTTTCATAGATGCAGCAATTTCTGTGCGAAACCTGACATTACATTGTGAAAAATCCCACAAATAGCTTCATGTCTAATACACGAATAATAGAACATAACGTATCAGTATATCTGTGAGTGTGTGGGGCTTATCTTTCTGATTTGAATCTTTGTTTTACAATTTTTTTGAAGTCATTGGGAATCGAACTTTGAGATTTTATAATTAAAATGAGTTCTTACTACCTGGCGAATAATGTATTGGTCAAAGCGTTGTTCTTCCTGATAAAACTCTGACTTCAAGCATAAAAGCTTCTTATTTGCGACCACTGGTATTAAATAATTGTTTCAATAACATGGGTTGGCTGGACTGTAGTCCAAACTTCAACAATAAATCGTCTATAGTGGTTCAATAAATGGAAAATGTCTCCAGACGACTTATACTTCCAGACATCCTTATAGGAGAGATTTTCAAAACAAGCGGCGACATATTTTACACTACAGCTGTACAAAACTGGTCAAAAATATTCTAAATCAACTGCAGAATTCAACTGAAACCAGAAATATTCATAAGGATTACACTGTGCAACACTGAAAATGCAAAGAACTTCTAGTGGTCATTTTCTGAAAGTACAAGTTAGCAAATAAAATTATGATAATGGGAAAAAGCATGATCAGCATATTCCCACAGTCAATGTTATTCTCACTGGTAACACGAACCAGTGGCAGCAGCAACAGCAGCTAAGCCAAATGCAAACACTTTTAATTTAGTCTGCCAAAGCAACTCGAGAAACAAACACAAACCCTTACCTGCCGCAACAACGGAGATAGACAGCAACAGAATCAACAACAACAACAACAACAACAAACAAACAAAACAAATAAAGAATAAATTAGTTAAAGTGAAAATATAGGACAATTAAATAAGAGTAAATAGTTTTTAATAATTAATAAAATAAAATATAATAATAAATATAATTAAAAAAGTTTAATTGGCGCCCAACGTGGGGCTTACCCGCCTTATGTTAGTAGAATAACCATAAAATAACATAAAATGAAAAAGTGAATTGAATAGTGAAGTGTCAAAATGAACGCCGAACAAATTAGGCAAATAATCAATGACGTAGTGACCGCAGCACTACAGCGCGAAAGTGCTCGAATTGAATTCGAAAACAGGGCCTTATGGGACGACCTTAGTGACCTAAAAATACGTCTTCATGAATTGCAAAAATTGTCCACAGTGGACACATCATTAAACCAATGTCAAGCCGACAACATAGACGAAACTAATGTCAAATATGAAAATAGTGAAATAAATTTCAGTGCACAATTTCAGGAAGAAATTACAGAAATTAAAGCCCACAAGATTAATGAAACCAGTGTCAAAAATTTTTCTATTAATGAAAATAGGGAAACAAATTTCAGTGGACAATTTGAGGAAGAAATTACAGAAGTTATAGCCCACAAGATAGACGAAACAAATGTTACATATTTTTCTCTAAAAAATGAGAATGAAAATCGTAAAGAAAATTTAACTGCACAATTTGAAAAGGATATAAATGTCGTTGGAGACAAGCCAATAATTGTAGAATCATCGGTTCAAAGCAGGCTTTTTATAGTGAAAAAAATATTGTCTGAAGACAAACATTTAAATCGTTTCCCCAATGAAACACATAGTCTTAATGCAAATGTAAATGCCACAAAATATTCCACCCTTTCTAAAAACGACAATTTATTCAATTTGTTACCACTTAACCTATTCCAAAATAAAATTAATGTCATTTTCACATACTTTGAAACTATTTTTATAGAGTACTACAGATCACACGGAACTTTAAATACTATTGGCTCTTGTTATGAAAATGGTTAAAAAGACCAAGAAATTCCCAAAGGACTGCCGGGCTTTAACACAGTCGAAGCGTAACCGGCACCTTCATAAATATATTATGGAGATATTTTTACTAAAGACCTTTTTTAATTTTATTTCAATAAAATAGAATTTTATAGTTTTTACTTTCTTTTAAAATACTATTAGGTTAATATTATTTTCCTTCACTACACTTGAAATAGTTTACTTTACATTCGTTCTGCCCTAGTTGTTAGCTACAAATTTGGTAAGGAGTATTTGTATAATTAAAGTTCAGTGATTTGAATTTAATTATAAACCTACATTTTGCTCCCACCCTCTCCACCCACAAAATTAGCTGTCGTTCTATAACGAAACCTAAGAAAAGTTGGTTTTGCGAGATAATGTTTGAGTTCTCGTTCGGTCGAAGCTAAGAAATTATCTGATTTGTGCACGACAAAGTGCTAAAAAAAAATGACTAAACTTATAGATTTCTTTAGATTCTGGAACAGAACTACTAACTCTTAAATTAAATACATTAAAGCCGATTTTGAAACTTATTCAGAACACAAATGTCCATTTCGGCTAAACTGATATTCAAACAGAATAATTTTAATTCAAATACAATCTTGACTTACCAACAACTTCAATCATTTACCTTCAAATTATAAACTACCTTACATAGACAGACAATTTTATTTTTTCTTTCAATTTGTGAAAGACAAGATAAAAGATAAAATATGAAATTGAAGTGCATTGACAGAAAATGAAAATAAGAAACAATATTTAACTAAAAACAAAGGAAACCCTAAGATTTACATTCTCGATTTCGGATTTTATCTTTTAAATTACCCTCATGCTTACACACAGACAAAATTTTTGATTTTTGACTCAATCGTTTAGTTTTTAACCACAGTATGATGAGATTCATAGTTAGCCTGATCTCAGGAAACTCTAACTTTCACTAAAGAATTTACACTCATAAAATACGTGAAATCGGGTTCAAAGTGCTCAGCTGATAGATCTGACACTATATAATGCAAGTTGTTGAACACAGGTAGATGTATGAATAATTGGAGAAAGATTTGGCTAAAACTAACTAGAGTTTAGACAATACGCTTTCACCTTTATGTAACAAACTAGAGTTTCCAATAGTACTGGAAAGTCCCTAACTAATAAGAGGGAGGAGGGTCCATCAGGACATTATTAAGACCAACGTTTATTTGAGTATTTTATTTTACATTGACTTTTGGATAAAAAAAGTTAAAATAACAGTCCCAAAATTACTGATCTTAAAGCCATTGTTCTGTCACTCACTATTTAAATTTCATCTATAATCCACTCGTTTTGGAAGTTAACTAAATTTATCATACCGAGAGAAATGGTTATTCTACGGAATATTTTAACATTTAATTTGCGTTCTTAAAAAAAAAAAAAAAAAAAAAACAATATAAAAAATTAACATATGTCAGGTAATATTCTAAGATTCAATTATTATTATAACTTATTCTGAATTATAAAAATTATATACCAGCGTAGTTATTCACTTGCTAAACATTCAATGTACGTCATATTCAAAAATTAAATCACAATAATAACTTATTTTTAAGATATTAACATTTTATGTTTAACATTATGGAGTATTTTAATTTGCAATCTAATTGTAATCGGCCGTAGGGCTTAAAATTGCATTATACGAAATAAATAAAAAAAATAGTTAGCAATTAATTTGCATCCTTATTAAATGTCCTAAACCTAAGTCAACATGTAACAAGCTGAACATTTTCCCAGTTGCCCACAACAATCGTTCAAATTGAGGATTCAACTGTTGCCGTTTGCAGAAATTTTACAATGGCTGTTAAAAAGTGTAGCGTTATCACGCCCATGTTCCGTCAACCTTCAACATCCTCGTCCTGCGCTTTATAACTCGTTTCGGGTAACGAAGTGATGTGCGTCCGAACTGATGTAGTAGACGAAAAAGGAGAAATACCATTGATGGTGAATCGGACATATCTAATACTGTTTGACGATGATGTTAAAATCAGTGATACCGTTTCCAAAAACAGGAATGGTTCGATATCATTAACACCGGGAATACCTCGAACAGCTATCGTCAACTTGACTGCACATTTCGAAGTTTTGAATTTGCCTTACCTTCACCATACAAACGTACAGAATTTTAAGCACATAAACAACCTTCAAGCTGCCTTTAAAAAATTCTTACTGCCGTTTTAAACTAAAACCTCTGGATCCGGGGACGGCTCCAATTTAGGAGGAGAGGAGTTAGCAAATAAAATTATGATAATGGGAAAAAGCATGATCAGCATATTCCCACAGTCAATGTTATTCTCACTGGTAACACGAACCAGTGGCAGCAGCAACAGCAGCTAAGCCAAATGCAAACACTTTTAATTTAGTCTGCCAAAGCAACTCGAGAAACAAACACAAACCCTTACCTGCCGCAACAACGGAGATAGACAGCAACAGAATCAACAACAACAACAAACAAACAAAACAAATAAAGAATAAATTAGTTAAAGTGAAAATATAGGACAATTAAATAAGAGTAAATAGTTTTTAATAATTAATAAAATAAAATATAATAATAAATATAATTAAAAAAGTTTAATTTACATATTAAGACTACAAACCCCCTAGTTGGGTTTCGTGTTTTTAGATCGGGTTTGAATTTTATGGCCTCATCTATACAGGGCTAAAACTACCCTTTTTTAATTGATTCGTGCATTATCTCAGAAACTGAAAAGAAGTTTGCTTTGCAGTCCTCAGCAATATTGTAGTCCTAAAGTAGTAGAACTTATATGTCTGACATACGAACTACGAAAACCCGCATATAGCGCATCAAAATTGATCAAATGTAGCAAAGATTACATAATTTTTGGAATTATGGTCAGTAACTGCCAAACTATTGGGAGCTGAACCAAGTAGCCTTAGAAAAAACTTTCCAAATAATGTCCCTAGCAATTCCTCAGAACATTCTGAAACTGTAAAACACTTATTTCATGTTGTTTAGGCGGTATTTCATATCATACTTTCTACAAAACATATTTCAAACAACGTTCACACAGGCTGTTTATTCTCATATTTGAAATTTCAACGTATTGTTGAAATATTTATCAAATTGTCCTTGAATAATATGCTAGAAACAACGCGATAGAGGCATCTAACAACAATGATATGTTCTGAAGAGTTGTGTATTACATTCCAGTTATCCAAAGATAACATTAAGAAAAAATTCACTGTTTTGGAGATACGCTGCGAAATATATACATATCACGGAAATTTTAGATATATTATAAAATTTGAGGCAATAAATGAGGTTATTCGTGTTCATTATGTCTCCAAATACATTATTCTTGTTCTTATCTACAAGTTTGCTGCGGATGTCATGGAAAAACTCGTATTGGTTTCAAAGATATAGCCCCGATTTTCTTTAAAAAGTCAATATTTAGCCATGTTTAGATAGGACCATAAAATCCGAACCCGATCTAACAAAACAAAATCCAAAGAGGGTTTTTGTCTATTGCGTCTGTACTTTCATAAAAACCGCATTTGAAATTGTTTGCACAAAATTACCTGGAAAATGTTGCACAGTGTTATTTATATTAATAAATATTTTGTTTTTATAATTGCTGTACGACTTTCGCTTGGTGCTAAAATTCTTAGTATTTTAGATGTTTTAATTTTATAACAATGTAAACGGGTTGATTATTTTATTATATCGTGTCTCTAAATTGTCGTCTAAATGCACTATAAAGCTGCGTAAATACTTTCTTCATATCCCTTTTTGTGTCGGAGATATAAGTCAATTAAAAAAAATTCAATAGGTGTACGACTTTCGCTTGGAGCCACTGTATGTAAATTCGTGCTTGCGCATGTAAATCACGTTCTTTATCTTTTGTGAAACGGTTACATATATTGACAATAATTCCCCATGATTGCATTTTTAAATTATTTTTTTAAAGCAATTTAAAAAGTATCCAAAAATGTACCCCTACCATCGAGGGGGAGTTTCCAAGGGAAGAATTTTTTTTATTTGCTGACAGATCAGACTTAATATACAGTATAATCTCGATAATCCGGACACCATTTGTTTTGGCGGTGTCCGGATTATCGAAATGTCCATTTACCGAGTAGTTATGAAAAACACACAATTTTGTGTTTAAATTATAAATAATGCAAAATTTAATCAATATAAACATTTTATTTTACATAAACGTAGTCGTATATAATGGTACGCAAAAAGAGAAACATCACTTTTTCAACGGAAACAAAATACCGCTCAAGGTGATTTTGGCGAAATTTCCTGAGTAATTCAGCACTTGTAGATAACAAGTGGTACCGTAAGACTCGTTGTTCAGACTCTTCTATAAAAAGTGGGTCCCATCTCATTGAGCTAATATGAATCGGGGTGCACTCATTAATACGAGAGAAGTATCCCTTGCACCTTCGGGGATGTTTTTGGCAATATACCTAAAATTTCGAATGACTTTAAACGACAAGATCTGTTACCCAGAATTAAAAAAACATTATTGGAAAAAAATTCTTGTTTTCTTTTATTATTTTAGGAAAACCCGTAAAATATTTACCAAATAAAATTTGGAACCACTTTTTAAAAGATTTTGGACCTTTTGCTTTTCTATTTCTATTACAGAGTTGTATGTTTAGGAGTAACTCTTTCCTTACCAAACTTATGACCTGATAACGTTCTTGCCAATTGCCACATTTTCATGCAATTTTAGGATAAATGGCTGGACAGAAGAATCATTCGGACGATTTTCTCTACAAACTAAATCAACCTCTCGCTAACTAGAACCCTAAAACTCTGAAAAAAAGTTATTTTTTTTTATTTTTGACTTAAGACGTAGGTCATTTTATAGTGATATTTGAATTAATTCTCGTTCGAGTTGCTGTTATGAGGTACTTTGAGAAATGTGGAGTTCACTGAAGTCCCACTTATTCAACCATTATGCTTCGTTTCACGGGTGGTTAAGTCCGATCATCATTTTGCTTTTGGTTTTTCCAATTAAGCCAAATTATATTCAGCACTTAACGTTTGCAATACCAAGCTACCAAGGACTCATTCTTGCTCACAACGAATACAATTTACATAGAATTTATTTTTTATTAATGAAAAACCAAATTACTATTCCAGACAATAAAATGAATAACAGAAATAACTTAATGTAGAAGAAAACGAATGAGTGTCCGCAAAATTGAGGTAAAAAAAATTGCCGTGTGTCCGGATTACCGAGTCCACAGTGTAAATATTTTTTGTGTCCTGATTACCGCGTTGTCCGGATTAACGAGTGTCCGGATTACCGATATATTATACTGTATATAACAAAGCTTTTTGCAAATTTTAACTTTTTCATCCATAAATATTTTTTGAAAAAAAAGCGATTTTACTGTTCGAAAAATCGAACGCCAAGTACGAAATGGGTTAATTTATAATCGGTCATTTGCAGGGTTTAAAATGCTAACGCCATATTAGCAAAAGCACCGAATATTTGCAGCTTTGCCTGCTAAAATTTCTTTGAAATATGTTTAGCAACAATGAACAACGGCAACATGTAGCAACACATTTCACAAAAATATTGCTAGCGTGCTGATGCTATTTGATATTGTCGCTTTAATAAAATAGCATCGGGCACGCATACTCATATTTTGCAGCACACATGATCAACACATATCAGAAAAGAGAATAAGCAACAAAGTTTTACCGGCTTAGCCATGTTTTCAGCAAACAATTGTTTTTGAGATCAGGGTTACCAGTGTAATACATTAAAAATCACGATATAATTAATTCCACTTTTTCGTTCAAAGGACATGTGAATTTTTGGTTAAGCTGTTCAATATATATTTTTTTATTTTTAAACAATAATAATTAGTATTCTTTAGGTTCTACCATATGACGGAGGTATTTTGACATTAAATGACACCTTTTTTAATACTGCGTTGACAACTCTAATCAAAAAACCACCCTCGGATGCTAATTCGTTCTTACGAATGACCAGCCGACTGCTAAATATGTAGCGTGGTTGTCGATTATGCCTAACGCAAAAAAGATTAGGCGTAAAAAACGAAATAAGCAAAAATGCGCAAAAATAAATATGCATTCGGTTGCTTATTTAGCCGTGTGTGTCAATATTGTGTAGCAGTTGAAGTGTACAGCTAATGCTAATGTTTTTAGATGCTGGCTTTTAAACCCTGGTCATTTGTCATTAGAGTAGCAAGGGTTTGGAATCACCTTCCATATAACTTGCGTAGTTTTGCTTTCTCGCCTAATACCTTTAGACGTAATTATATTATGTACCTACGTGCATAGTACTATCGTAGGAAGTGCGTTATTATTAATATGGGTTTTTATTTGATTACATTAGTATTTTTTTTTTGGCTGGGCAGCCGCTTTTCTAGTTAAATTTTTTAATTGTTTTCATTTGCTTCTTTAAATATTAAACTTTGTTAAACATAAGTTTTAATTTGTATAAGAAATTTAAATAATGATTGTGGAATAATCGGCAAAAATGTTTGTATTTAATTGTAATAAAATTTTTTGGTATGAAAGACTTATCACATTCAAATGTACACGCAGAAAAATTTATGTTAGAAATATGTTTGGATCCAAACAAATATATGTTTGGGACCGGTTGCAAACAAATATATGTTTGCAACATTTTGTAACATATCTCAATTTGATATTTTTTATGTTAGAACATTTTTTTCATGGGTGGAGAGAGGATGTTTGTCAACGAGAGTAATAACAGTGCTCTCGCGGCTGTGGAATGCTGTTTTATAATAAAGAGTTGTGTGTATTGTATAATAGAAGACGAAGAAGCGAAGAAGGGGGCTTTGGTGGCATGTATGCGTCAAACTCGTGTGTTTCTTGTTTTGTTGTTGTTAACCAACTTAGCAGGCGAAGAAGAAGAAATGCCTTTGTAGAGTCAAGACGGTAAAGTGAGTGAATAAATCAGTGTTTTGTGTTTTCTTAAAGAAATTGTGCCTTTTAGTAAATTAAATGCCCAATACATTTTATAATTGAATCGGAAAGTTGAATGGAATTATTTTATTGGATAAGGAAGAAATCGCATTTAATATTGGTAATTACATACATACTTATGGATATTTGAAATATGGCGTAACCATATTTATTTATTACATTACATAATCATTTGATTCTAGATGCCGATTCCCTATGAGGACAATTTGTTTTATTTCACAACTAAGGAGAAGCGTTCAACTACGTTTCTATATATTTTTCCTTTTTAAAAGTGTGAATATTTACAAATTATTTCAATCAGTTTTTCTTTTATTAAAGTGTGTTATGTATTTCTTTGGAATTTTGTATGTACCTATGTGTTTGTTGTTCTTTTGCCTTTCAATAAAAAACCACAACATTTGTGTGTATACTATAGAGCAGGGACGAGCTTCTTTGCTTAGATCGTATGGTGAGGGCGCCCACTGAGTTGTTTTTGCATTTGCTTCTCTCTCTCACGTACAGTGTAAATGAATGAAAACAAACAAAAACATAATGTGGTTGTTGCTTTTTTCACTCATACGTTCATACACGTCTTCGCTTTGGTTGTATTTCTGTGGTCATCGCTGCTATAGAGATAGCCAGTGAGTTCTTACTGAGAGCAAGTGAGCACACATTTTAAAGTGTTTTACATTGAATTTTATGCTCGCTTGCTCTCAGTAAGTGCCCACTGGTGCATGTGTTTGTATTTTTTTGTGCCTTTTGGGTTTGTATTTTTTTGCACCCAAACATATAAAATGTTTGCACCCAAACATACCCTGCAAGCAAAAACTATCGCGGAAGCGACTTAGGCGTGTCGCCTAGGGCGATGAAAACAGTCGCGGCGATAGTCGCAGAAGTCACCCTGAAGTGACCTCCGTTGTGAAGAAATGAACCACGCCGGGGTGTCGTCTTGGAAGTCACACCGGCGACACTTCTAGAAGATCATTTCCGCGATAGTTCTAGAAATTAAAAAAAAATATTTTTTTTTATTTTTTTTCTATTTAATTTTTTTTAGTTTTATTTATTTTTTAATATTTTTTAGTTTTTTTATTTCTCTTCTCTTTTAGAGAAATTATTCTTTGCAATTTCCGCCTACATTAATTTTATCATTTTAAAAATGTGATGTTTTTTGCTTGACTTGGGAAGCGAACCCGGACCTTCAGAGTGCAAAGCGAGTATGCTTACCACTGCACCATCGTCTCATATAATCATCAGATAGCAAAATGTTCTAAATTTGTTCAAATATGTTGAGTCATTAAATAAATGTAAACAATCGCCTTGGAAGTCACTCAGAAGTCACTCCGAAGTGTCGGCATACGCGATAAAACGTAATCACAATAAGGCTATAGAAATTGTTTGTGTAATTCACCCACGATCTTCCTTGGGGTGTCTCCGGAGTGACCTCTTAGGCGAGGGAGTGCGAAACGCACTTCCAATTGCTGGCAGGGTATAAAATGTTTGCACCCAAACATAAGATTGTTTCCACCCAAACATAAAATTGTTTCCACCCAAACATATCTTTGTTTGCACCCAAACATAAATATCTTTACACCCAAACATATATATGTTTACACCCAAACATATATTTGTTTCCACCCAAACATATATTTGCAGACCCAAACATATATTATGTTTGGGACTGTTGCAAACATATATATGTTTGCTGCAAAATATGTTTGGGACATATGTTAGAGAGGCCGTTTTTTTTGCGTGTATGAATTATAAATAAATAAATGTTCCGCAAAATATCACGTTTTCTTCGCAGAATAAGATTTTTTAATGGATTTTACGAGATTAATCGAAGGACGAAAATTGAACAAAATCCGATCGGATAAACAGATAGACGTAGAATTTCTACATATCGCATGGCACTGTACCAGTTAATTCCACCGATGGTGTGGGCTAAGGGTTGAAGGAAAGAGTACAAACAAAAAACCTAGTATTACCTCATGCAAAACAACAATCTGGCAACACCATAGCAGATATTTTTTTTTTTTTATTACTTAAGTCTATAGATACAAAATCCTTACAGACTAGACTACTAACTAATTATATACAAAAACTGAATTAATTTCAACCGTTGATGTAGAAACTATCAGGCATGTTCTGGCATTCACTTCTGCACCTCACGTGTATCGAACACACCTAAAGCTGTTCTGCAACACACTTCACACCTAATTGGGGTGTATTCCACACACTGTAATTTTGATGGCGAGAGCTGAGTGAATCCTTATTTTGTAAAGAAACTAATTGAAATTTTCTACAAAAAACTGCATAGGACTAAAATCTAATGTGTTTTCTATTAGAATTTGAAATAATATTTAATTTTCTTAACAAAATATGATTTAAAAATGTATTTTTTTCAAAAGTACCAAATTCAACATGTACGCGCTCTTGTAGAAGTTCGTTTCTTTGTTTACGTCTGTTTCGTAAACAATCAAACGAACAAAGCGTACATACCCACACACGCATGTGTATTCGTTGATGCGCCAACGCAGACTGGTATTTTTTCATTGTTTCATTAAGTTTGAAAGCTGTAATAAAGCTTTCCAAAGTTCTTTCGTGAAATATAAAAGCTATTTTCACGTGAAATACAGAACATCAATTGCTTTCACAGGTGAAGTGCATGTGTGATGTGAAATGAATACACGGCGAATTCCAGAACATGCCCGTATGTGTTAAGGTATATGATTAATTTTCTTTTTAATGACTCACGATTTTCAGACAGATCTATAAGATTATATAATTTGTTAAATTCAAGAAGGAGACGGCGGAGTGGATCGTTGTTTGCATAATCGGATGTAAAATAATTAATATGAAGAAGTGAGTAATTACGTGTGGGTCTAAATAGGGGCATAAAAACGGATTCTGTTTAATAGAAAATCTGAAATTATTTTGCCATGAATTACGTTTAAAATAAAAGTTACATTTAGCATTGTCCGACGACTTTTTAATGTGGGCAACTTTATTAAGTTTAATCTATGTTCATATGAGGGTAAAGTTTGTGAATTCCAACCACGACCTCTCAGGCAAAACAAAAGAAACTGCTTTTGGACAGATTCAATGACCTTAGCATGAATAGGATATGCAGGGTTCCAAATAATAGATCCATATTCCAGATTGGAGCGAACAAAGGATATATACAATTGCTTTGTGACTAAGGGATCTAAGAATTCCTTACTCCAACGCTTAACAAATCCCAGGTTTTTATATGCTTTAGATGTGATCAAAGAGATGTGATCCTTGAAGTTCAACCTGTGGTCTAAAAGAATACCAAGGTCCTGAATGGAATCTATTTGTTCAACTTTAGAGAAATTCAAAAAATAGTTACTTTGTATCTTTCTAAGACGGAAAAAATGACATATGTTTGCATTTTAAGGTGTTCAGTTCCAGTAAATTAATGTCACACCAGTTATAAAAATTGTCTAAATCAGATTGAAGTACTAACTGGCCTAATTCATGATTAAAAGAGTGGAAAATTTTAACGTCATCCGCGTACATTAACACTTTACAGTTTCTCACTACATTTGGCAAGTCATTGATAAACAATGTAAATAAGACTGAGCCAAGGTGGCTGCCTTGGGGAACTCCAGATTTCACATAAATTTTGTTAGAAATGGCACTACCCAATTTCACAGCTTGAATTCTGTTTGATAAGTATGATCCTATCCAATTTAACGACGATGTGGAGAAGCCCATAAGATATAGCTTCAACAATAGTAGTTTATGATTCACCTTATCGAACGCTTTACTAAAATCAGTGTAAATACAGTCCGTCTGAAACCGATTTCTGAATCCATCATTTACAATCGTTGTTAATTCTAAAAGATTTGTGATAGTGGATCTATTTTTCCGGAAGCCATGTTGGAAATTGGATAAAATCGATGAAACTCGAAATGATAAAACGTCGGTTATCATTTTTTCAAATAGTTTTGGAATTGCATTTAACTTAGCTATTCCTCTGTAATTGGATGCATCCGTTCTACTCCCCGACTTAAATATGCATGCCTTAGTAGTTTAAAGTTCTTACAAAGTATATTCTGAAGTTTTGTCTTTCCGACATTTCAACTTAAAGGAATTATTTGATTAGCATCACAATTATTTTTTAATGTTTTTGTGCTCAAAAAACTAAAAACAAACTTTTTAGAATCGGATGTAAACGAAAGTAGAACTCATGTTGCAGAGTATATTAGATTAAGTATCAGGAGCAAGCTCAAAAAAAAAAATTAAATATGCAATTTACAGTTTGTCAAGGAATTGTTTTCACACTAAGAAAACGAACACATTTCGTATATTAATATGTGAAAATTAATGAAAAAAATTGTTTGCAAGTGAAGTTAGATATACATTTTGGAGGATTTAAATGGTAGTCAGCTGATTTTTGTTCATAGCACAATTACCATGGTAGATGCATCAGCCCATCTGATCGAATTTGAAATGTGAGAAGAATTTTTTGTAAATTGAATTCGTCTCAAAAAAACACACGTCAAATTACAAATGTATTGTTAAATACTGAAAATGTTAGCACATTATACTACTAATGTAACTAAAGAGCAAATAAAGAATTACATATTTTATCGCAGTTTGCCCATCTAAAATAAATAAACGAATTATTTTATCGTTTAGACATCGTAAATATTAGTCTTGGTTGATTAAAATCAACTTTGCACATCAAAACAAATTTATTTTTACGCCTTGTTTACAATTTTTTTTACATTTTTAATTATTTTTGTGTAGCAATTCAGCGATGCATCTACCTTGTTTCTTGTGCCAGCTTGCAACTTTTTGTATTTTCTAGCAACATATTGCAAAAAACAGAGTTGTATACGAGGATTTATGCCAGATTCAAAACAAATCCACTCAATACGAGGAATTATTTTTGTATGGAAAATCTGGTAGATTTTGGCTGGATTTAGCAAATAAAACTTGTAATGTGCTAAATCCGGCTAATGAAGTCATATCTAAATGGGCAATAAGATTGAATGCATAAATAAAAAAAATAAACTACGTAGTTCAACAAAAATAACAAAAACCAATAATTACTGGACATCGGATTTTAGCATGTTTTTATTTCTTATCCGATTGGACTCAAATTTTGGATCTAGGCGTTTTGGGGGTCAATATTTCGATATTTGGGGTCATATCAAAAATATGCAAAATATATGCTAAAATATGCAAAATAAGCTAAATATGCAATCGTTTTTTGACGAAATCCTCAATTAAATTTGAAAATTCATCAAAAAGCGTTCTAAATTAAGTTTTTTTGCCGTTTAACATATTTTTTGCAGATTATTATGTTATTGAGACTCTCCAGATATTCCGCCACAGCAATAAATCTGAACTAATAATACAAGGTGAGAAAATGTCGAATAACCAATTTCAACATAAGTTGTTTTCCTATACAAATGTCGGTAATGGAAAAATTAAATGTCAAAATCAACGTATCCAAATATGGTGATAGTTTCTACTTGCCTAATCACCGCAACTTTTGTTTAGATAAAAGCGCAATTTTTTATAGTTTTTTGGAATGAGGGTACGTTTTTTTAGCACAAAAAGAATGTAATAGAGTACAATTTAGGGTTCCAGGTTCTGGAATACAACTATAATTATACCCTACACCACTATGTGGGGAGGGTATTATAAGTTGGTTTTGGCCGAACTAAAGGTCCCAGGTCCATACTTACACGCAGAAAAATTTATGTTAGAAATATGTTTGGATCCAAAGAAATATATGTTTGGGACCGGTTGCAAACAAATATATGTTTGGATCCATACAAAATATGTTTGGGTCCAAACAAATACATGTTTGCAACATTTTGTAACATATCTCAATTTGATATGTTTGGGTAAAACATATTTTTTATGTTAGAACATCTTTTTCATGGGTGGAGAGAGGATGTTTGTTGCCAGCGTAGCGTCAAGACGGTAAAGTGAGTGAATAAATCAGTGTTTTATGTTTTCTTAAAGAAATTGTGTTTTTAGTAAATGCCCAATACATTTTATAATTGAATCGAAAAGTTGAATGGAATTATTTTATTGGACAAAGAAGAAATCGCATTTAATATTGGTAATTACATACGTATGTATATTTGAAATATGGTATATCCATATTTATTTATTACATAATCATTGGATTCCAGATGCCGATTCCCCACTGATGATGTCAACTTTGAGTAAAATTTGTTTTATTTCACAACTAAGGAGAAGCGTTCAACTACGTTTCTATATATGTATGTTTCTTTTTAAAAGTGTGACTATTTACAAATTATTTCAATCAGTTTTTCTTTTATTAAAGTGTGTTATGTATTTCTTTGGAATTTTGTATGTACCTATGTGTCTGTTGTTGTTCCTTTCAATAAACAAAAACAACAACTTTTTGTGTGTATATTATAGAGATATCAAGTGAGCTCTTACTGAGAGCAAGAGAGCATACATTTCAAAGTGTTTTAAATTGAAATTTACGCTCCCTTGCTCTCAGTAATCGCCAACTGGTGCATGTGTTTGTTTTTGTGGCTTTTGGGTTTGTATTTGTTTGCACCCAAACATATAAATTGTTTGCACCCAAACATAAATTTGTTTGCACCCAAACATATGTTATGTTTGGGACTGTTGCAAACATATATTTGTTTGCTGCAAAATATGTTTGGGACATATGTTAGAGAAGCCGTTTTTTCTGCGTGTATATACACCAAAATGATTGTCTCGACGAGCTGAGTCGATCTATGTTTGTCCGACCTTCCGTCTGTCCATCTAAACCTTTTAATCGGAATGGGCAAAAAACTTATTTGGAGAAAAAGTCAAGGGGTTTTTTCCAAAGCGAAAATCTCAGCTTCTATAAAGGGTATACCAAAATACTACGAAAGTATAAAATATCACCTTTCTAACGATGTAAAGTAGGTTGTCGTAGGTGGTCAAACAACGAATAAATCGCAATAGTCGCTAATGAAACCCAACTTTCAACAGCTTTGGTTGGAGACCTTCCAAAAGCCAAGCATGACTATTAAAGTAGAAAATCCCTTCTTTACAATGATACAAAGTAGTTTGGCGTAGGTGACCAAATAACGGAGATATCGCAATAGTCGGTAATACATCCCATTTTTTCATTTTTTGAAATCACTTTACAGGCCTCAATTTTGATCGGATCGTCACGAATTTTTTTTGGTTAATGGGGGTACCAGAGAGGAAGAAGCCTATTGAGTTTGGTGATAGTCGGATAATGTTCAGAGGTAGAAATGGGCAAAAAACGTATGTGAAGAAAATTTAACGTTTTATTCTTATGTGAATATCTTTGCTTTTAGTATGGAAGAAGAAAAGTTCTCTGTTACATTTATGTAAAGTAGGTTGGCGTAAGTGGTCATCGCAAAGTAATTAACTCATCCCATTTTTCAATTTTTTGTAATCATTTTTTTGATCGGACAATCACGAAATTTTGGACGTTGATGGGAGTCTCACAGCGGAAGAAGCCTATTGATTTTAGTCTTGCCCAATTTTCAGGGGTCGGAATGGGTAAACAACTTATGTGGAGAAAATTCAAAGTTTTATTCATATGCGAATATCTCCGAAGAAGAAAAGTTCTCCTTTACATTGATGCAAACTAGGTTGGCGTAGGTGGTCAAAATATGGAAATATCGCAAAAGTCGGTAATGCATTTCATTTTTTCCATTTTTCGAATCACGCAATTTTGGAAGTTGATGCGAGTGTCACAGTGGAAGAAGCCTATCGGTGATGGTCGGATAATATTCAGGGAGTGGACAAAAATTCATGTGGAGAAAAACTTAAAGTTTTATTCTTTTCCAAATATCACGGCTTCTAGTAGAGTATTCCAACGGCAAAGCCTATCAATGTAAGAAGATAAAATCGCCTTTACACAGATGCACAGTAGGTTGGCGAAGGTGGTCAGAGAATGGAGATATCACAATAGTCCGTAATGCATCCAATTTACCATCTTCTTCGTTTTTTTTTGTTTGTAATTATGCTACATGTGGCAATTCTTCTCAGATCGTCACGAAATTTTGGTGGGCTTGTTAGAAGTATACGTTTTGAATAGCCACATATTAGATTTGAATATATTTTATAGTTTTTAGTCTATTATTCAGTATATACCGACATACATTCGAAGTTTTTGTTCTCTGGGTCAAAAAGCTTCTGTGGAAAAATGTTCTAAATGCCGATTTAATACTGGTGACATGGTTTTAGTTTAATGCACTACACGCAGAAAAATATATGTTCGAAATATGTTTGGATCCAAACAAATATTTGTTTGGGACTGATTGCAAACAAATATATATTTGGATCCAAACATAATTTGTTTGTGTCTAAACAAATATATGTTTGCAACATTTTGTAACATATCTCAATTTAATATAGCAACATATTTATGTTAGAACATATTTTTTATGGGTGGAGAGATTTTTGTCAAAGAGAGTAACAACAGGGCTCTCGCAGCTGCGGAATGCTGGTTTCAGGTTTATGAAATATCGTCAAATGTATTTTATAAAATCGTCAACAATTAAAATATGCACATTTAGATATATTTTTTATTGAAAGAAACATAAAATGGATATTTAAGTTATTAAATATGTTAATAATCTTTAAATTCAAAAATAACTTAACGAGAATGTTATTAATTTTGTAAATAAATATTTGAGTTTATCATCTTTAATCCATTTTTTGTTTTAGTTTTAATTATTTTCAAACATTTCCTCAAACTCCAAGAACCTTAGTTCACGAAATTCTGATTTCAATTTTTGCTTTTGCTCCATCTTCACAAAATATGAAAATTGTTTAAGGATGCCGAAAAATGAATAAAGTTGCTTCAAAAATCTATTTAAATATTAAAATTTGTATACAAAGCTCAATATAAAAGTTCACGCAGTTCATTGCTCTTTACCAGAAATTGGAGAAAGTCGACTGTTTTTGAAAGTTTTCCTGCAATCAGGCTTTATTTATTCTTACATGAAAATCCCTTGGTTTTTGAAAATTATCTTACTACATTCCTAACAAATCCCTGAATATATACGAATGTAACATTTATCAGGCATGTCACAGAAACCAATTCCGATCGAAAGTGGAATTGATTCCGTATTTAGCTTCTCCAGAAACCGAAAAACGAAAAATTCTTTCCACTTTTGGTTTATCAAGTGGAATTGTATTTTTTTAGTAACATCACATTTAGTTACATATTTATTTGTCATTTTATTGAAAAAATTCGCAATTTTCCATTATTTCTCAATCAACAAAACCAATTATTAAAAAAGTGTTGCCACATATTTTTTTTCCGTGAAAATCACGTTTTTCTTCTAACAAAGATTTATCGTTTCTAAAAACTAAACAATCTGGCATTACATTATAGTAAAACTGAAAATCCAATTATAGTAAAACTGAAAATCCAATAAAAATTAATATTATTTTCGCACAAGAAAAGCTTTCTTTAAACACAATACTTTCAGAATTCCCACTTCTACAGAGTTTTCTAATCATATGTTTTTGTTTTGTTTCTTTCGTTTCCTATAATGTTGCCATATTTATACTAAAAAATATGATTTTCGGAATTCACAAAATCGATCGAAATCTGGAGAAGCTAAAACAAAAACGATCGAAAAGAAATTACGGAATTGAAACCATTCCGATCGGAATCTGTGACATGCCTGTATGATTAAATTAAAAGTTTTCATCAAATGACAAAAATTACAAAAATTCTACAAATCGTCATTTTATGGGTAAAAATCGTCAAATCGTCATTTATCAATTTTTGACCAAAAAATCGTCAAATCTAGTAGCCGTGGATGGTTTATAATAAAGAGCTGTGTGTATGGTGTAATGCGTAAAACACGTGTGTTTCGTGCTATGTTATTGTTAACCAACGTAGCAAGTGAAGAGGAAAAGAAATAAAATGGTATTAATTATGTTGGTCTTTTTAATCAGTATTCCAGAGAACATCGCTGAATAAAGACGGTAAAGTGAGTGAATAAATCAGGCTTTGTCTTTTCTTAAAGAAATTGTGCTTTTTAGTAAATTAAATGTCTAATACATTTTATAATTGAATCAAAAAGGTGAATGGAAATATTTTATTGGACAAGGAAGAAATCGCGTTTAATATTGGTAATTACATCAATACATTTTTCATATACATACATATGTATATTTGAAATATGGATGTACCTATTTATTACATTATATAATCATTTGATTCCAGATGCCGATTTCCCGCTGATGATTTCAACTTTAAAGAAAATGTGTTTTATTTCACAACTAAGAAGAAGCGTTCAACGATGTTTCTATATATATTTTTCTTTTTAAAAGTGCGACTTTTTATAATATATTTCATTCAGATTTTCTTTTAATAAAGTGTGTTATGTATTTCCTTGGAATTTTGTATGTACCTATGTATCTTTGTTGCTTTGCTTTTTTCTGTGCCCTTCAATAAAAAACACCCCCATTTATAAATGTGTTTACATGTTAGAAATAGCCAGTGAGCGCTTGCTTGCTGAGAGCAAGTGAGCATACATTTCAATTTCAATTCAGAAAGCGCCCACTGGTGCATGTGTTTGTTTTTTTTTGTGGCTTTTGGGTTTGTATTTGTTTGCACCCAAACATATAATTTGTTTGCAGGACCCAAACATAAGCTGTGTTCCTTTACTTACCTGATGTTACCATTTGTTACCATTTTTAACCTGTAAAGCGTTCCTTACCTACAAAAAGTGGTAAAACTGGCAGCAATTTTTAAGAGAGTGAGAGAAGAGAGTTCACATATGCCTTTCTCTTCTACCACAGGCTACCAGCAAAATTTCTGCAGGTAAAAAATGGTGGAACTGATTTTTCGACTTTTGTTTGACGATTATTTCACAATGAAGGAAAAAAATGGACGAAAAACAGAAGAAAAAGTCGAACGCTGACAAAACTAAATTAAAAATTTTGAAATAAAAGACGAAAATTGATTTTTTATGTTTCTTTTCTGGTAAAAAGTTCACTCTTACCATTAAAAAAGTAAAGGAACAAAGCTATATTTTATGTTTGGGACTGCTTGCAAACAAATATATGTTTGCTGCAAAATATGTTTGGGACATATGTTAGAGAGGCCATTTTTCTGTGTGTAAAAATAATATCGATCTGGATTGTGCGAATACAACCACTTAATGCAGAATTGGGAAATGTTCACTCCTCGGCGAAAAGTAATAGATTATTCTTATACCCATCCTTGACGAATAATAAGCAAAATGAAGACCATCCAATGATTAGTGCACAATGACATCACTTAGAAAAACCACACAACATAGCATAGCAAAACCACTCACACATTTCTGCTGGAAAAGCATTTGGAATGCTAAAAATATAGTTCCAAATAGGTTTTATAGTCAAAAAGAATAAACGTTATTTTAGTCAATAATATTCAAAAGTTCATTCATTCCTCACGGTGCTCTTGAACCAACTTTAAATGAAAGGAGCTTACACCTGGGAAGTCTTTGCGGATACAATGTTCATAGATGAGAAAAATCAAAAAACAAAAGAAAATCGTTGGAGTGCTTTTTAAATAAACCTCGGTGAAAGTTCACGTTTTTAGGGTTTTTCCGGGAACAGAACAGAATGGATTTTTGAAGGCAAAGATTTCAATGAATGAATTAATTTCCAAAAATGAAATTGCACACCTGTTACCTGCTTTGCTTTCATCGTGATTACATCAAAAGTGTCATATTTCTTTCTCTATTTTCAAAATCTGATTGCTTTTTTCTGTAATTTGGGAAAATTTGAGTCTTTTTGCATAGTAAATTGGTAACCAGTAAGGAAAGGTACAAAGACGTAGAGCACTTTTTACTTTTATATTTCATTTAAGTGTTCGGTTTTATCAATTACAATTTAAAAAAGTATTATTATACGAGTACCACGAGTGATTTAATCAAAGAATATAATTTATTTTCCTTACTATTCGTTAAACCGACAATTTGATAATTCAGAAATTTGTGGTGTGCAGATTATCGAGATGATACTGTATATATGGAAGCAACATCCAAATCTGAATCGATTCTTACCAAAATAAATAGGGATCACCCTATGATATTTTTTTATTTCCTTATATATATATATATATATATATATATATATATATATATATATATATATATATATATATATATATATATGAGGAAAAGTCAAAATTTTTAATTTCCATGAAGCCAAGGTTTGCACTATTATAATACGCGAACTATTGTAGTTTACCAGTAACTATGACTATTGCTGGATTATTTTAGATGTTTTTGTACAAAGCTCAAAAATTTAGCAAAAAAATTAATTTACGTGGTAGTTACGACCGCGTAAAGGAAAAAACATAGGTAAAAACACGTTTTTTACATTGCTATTCGATTTCTGATTAAACCATTCAAATGACGGACATCTGTCCAAAGTAAAAGTAGGAGAATACAAAATGAAGATTACACTTATAATGTATCACTTTCCAAAATTTCCACTGCATCCACGTTTTATGGATGCTAACATTTTGAAGCCGGATTTCAGGTGTTTTTTGTATTTTTATGTAACTGGGACGCGCATTCGGATATTTCGATTTCGCATAATCTGATATGTATATTGAGTATGTAGCCCACACAGCAGCAGAGTAATATACTGCCAAAGGCCAAAATTTAGTGTGATATTTTTTTCTAAAAAACCTATTTTTTGGGTACAGTATTTACAATATAGTTTTGAGTGTGCTGGTACCCCGCGATATATTAGTTTTTCGATTCTCCTACTATTTACTTTTGGTGGGAATATGAAAAGAGGCAACATTTGTGAGAAAATTAACTCAAAAGGAAAGTCCTTATGTGTAAGGATTAAGGATTATTACATGTTTCAAAAGGACAATGGCCTCAAAAGTGTGGGTTTCCTTCAAGAAATTCCCGTTTTTTCAAACAGGACAAGTCGAAACTCGATCAAGATCACCCCATATTGAAACTTTAGAGCTTTTCTGAGCCTTTCATGGCTTTAGAATTCATAAACAGGACATAACACCCGGAATTTTGTCGCTACAGTTATTGTACTTGTAGATGATCAATATTTGTGGATTTTACGATCCAGTGTACGTTGGACTTGTCACTATAAGTACTGTCATTAAAACCAATTAATATACTCTATATGATCTTAAGTACAGATTTAGTTTAATTTTGTTCAAAAAAAATCAAGAATTTTTTACACAGTTCCACGAGGATACTCCGTTGTATACTAACTTTTGCGACATAAATTTTGGTCATTTTGGGATTCGAACCGTACATATGCTAATATATGCAAATATTGCGTACTTTTAATTGTTATTACGGGAGACAACCTTCTTGTTTATCAAATAAAACTAATTATTTGTTGTTTTCAATAAGTTATAGTGATATTTATGATATTTATTTTGGTTTCAACGGTGTATACTAACTTTTGCGACAGACTGTATTTCGTTCACACGTCCAACGACAATTCGACACCTCCAAATAATAGTATGCTAAGTCTAAAAAGTGAGTTTTGCAGGAGAAGCTTTCAAAGTGTGGAAATTTTTTTGAACTTCAGTACTATGCTAAGTCAATATTTGTTTATAACTTCTGTTCGGATTGACCGATCATTACCAAAATTTGACAGAATTTAAGTTAAAGGACGTTCAACACCTCCAAATAATAGTTTGCTAATTCTGAACAGTGAGTTTTGCAGGACAAGCTCTAAAAGTTTGGAAATTTCTTTGACCTTCAGTACTATGCTATGTACATATTTGTTTATAACTTCTGTTCGGATTGTCCGATTATTACCAAAATTTGACAGAATTTAAGTTAAAGGACGTTAAATATAAAAATGTAAAGAACTTGAAAACATGCTAAGTCGACTTAGCATACTATTGTTTGGAGGCGTCGAATTGTCGTTCTGATTTTGACATTGTTGCAATATGATCCCGCACGCGTACACTCACACAAATACAATTAATGTAGTATTTAGATATTATATTCTTATAAATGTAAATTATGATTTAGTATAAATATACATAATAATTTCGAAATAAAATCAATCATTCACTGTTAATCAACCACTGTATTATTTCGCTCTACATCCCAAAGCCAGTACCTACCGATTTTCTGTACTTTGAAGGTTACGGTCTCAATATCCCTCCGAAATGGCTAAAATTTGGTATTAAGCCTTCTTTGGGGGTATTAAACTTTCCATCTGAAATTTGTCGGTATATGTCTAGGCGTTCATATAGCTCCCATATAACGATAGCTCCCCATTTTCGACATTTTGAAGATTGTGGCTCTGGTTACAGATTTCTCTATTTTATTGACTTGTCTAAAGTGGATTTCAAACAGAAAAAATGTACACATAAACATTTTTGAAGATGTTATTGAAATATATGTTGCTTACGAAAATATGTAAAATAAATAAATTTTCCATATGCAAAAAATAATATTTGCATATGCATAATTTATACATTTTGCTTATTTTTACATATGTGATATATTTCGATTGGAATTTATTCAGAAGCCAAAAATATGCCCAGTCCCAAAATTTAATAATAATAGGCGTTGCATTAAATTCCGCTGTCTACATATCATTGAGGTAATATTAATCGGGGTGCACTCATTGATATGACAGAAGGGTCCCTTGTCCCTACTGGGATGTTTGTGGACCAATTATATGTTATAAATTTTTAATAAATATTCTTAACTTAAAAAATTGGCGTTGTTTAGCCCCTTCAGCTAAATATTTAAATTTTGGACAAATGGACAAGTAGTACGCTAGGGCTCCACGCAATTTGCAAAAACTGGGAATTTCTCAGTCAGGTTAGGGACAATTTGTAGCATCGGAGGATGTGGTTCTCTTCACAAAACTCATTATATACTAGGTGGTAGTGTTGGACAATCTCGTTCATTGAGCGGATCGATCTTTTTCATTCCGATCACCAAAAAGATCCGGGTCCTTCACTTCGTTCGTTGGCTCTTTTTCATTCAATAAAACATGTTAGTCCATCATTTTCTTTTGAATATCGTTCATGGTTCCTCTTTTCTACATTGATTGTTTTGTGTGTGTCAGTTTGTGATGCTTTCGGTAACGCAGCTTGTGTGAGTTTGTTTGTGTGCAAAGAATGGTGGTTGTTTTCTTAACGTGGTGGTGGTGATTTTGAATATGAACGAAAGAAGCAAAAAGAACCAGGGAATCTAAAATAACGAGATGAACGAAATGATCTACTGAACGATACGAGCCAACTGAATCATTGATTGTTTTGTGTGTACAAATTTGTGATGCTTGCGCTAACGCAGCTTGCGTAAGTAGATTTTGTGTGTTAAACTAATTATGGTGGTTTTGCTGCAAATTTTGTAAGCAGCGATGTCTTGGCCATCAGAGATCTAAATGAACGAGATAAACGAATGTGCTGGATAGGGATCCGTTCGTTCTTTTCACGGAATCGTTCCTTTGAGCCGGTTTGTTCATGAACGACACAACTCTACTAGGTGGTAGGCCCGTTATCAAGCACACATATTATTGCAATTCTCATCAAAAGAAAGGTTAGTAGTTATTTTTCCATATATAGGCGACATTGCCGGTATATGCCTTCCAGGAATTCAAATATGGACCAAAAATAAAATGTTTTTATTTTGCATACAAAAGTAATGGTCCATTACACCCGCTAAATAATATCAGACATCATCCAAATTTGTAGGCATCTTCTTCGACTTAAACCCCTACCTCGTGCAAAATATCGTGACTATTGAGCTATAATTGCGACCTCTAGTGTGCTTATGATTACACTACAAGCAAAAAATTGAATATATTAGGCTGTAACTCTGTTATCTGAACACGTAAATCAACATAATTGGTATCAATGGAAAGGGCAAGAGGTGGTCTTCCAAATATTATTTACGTGGGCGGAATGTGTCTTGCAGGAATAAAGATATAACCGGTATATTACAAATTTTCACAATTTTCACACAAAAGTTTTGGTCCATTTGACCATCTAAACATCATCCGATCACCATCTCAAATTGCAAGTATCTTCTTTGTCATATACTGTTACCTTGTTCGAATTTTTGCGGCGAACGAGCTATTATTGCGACCAACAGAGCAGCTACAAAATCGGATAAAAATTATGTTTTTGATCCATTTCACCCGCTAATTATTTCACGATCATCACCAATAAGAATAGGGATCTATTCTTGTCTGACGATCGGTCCATAATTGCGAGCTGGAGTTTGATTACAATTTAAAATAGACGGACGGACGGACACACATCTCAAAACCGCTTTATCTCGTCGAGATATGAAGATTGGTATACCCCATTGGGGGTCTCCGACGAATATTTCGCGGTGTTACATAAATTTTTCCCAAACCAAACTTATAATACCCCTCCCCACATAGTGGTGTAGGGTATAATTATAAATATTACGAAAAAAACAGGCATTTGCTTGTTAAAATGCTTTTATAAAATATGAACGATTTTACGTAAAATTCAATATTTTCTTAGTCTTAATGTCTAGTTCATTTGTTTTTCTGCTAGGCAAGAAATTATCAACATTTTTGGATACGTTGATTGTGACATTTCTGATTGAGTTTTTGAACAAATTTGTATAGGAAAGCAACTTATTTTAAAATAAGAAGCCTAGGTTATAGGAAATTTTCTCACTTTGTGAAAACTAATTTTGTTTATATCTATATTTAAGTCTTATTAGTCTAGATTTATTAATTGTTGTGCTAATCTGCTAAGAATTTAGAATACTTTTTTGATGATTTTCCAAATTTAATTGACGATTTTCGTCAAAAAATGCTTGTATATTTTGCATTTTTTTCGTATTTTATGCATATGCAAATATGCAAAAAAATAATACGGGCCCATCATTGCATTCAGTTTTCTTCGAAAAGAATTTTGGTCCAATCAGAATTTCGTATCTTTATTAATAAAAAATATGCAAATATGCAAAATCCGATGTCTAATAATTACATGTAATGCAAGGGGTCAAACATATCGCACCTGTTCTATTTTTCAGTAAAGACAAAATAACTATGCCACCGTAAAGATATCTTCTTCACTACACCAAAGCATTGGATTCCTTTTTATTTGGTTATATTTCTAGCCAATTTTTAAGTTACTGCCATTTTGTTGAAAAAATCGTTGTTTTAGTAGGGATATTATTTCGACTTACTACCCTTTAACTGGTAATATGGGCGGCGAATGACAACATTAAAAGGGAACATTCAAAATGCTACTCTTTTGTTGAAAAAATTGCGATCAAAATGCATGAAACACGTGGGAGCAACTAAAATTAAGTCCCTTTTGTTGATACATAGAAGTTAATCTGAAGACATTAAGAGTTACTTAACGGTATTTTTGATGAAAGAGTAGACAAAACAATGGGAAATTTTTACAGTATGTGAAGTTGATCATTATGTATCGTTTTTAATGAAAACTGAAAATTTCAAAATTTTGAGTTACTACCTTTTGTTTTCAAAATGTAATGGATGTTCCACAATACTCCCTGTTTTCGGTAAATAACTGAAAATTGTGATATTTTATTACCAGGTAAACAACGTCCTTTAAGTTTCATTCAAAAGGGGAACATCGGAAAAAGCTAAGCCTTGTTATTAGTTTTTTAGTTATCAAAGAAGTACTACCGTCAACTGGTTACGGACCTAAGTGGCCTTGTTTATAGCTAATATAAACTGGTACTTGTTTTAGTCAATATGGCAACCCTCCTTAACCCGGATATGCCAAAGGACAAACTAATGCAGCAATTTTCGTGATTTTCGAAAATAGTGCTATTCTGACTCATAAAATTACAAAACTGAAGAAAAAATAAAGAAAAATATTTTCTAACTTGGATTTTGCAAAAGACAAATGTAGTTTTATTATGTTTGGGGCATAGTCATTGGAGAATTGAGTGATAACTTGCACCAATTCACCATCAAAACATTTTTAAAACAACTCCAGGGTTTTATGTAAAATTTCCTGATCATGCTCAAAAAAATAGTATCGATGTCTTCCAGATTTTGCTTAGCTCTTTTCACTGACATATCAAGCCGTCAGCGAGAAGAAAAAAGCAAGATCTGTTGCAATAACGCAAGTGCAATATGGTCATCGCTATCTGAAACAGTGGAATAAAGATTTCGGAAAAAAATCAGCTTCAACATTTAATAATGGAGGAGATACATTTTTAAAATTCGCTTCATCAGCTCCAGGATCTTCATCTATAATGTAATTAGGAGGGCTTCTATAAAAGCTTCTGGCCTAATAATGAAAACGCAAATATTTATCAACAAAAATGGTTTTGTTGTTTTCTAAAGTATTTTCCATCATGATTTATACACTTTTGGCAGCACTCAAACCACTTGTTCAAGCGCTTTTTCCATTCCGGATGAGACATCTCCAAAACATGGTTTTTGACCGCTTCCACAGCGACGAAAATCGTTGACCACATATTTTTTCTTTATGTGCGGGAATCAAATGAAGACATTGGGTTCCAAGTCAGGGCTGTACGGCGGATGACCCATCAATTCCGGTCAAAAATTCTTTGGTTTGAATCGATATGTAAGAGCTCACATTGTCATGGTGCACAATGATTCGACTTTTCTTGTTCGTTTCCGAAGGCATCAGACTTCAAACAAATTGTGGTGTACCACTCAGAATTTATCGTCGTACGTTTTTCAAGCCATATAGTCGCCATATGATCAGTTTAGCCGCAGAAACAGGCGAGCATTTGTTTCGAAGTGCTTCTTCAATGAACAACTTTAGTTGGATTTGGCTCGTGTTCGAAGACCCCCTGGTCGATTGCTGTTTTGTTTCGGGCTCATACGCATATATCCATCATTCGTCACCTGTGTATGAACGTCTTGTAAAGCACCGCTATCGTATTTTTGCAACATTTCTTTGCACCAATCGACACGAGTCTTTTTTGAGCGATTGTCAAATTGTGGAGGTTCCAACGATAACAAACCTTTTTTACGGACAGATGTTCATCCAATATCGAATGTATGCTGGTGCAAAAAATGACCAATGCTGCCTCTATCTCACATGACGATTTTGCATTATTAGTTCTTGCACGACATCAATGTTTTCTGGCACAACGGCCGTTTAGAAGCGATTTTGCCTAGGCCAGAAACTTATCTAGTAGCCCTCGTATTCACATCTTCGGCGTGTGCAATTGCGATGCCATTAAAACCGTGCAAAAAAACTGTTCAAATATTTCTTCTAAGGCCTTTATTATCTCATTTAATGATAAAAATCTGTAAAAATAATATTTTTATTTATTAAACACAAGTGCCGAACGTACTACATGTAGTACGCAAGGAAATATGTCAACTAAAATCACATATAATTATTTTTTTGACATAAACTTTTGCTACGTACTGATTTTTACAACTGTCAAAATTAGAAAAACATAGAAAACCAACAAAAATAAAATATGCATATAAATTTTTTTCGCACTGATTGCGTGGCATCTTCATACGGGTATGTGATGAAAACCGAATCGAATCAATTTGCAGAATCGAAATGATATATAATCGGAGTGCCGTTGATGACATATATCGTCACCATAAATGCCGGAAGACGTAACCGACATGGAAATGGAAATTCGTTTTTTGGTGGAATCTGATATATTAAGCTAAAATACATGCTCTGGCAAAATTTCAAGCTTCTACGTTTAAAAATAACGATCCTATTCAAGAAATGCCAATAGACGTAACAGCATACTGTAATTTTCATAGAACACAAAAGGCGTAACCCACATTATTTCAAAACTAAACAGCAGTACAAACAATGTATTCTTTGATATTTGCAGAAATTATAATGCCAGAGGGAGGGCTTATTGAGTTAATGTATAATTTCCACGGGGGCGGATTCGGTTAACCGGTTATTTGACCCGAAAGTCCAGGTTCAAAACCGGGTTAGACCCAGTTCTACTGAACCGATTACTACAAAATGGGTAAGGTATGAAAGCTTATGGAAATACCTATCACATGGTGTAGTTACTTTAACAGTTTGGCTTTTACTCAGCTTATTTCTCCATATGTGTAATTTGACTCTTAGGTTACCATATCTCAAGAATGGTAGCGTTTTTTCAAAAATCAGAAAGACCATTCTTTTAGTTAATTTTTAAAGTAATAACTTTGACTTTAGACGGTTTTTACTGGTCTTACAGAAAAAATCCATAATTGAAGATTATGACAGAAGACCTATGCCCTGATTTAAATAAACATCTAAAACGCACATATGGAAAACAATATGTTAACCGGACTAAAGGAAGTGGTTATTCGGAAGGCAATGCTCGTCCCGATAGTGTTCATTTTTCCAAGAGAAAGAACGAACGGAAATGTTCAAAATTTGAGACGTTGATACGAAAACGTGTATGTGGTCAAAATTCACGTCGTTCCAGTACAAAGATGTATTCATTAAAGACGGATACGATTAGGCTGTAAGTTTGCAAAAGATGGTCTGGTCAACCAACCCATGGTTTAATAGAGATCAACTGATTGTAATAATCGAATAGGTCCAAAGGACAAAAACGCAAATTTTCTGTATTGGTTTGGATTATACAAAAGACAGGAAATCCTACAGTCACTGCGAGCATTGGCTTTTGATCCTAGCAGTATAATCTACCATAGAGAAGTTCCAAAAATTTTGAAGCAGTGGATCCTTCTCAGATGTACACACAAAGGCTAAAAGTCTCAAAAAAGAAATTCCAACACCTGCAAGACTTAAAACGCTTAATTTCAAGTGATTGTCATTACTTTTATGACAACATTCCTTATGACAATTAAAATTTACATTTAAACTGTTACAGATCACTTAATTTATATGAACTATATTTTGTCCATAAATTGACTTAAATACAACAATAAATATAATATTCCAGATTTAATATCGTCTAATACAATTGAAATTATAAGTAATTATAGTGATGGTTGGAATAAACAGTTCACCTAATTGTGGTCCATTGAAATATCAACGTCAAGCCTGGGAATTGAACCCAACACCGTCAGATGGCTAGTTTAAAGTTCGCTTAACCGCGTAGGCCAATAAACCAGTCCTAATTGGTTTATAATTTTTCATTTATACTAGTTTCTTCAAATGTATACTCAATAAATTGTAGGTTACGTCTTTTAGTATTTCAGAAAAATACAATACCAAAAGACGTAACCCACACAGCTTCTAACATTCTGGAAAAAAATTTAATTTTTTTTCAAAAAATATATTTCTTCTCTGTCTTAAAACACGATACTAAAATTTTTCGATATTTTATAACACCGTTTTCATTTTATAACGGTTATGCTTCTCCTGTAAAGTTTTATTTTTGTGGGTTACGTCTTCCGGCATTTATGGTGACAAATATAGGTTTGCTTCGCAAACGCCCCTTATTTGAATAATATTTTTAAAATCCATTTTCAATTTCAGAAAAATATTCACCAAAATTGGAGATATACGATTTCGATTTATGGCAAAACGAGTTGAATCGTTTTCCATCACATACCTTATACTTTTCCAAATTTCACAAAACTGAAATCTTTGATATGCACAAGCAATCACTTAAGACAAAGCTTATCAAAGTACGCTTTGTTCATCGTTATGTTCTGTAGCGCCTCAGCAAGTTTATTAGAAAATTTAACATAAAATAAGCACAGAAACCTACAAATAATAGGTGTACTACATGTAGTACACTCGGCATATCTGGGTTAACTTCAATATAAATTAATTTCCCCAGCAAAATTTGAAGGAAGGGGTTCCATGCGATCACGTGATTTCATGGCATCTTTTGCAGTGGTTCAAACGAAGCCGTGAAAGATCCGATTTTTTCATCAGCATTTGAACCCATGCAAAGGAACCCGTGAATGATCCGATCTTTTCATCAGCATTTAACCCCATTCCATCGATCCAATAGAGATGAATTTTGTTTTTATTTATACACATTTTTCTTAATATATAAGATTAATTATTTACAATAGGCTTGATGTTGTTGCAGTCTCGAAATCACAACCAACGTGGTTAAAACTCTCGTCGTAATGATATTGCCATTGCAAAGGGTTGGTGGAAATGACATGCCAAAGCATTGGTGAAAATGACATGCTTTGGATCCAAAAATGAATAGCATCTTTTGGGGTCCACGCTCATATAAAATTCATAGATGATGATGCTAAAAAGATGACATGCTAGATCACTTGCACCCATGATTGAATGGCATCTTTGGCATCGAACATTTTGCTGGGTCATTTTCAAAAAAAAAAAAAAAAAAAAACCTCTGATAATACTATTCACTTATATCATTAAATCTGTTAAGTACATTATAGAAAAGGTATTTGTTTATGAAAATATTTCAATTTGCCCTAACAAAACTCTTAGCTGACTGAAATCATTTTGCCACAAAGCGGTGTGCTAATTCTGTGACCGACACTGTATATACAGAATCCCGAAGGACAGATCCGCCGTGAGTCGAACTTTTGAGATATGGCGTGATGAATTTTTTGCTGGATACCCTATAAGCCATCAGAAATTAGCTTTATCAGACATGTCACAGATTCCGATCGGAATGGTTTCAATTCCGTATTTTTTATTTCGATCGCTTTTGTTTTAGCTTCATCATATTTCGTTCGATTCGGTGAATTCTTATTATTTAGTATAAATACCCAGCAAAATTAATTGGGAGTAGTGCAATGTAGACTAGTTCTTTCATGACATGTTTTGATGCGATTCTAACGGAGTCGTGAAAAAGGTAGATTTGTGAACGACCCGGCTCATATGAACGACTCCGTGAAAAAGAACGAACGGATCCGTATCCAGCTCATTCGTTTATATCGTTCATTTAGATCACTTCAGCAGAAACAACTACCACCATTAGCTATGCACACAAACAAGCAACACGAATGCATGGGGTTGCAGACTTGTGTCGTTCATGAACGAACTTTTTCAAAAGAACGACGGAGCCATATTGAGCACATTCTTTAACATCGTTCTTTTATAATAATTGTTCCACAAACATACCATAAGAGACAAGGGAGACTTCTCTCATATCAATGGGTGCATCCCGATTCATATTAGCTCAATGATATGGGACCTACAGTTCATCGCCGAGTCCGAACGGCGCACGGTGGTCGAAAGCACTGATCTAGCGGCGCAAAATTAATAACTTGCAAACGAATTGAGATACGTCACTGAAATTTGGCACAAACTCAGCTTGTATCTGTGGGTAATAATGGGCCAAATATGAACAATATCGGCTGATGTTTTGGTAAAGCCCCCATATAACGGTACCTTAAGATTTTCGGTATTTTGAGGATTTAAGCCACAATTTCGTAGCAAATTACCTGTAATTTGGTACTTAGGGTTCCTAGTGGTCACAAAATATTTTCACCAAAAATTATGGACATATGTAGGTGTACGTTCTGATATAGCCCCCATGTAACCGTACCTCCCAATTTAAGGTATTTTGAATATCATGACCACATTTTTCAACCAACTTGGCTGTAATTTTGCATTCCGTGTTCTCACTGCGTATAAAATCTTCTTACAAAACATTTTCAACCCAGATTTATGTTTCGATGTAGTATGGTACCCCGATTCGTTGAATCTTTACGTGTTATCCCACATTTAATAACATATTTAGCTATAATATAGTATTATAGTGTCTCCGGGGGTAGAACTCCTCCTTGCAAATATTTCTCAACATAGGTTTCTATTTTGATTTAGCTCCCATACAAATGCACAGCTAAATTTGTATGAATTTCATGCAAAACCCCCTTATTTTAAATGTGCAGTCATCAAAAGATTTGCAAATATTTGTAGCCCTAATGTAGTTATTCCGTATCCAGAGAGTCCAATTTCATTCCCCAAAAAATAATCGAACCTAAGTTCGGCCAAGTTTACAAGATGCACTCTATGGAACAAGCGCGTACAACCCATAAAAACACTAAAAAATTTAATTTTTTGAAAATTTATTGCTATATAACTAAGTACCTCCAGACCCCAAACTAGTTTTTATAATTTAAATCACACCCTCTGCTATTAATTAAAAATAAATCTTGTTGAGTTTCATTACGAATTTATTTAACATTTAAACAAATATGAAGTTAATTTTTTGCAACAATTTTTTAAAATCGGATGCAACAAAAACTCTTGTATTTGATAGTGAATAACTAAGTGAATATTTACAACAACAAATATGAAAAAACAAAATCTTAGTCTGCAAAGTGTCTGTAATCGATACAATGGAAAATATTTCGCAATTTTATAGATCGAGTTTTTGACTTTCGCGCCGCTAGATTACTGGTTTCGACCAGTGTGCGGCGTGTCTAAGACACCACTTTTGTAGAGAAGTTTTACATGGCTGAAATACTCAGGAAATGTCGCCAACATTACTGAGGGGTATTTTGCCACCATTGAAAAGTGTTTTGATGTTGCCTAGCCGGGGAATCGAACCCACGATCTTATGTGTGCAAGGCGGGTGTGCATACCATTGCGCCACGGTGGCACCCACCCATCGTTCTTTTAGATTATGTTATTCAGCTCATCTCGTTCAGTTGGCTCCTCTCGTTTATTAAGTTGAACGAGTGTTAACTTTCGCTCTATCTCCCAATTACGAAAAAAACATTTTGTTATTTGTAGTGAATTTTTAATTTATAGTATAAATTAAAAATATATGGAAATTATTTTCAAAAAAAAAAAAAAAAAAAATAATGGAAATAGGATAAAACGACTATTGACTACTGATTCAGAGAACGAACGATAGTAACAAGAATATAATAGACTGAAATGTTTTATTGAACGAAAAAGAGCCAAAGAACGAAGTAACGATCCGGATCTTTTTGGTGAACGGAATGAAAAAGATCGATCCGCTCAACGAACGAGATTGCCCAAGACTAGAAAAAGGCACTCCATTCCCCACATTTTATGCGCATTCGGATGCGATCCAACGAATGACATCCATTTCTCACATTTTAACTGCATCAGGATGCAGTTTAATCAGAGTCGGGAAAAATGCACTCCAATTCCTTACATTTTAACCGCATTCGGATGGAATACAACGATTGACATCCATTTCTCACATTATAATAGCATCCGGATGCGGCTCAAACCGGAGTCGTCAAAAGGCACTCCGTTCGTTACATTTTATTAGCAGTTCTTAGAGGTCTCTGCAAGTACATAAGTCAGTTTGTACATCCCTACAATTCAAAACAGAAAACAACATTTCCAAATATTTGTTATAAAATAAAATAATTTGTGATGTTTTTCGGTAACTCATGAGAAGAAAATTTCCTAATGGAATGCTGCTGGAGTACATGTCAAAATCTTAAATGGTGATAGGAAGACTGTATAAAACCCCTTTAGCAGATGAAGCAAAAACAGTTCAGCTTATATTAGATAGAGCGGACGAAACCAACTCGGTTGCGGTTGAATTTAATGAACCAATTTCTTAATTTGTGTTAATGTAATAAAATTCTTATTCTTGTGTTACACAAACAATAAATTATTTTATTTTATTCTGGGATATTTTGCAATGGCTTGCATTTTTATTGTATCTTTGAACTGAATAAAAAAACACATTCCGAAAAGTGCCTTTTAATTCAAATCCAAAGCACTGCATCAAAACACGTGCATTGGATGCAAATTGGACTGATAGGATTGATACCCTAAAGGTTTAGTTAGAGGAATCAAAGGAAACAAAACAAAAACATGATTAGAAAAAGAAAACACTGTAGAAGTGGGAATTGTGAAAATATTTGGCCTGTTCCAGAACTGCAAGAATCTACTAATTTGTACTACTTTTTTCGATATCAGAAATGAAAATTTGTTATCGTAGTAACAATCTGTAGATTCTTGCAGGTTCTGGAAGAGACATATATCTCCATTATTATAAGTCTTCTTTTGTTATAGTTCGCATTTTCGGTTAACTTAATATTAAGAGTGATCATTAAACTTCATAGCATTAACTTTTAATGTGAAAATTATATTTGTAATGCCTTCAAATTGGTTTATTTTGCGTTTTCAAATCCATCCAATAGTAAAAGAAAACGTATAATAATGGCCCATAGTGTTTAAAGAAAGTTTTTTTTGTGCAAAAAGAAAGTAAGTAGTTTTATAGGATTTTCAATTTTTCTATTGTTTCCGTAATTGAGGAGCAAAAAATCAACATAACATTGAAAAATACCTTTTTTGAGTACTTTCTTCTTTTATTCTCTTTTATCTTTGCTTTAATTTATCATTCGTAGTGCCACTGGTTATTTTTTATTTGAAGAAAAGAGTGCTTTTCACGAAAAAGTTATGTGGCAATACTTTGTTAATAATTGGTTTTGCCAATTGAGAAATAAGTCCATAGTCCCAATTTACATTGGGCGAGTTTACTTGCGGCAATTGTCATTTTGTAGGAGAGAGAGGTGAGGCATATGGTAACCCTTTGCCTCTCAGCACCCTCTCTCACCTACAAACTGACAATTGCCGCAAGTAAACCATAGCCGACCAAGAAGAGCGAGCGCTTAAATTGTTTATGTGTGGGTAAAATTACACAGACAGAACAGGGTAATGATTTTCATATTGAGTATGAAATGAAAAACACAGGAAAAAAGTTGTCACGGCGTGTTAGCGTTCAGAGCCAAACATAGTGGTGGGTGTGTGGGTTCGAATAGTTGGCTTTCCTTTTTCATTTGCATTATAGATCATAAAAAAGCTCGATTAATAAATTAAAAAAAAATTAATACTAAAAATGATCTTCGCCTAAAAAGGCAAAATTTTCAAATAGAAAAAATATATTGTTGGCGCGTTCGCTTTGTATGACTAAAATTAAAAATAATATACAGTGAATCACAGTCAAAAGTATCCACTTCAGTTTCTTTTATTAAAACTGCGATTGCTAAGAGTTGATTAAAGGTTTCATTGCATCAACGAAGAAGTTTCATTGCATTAATGAAAAGTTATCATTGCATCAATGAAGAAGTTTCATTGCATTAATGAAGAGGTTTCATTGCATTAATGAAGAGGTTTCATTGCATCAATGAAGAAGTTTCCTTGCATTAATGAAAAGGTTTCATTGCATCAATGAAGAAGTTTCATTGCATTAATGAACAAATTCGTTAATTTTACTTCAACGAAACTCAATGAAACTTTTTTCGTTTATTCAATGAAGCTCTACTTTGGCTCAAAATCAATGACAAATTTCATTGATGGAACGTAAGATTTCGTTTATATTATGAAGCTTTTTCTTTCAGTGTACTCGGTACGAAACAACTCGATATCGAATCACATTGTAGTGTCTCGATTTGACATCACTGATTTAATAATTGTTTATTTGCATCATTGTTTTTCTATGTCTTTACAATCATATGTATTCATCATTTCTCTGTCACATATTATTGTTACAGTAAGCTCTTACCCGTCTAACTTTCAACATTATTGTTTCTGTCATATCTTGTCTTTATTTGTATTTTAATAAATGTAGTCTCTTTAATAATACAACGCGTGTTTAATTCACAACAAATTGGCGACGAGGATGAAAGCAGATTAAAAGAAACGGCAAACAACAAAAATAAATAAAGCGGTACCATCAAATTAAACGCCTCTTGTCGAATGCTCTGCAACAACAACAGACACATCAACCGAATATTTCCAGCTTAAATTTATTGTCCAATTTCGATCATTTTGATCCAGAAGCGGAATCTTTCGAGATTTACAAGAAACGGTTGGAAATTTATTTGCAATTAAAGGGTGTTTTTCAAGACATGGTGATGTGTGCAAAATTGTTGATGCAGTATGTTGGCGCACCAAATTATACGATACTTACAAATTTGGTGGCACCAAGGACCGTTAACCAGCTAACCTATGATGAAATTTTACAACAATTGCAGGCTTATTTCTGCCCTAAGAAGAATATACTTGTCGAACAACATAAATTTCTAAACGAAATACAAAATGAAGAACAAAGTATGACTTTGTGATTGTGTTGCAGAAGAGAGCAGCGGTTTGTGATTTTGTGTGTAGTTGTAAAAAGTCAGTGTCTGACATATTTTGTCGAGCTCAATTTATACGAGGATTACGGCATAATTCCAATTGCTACAAAAACCTGATGAAACTTTTATGGAAATCTTTGAGAAGGCCTAGGCATTGGAAGCGGCGAAAATAAATAACAAAGAAATCACACAAAACTCATCAACAAGTGAGGTAAATAAAATAAAACAACAATTCTCTCGAAAACAAGTGAATAATCGATATCAAAAAAGTAGTCGATATGCATCATCAAAAGTAAATTATTGACAGTTAGGACTTGAGGGGTTGTGTTTGCGATGTGGGCTGAATAACCACCGATCGAACGAATGTAAAATAAAGCCGGGTACACATTGTCAGTTTTGAATGTCGATATTTCGCAATTATCGATAACTGTCAAACCGTCCAGCAACCACAAAACAGTTTGTGGTTGCATGATGAATGACAAAAATGAACGGCCACACTAGTCCGTCTTTAGACACGCAAATTTCTCGGGAAAGTAAATTGAGTTTTTATGCAATAGGGGGTAGGAAAGAGTATTGAGGAGCTCTTTCCTCTACGCTCTCTCCCAAAAAAACTCAATTTACTTTCCCGAGAAATTTGTGTGTCTAAACACAGGCCTAGCAAGCAACAACAAAGCTGTCATTCAAAACTGACAATGTGTACCCAGCTTAAGGGAAACAAAAATAAAATGTTCATTGTGCAAAAAAAACTGGCCATGTGAGACAAGTGTGCATCAAATCAAAAATGAAACAAAATTCATCGTATAACACAATTGAAACAGATCCATCTGAATACGAAAATAGTGACGGCAGTGGTAATGGTGGAATAAATCAAATTGTCGACATTTACAATAAATCGGAAGTTCCCCCAGCAGAAATAGAAAAGTTTTTCACAGCTGTTTTTATTGAAGGAAAAAAGCAAATTTTTGAAGTAGACTCAAGAGCCGGCTACACCTTTATTCCAAAAACTGATTTCGACAAATTGAAGCTGAAAACAAAATTACAAAAAACCAGCATTGCATTTCGAGCGTATACCGGAGATATTTTTGTGCCACTGGGTTTTGTTGATGTTAACCCATTAGTGCATAGCATCCGTTTAAACGAACGTTTTTATTTCTTACGCCAATTCTTTATTTAGGTTGATGTACTGTATAAAACTGTTTGGGATGATTGACAACATATCACAATTTATAATTATGAAGTGATTCCCTCCAAATTTCAAGTTTATGGTGTTTGTTTATTGCAAAAAAATGGGAAAAATGTTAAAAAATCGATCCAGTTAGTTGGCAGGTTAGTAAAAGTGAATTAAATGTCGTAAAAGTCAATAAATTTTTGTTTTGCGCACGTTTTTATTTCGTATCCTCCCCAAGTAAAAGATTTCTGCCTTTGTTTGATATTTAATTTGTATTAAATTATTAAATACCCCTCAGTAATGTTGGCGACATTTCCTGAGAATTACAGCCATGTAAAACTTCTCTACAAAGTGGTGTCTTAAAACACGCCGTTCGGACTCGGCGATAAACAGTAGGTCCCATATCATTGAGCTAATATGAATCGGGGTGCACTCTCCCTTGTCCTTTCAGGGATGTTGGTGGTACAATTATAATTATATTTATATGTATATGAAAAAAATGAACATTTTTTAAAACGTCCGATAAAACGGACGCTATGCAGCCAGGTTACTCAATATATGATTTGACTTTTACACTGACCGTATCAACAATATTAGACGATCTTGAATAAACGCGATCAATATTTTTGTGGTTCCTCGCATTGAGGGGAATGAAAATGACGCAGATTCCGATGGCAGTGATTATGCACATGAATCCACTTCTCTACTGGACATAGATATAGAAGTAGAATATAAAAGAAAGATGATATGTTGTATATAGGTGACAGTGAACCGGCTTCAAAGCGTTTCCGGAATAATAAAGCGGATACTCAAAGTCGAAGAGAAAAAAATTGGAGTGTAGTAGATCCATATTACCGAATTGAAAGGGGATGGATATCGACTTCAGTTAGTATGCGCAGTCCACAAAGAACCCAACAAAATTCTTTGAACTATTTTTACGGAAGACATTTTCGGTCATATTATTGTAAAATCTAAAGTGGGTATGTACGAAATTAATGATTTTATTGATGTCAGGATATTCTATATACTCCACAGAAATCGGTTTATATGATGGACTTGTTAGTAGCTGCTTACAGGACACGAATGTGACAACGCAAATTGTGGTGCAATTTCTCAAATTTTCTGGACATTTCTGTGGTAAATGCATGGATATTAATGAAATATTATCCAAATTGCCCTAACTTACTAAATTTCCGCCGGTATATAGCCATATAATGTTTGGAAATATATGTAATAGAAACAAATGATTACACAATATATTGCGATAGATCGATATTAGTAAACAATCCACCGGATATGGTAATTGTAGACAAAAGGAATCATACTGCAAAAATAATAAACGTTGCTGTTCCACTGGATTCCAATATAATTGTAACAATCAACAACAAAAAAGCCAAATACCAACCATTATACCTGAAGAACACATCATTGCAGAAAATATATATTCTACCGATAGTTATAAGCTCTCTAGGAACAATACCTAAGGAAACCACAAAAAGCATGGAGCAACTAAACTTAAGCAGCAAAATTTTGACAGAAATGCAGAAATCTATAAAAATTAAAGTTACCTCTATAATACGAGAAACTATAGGATAATTAAGTCTAATAATAAAGAATATATACCTCAAGTGGGAACTCGTACTTTTTTGGTCCATATGACAACCCCATTAGTGGCTCTATCATGACTTCTTTGTTACACTTCCAATAAAGAATTAATGACTGAATGTCATTGCAAGTGAAGGGTACATACCATAATTTGAATAAAAAGTCATAAAAAGTCCTAAGTCCAAAAAAATGGGGAAAAACCGCGAATATATGATGCATCCATTGAGTTTGAAAGCATTTGTTTGGCGCTGTTAAACAAATAAAAAGAGATACTCCTCGTGTTTTTGTTGTTGTGTTTTTTCCGATTTCACTAATTATTGTCATCGGGGGTTATCATGAACGGCAATTCCCCGTGAATTTTTTCACTTTCTCCCTTAAGTAGCAACGGCGGAAAGATAAACCTCACGGGGAAATTTCATTCATGATTACCCCCATCATTTTAAAGTAAACAAGTAGAAAAGAGAGTGCAAAATACCAACATTTATCTATATTTGTTTGTATTTAGTTTGTTGTTGTAATTCGTTGATAAATAATTTTCAGAAAAATGTTGTTGCGAAAACAATTCCTTGACAGTCTGTATGTCCATTAGGACAAAGACAAGAATATTATAAACTTCTCTGCTACCTTTACTAATTTAAAATAAAGTGTATACAGCTCAATATCTTTTTTGATTTTAAGGTGGTACTGACTAGAGTTGTTAAGTCTAGTGAACAAGTTCAGTACCATAGTTCGTTTGCGAATGAGTTATTTCATGAAAACAAAGAGATAATATAACTCATTAGCAGTTCGTTCATACAAATGACCGGTGTCCACTGAACTATATAAAGAATTAGGTCGTTCAAACGAACTAGATTTTAACAACTCTAGTGCAGAATTGTCTTTGACACCAAGTGATTTGTGTTTGTTTACATTTTTTAGTGACAAAATTAACAAAAAATCATTGCGTTCGGCAGCCGATGTTTGGATTTTCTATAATACAAATTTTTTTTTCGGTCGCAGAGGCAACGTAACTGAAGTTTGGTTGCAATACAATAATCGAGGCATTAAAGATAAATAGTTAGGTTTACCTGTGAGTTGGAACTGTCACTTTCAATTTGTTCTGAATAACAATGTTTGTAATTCAGGTAATCCAAAAGTCTTCTTGGTAATGGTAATGTTTGTATTAAATCCTTTCTTATTACAGCTTTCAATATTACAAATCTGAAAGATGAAAAAAGACATTTATTAGAGTGATGCCTACCAATAAATGTGATACATTTTATGGCCCAATCCAATATAACAAATTATTCAGAACCTAATTATTTATATCGAAGATGTTGGGTAATTTAATGTAATGTGATGATCCGAGATTCACCCATTCAGATTTCGCGAATTGTTAACATATTCTATATAGTATGACTGAAATTCTTTAACATGAAGTGTTTTGGGAGGGATCCCATAATGTTGACCATTAAAATTAATTTTCGTGGAAGCTGTGTTGGTATCAATGTAGAAAAATGCGTCAAAATGGATTGAAGCCAACAAGTTTATTATGTTCCCTTCCGATTTATGGCTTCACCTTACATTTCATAGACATATGCCCAAACAAAGACGCAAAGAATGTGCATGTGAAACATTATACTATTGTATGATTTTTCGATATATCCACTAAATCCACCTAAATTTGATGCTGACATTTTGAAGCCGGAATTTCGGGGTTTTTTCAATTTGTTTAATAATCCGGACGCGCAACAAGATAATATTCAAAACTCATAATAGGATTATAGAACTCGTGATTTTACATCGTTTAATGTATATCTCATGAGTGTGCTCCATAAGCATCCAAGCAATTGGAGTCTAAAGACCAAAATTTGATGAGTGAATTTTCTTAAAAAATCTATTTTTTGTGTGTACAATTTACAATTTACAAGTGTCATTGAATTTCCTTTGAACCCCGCGTAAATTTAGTTTTTTTTAAGCGACGGATCTAATGAGCGCCCTTCCGCGACCGAATCCATCCACTAAAGCCGTGGATATAGATACCTTGAAAATAGGTAAATCAGCAAAAATGTGTTTTGATAAATCCGCGTACTAAACCGCGATTTTCTTTAAAATTTTTTACGTTTATGGCATTCCCCGAATAACTTGTTTTGCACACATGGGGTCGATTTGGACTTTTAGGACGTTACTTCTAATGGAGAACTCTAGCTCTCCACCAAAATTCAGCTCTGCGGGAATTTTTGCTATTTTCCCCTTATACGCATGTCTATTTTGACTGGGCTACAAGTAAAATATCGAATTTACGCCAGATATTCTGATTTTCATCCGAACTATGAATTTTATACGACACAATGCTCGCAAAAATACGACATAACTTGAAAAAAACCAATTATTCCACCATTCCCCAGCAAACATTCGGATCCGTAAGTCATTATGTAACCCATTACAAAGTAATGTATACAAAAAACTACTTATATTACCCCTTACTAAGTAATGAGTACGGTGGCACAGAGCTTGTGTGTCCGATTACAAATCCATAAAAAAAAAACAAAGAACAGCTGCTGGTGCACATGTAAACACATGTACGCATTCAAACAACCCTTAATGTTCGTACGCGTGGCCGAGTGTGTGTGTGTTAGGCTACAAAGCAGAAGTTCGTGGGTTCAAATCCAGCAGAGGACGAAATATGAAGTGTGTTGAAGTTGAAAACAAATTCCACTTCAACTGTTCTAAAAATAGAAAATATAATTTTTTAACTTATAGCTTATTTTTCAACTTCCAGTGGCCATAAAATAACTAGTTATTCTAGTGGTTATATTGGTCATAGAATAACTAGTTAATCAGTGGGACATGCCCTTGTTAAAATAATGGGTTAGTAGGGGGTTTTATAAGTAATAGGTACTATAAAAACCCATTATTTTGGGGGGACTTTTTTTACTAAAATGACATAAAAAGCAAAAAATTTGGAAATTACAGTGTTGGTCACAGAATTAGCACACCCCTTTGGGGCAAAATGATTTCAGTCAGCTAAGAGTTTTGATAGGGCAAATTCAAATATTTTAGTAAACAAAATCCTTTTCTATAATGTTTTTAACAGATTTAAGGATATAAGTGAATAGTATTATCAGTGGTTTTTTGAAAATAAAAGTTTTGTGAAAACGCCCAAATTATTAAGGGGACATATAATTAGCACACCCTAAGATTTTTTAATTTAATTCAATTAATATACAAAAATTTATTTATATTAAAGTTAATTCATATTCGAAACGTATTGAACAAATCACTTTTTGAAAGAAAAAATAATTTATCACCCCGGAATCTCAAAATTTATCCCAATAGTGGTCCAATTGGATCTGAAATTATTGGAATTGTTAACCGATTACCGAAATTTAAATATAAAGTGCAAAAAAGGTTTCAAAAAGTGTTTAAGGTCGATGATTCATTCAAGGAAATGTTCGATTTGGAAGGGGTTTATAGAAAGTAGATCAATAAAATGCACCCTTATGTGAAGAAGGATCAACTTATAACACCATTTGTTATTACAAATTACACGTCTGAATAACACCGAAGACCTATTACTACCAAACTGTCAACAAAGCACTAGGTGAACACGTAGCACATGAGTATGTTTAAAGGTATAACCCCTTTCTAACAACAAAGGATTTTGAGGTTTGCTGAAATTGGTTAAAATCCATGAAAGTAGGCATATACTATTAAAAGTAAATGTTTTCTGGATTATTGAAATTAAATTTAATCGTTTTAAGCTCCGGGAAGCATATTATCTTGCGGTATCACTAGACTATATCCCATTTGCCTTATGTTTAGAAAATTGTTGAAATTTGCGTAGGTCCAATAGAGATGAACATAGGTTTATCGTGGCATACATCACGACATATCGGTAAAATTCAGTCCAGATGTATAAGTATTTATAAAATCAATAGCCCAAAACATCATATTACAGTTTTTAATGAAAATTTTTGTGGCAAACCGACTTTACAGATGCACATTGCTGGTGGGTACATCCCACTATTCGCAAATTTACAAAGATGAACATGAATATGATGTTTTATTTGATGTTTCTATGAACTACTTGCATCAATGAATTTATTTACATGTGAAAAATTCGATGAAAACCACTAAAAAAACTGAAATTTCCATCAGTCCTTCGGACCCAAAGTGTACCCCATATAATTCCCTTCTGACACTGAAATTTCGGAGACTGGTGGAGAGTGTAACTAGCAGATTGGAACTTATTCCCAAACGAAAGGGATTTAAAACTGAATATGGACGAAAATATTAAAACTATTCACAATATTTGTGATTCTTTTAAGGTGTGCTAATTACGTGTCCAGTGAATTTAGGACATTTTTTACATTTTTGTAGGTTATTTAAATTGACTGTTATTTCTCAGTTTCTATATTGCGTTTTATTCTTTAAGCATACTACTGAGAATATATTAGTACAAATACTTCATTAAATACAACTACTTTTGAAGGTCTTTTTAGGCAAACTAAATGTTGGTAGTGGGCTGTGCTAATTGTGTGGCCAACACTGTATTAATCGATATTTTGTTTTCCCGTAAAATTTTTGTATAACCCCAGCAAACACAATGTCGGACGTCCGACGCGTCTGCTCAAAGTCGGAAGTTTTTTCCGACGCGTCTGACCGACTTCGGTCCGAACTCTGTCAGACTAGTCTGACGAACTTTTCCCGTCCTCTCTCTCCCTCCCTGAAGGGAATTTTTCTATTTTCTCTTGTGCTGCTTTGGCAAAATTAAGTGTAAGTAAGCAGAGAGAAAAGAAAGTGTAATTGTTGATGCAGTTCGAACGAAAAATTGAGTGCTTGGGTTTTAATTTCTGTATCGGAGAACAAATTTGGTTTATTTTTGTTATGCGTGTTGATGAATAATAGTGTTTAAATGTTATTCATAGTGATCGGTTGCATACATATTTCTTTATTTTTATTAAGGTAATGCAAGTAAAAATTTTCTTCGTCAAACTTCAACACTATTCCGTGGAAAGTCATATGTTTTATATTTGTATATGACCAAATTTAAGTTTCTGAACACTTTTATCAAATTTTTTTTGCATGTGAAGACATGTATTTTTTCATATATTAATAACAATTGTTTTACATAACAATTGTTTACATATTTCACGAATTTGTTGTTCTCCACAGTTTGTTTTTCCACCAAGTTTAACACAGCATAAGATGATATTAAAACCTTTAATATGTTTATAATAGATAAACTTTTATAGGATTTGGATATTTCATGAATTAACTGTGTATTTTCAACATCTGTTAATAATAGAAACAAATTCTGGACGAATATTGGTAAATAAATCAGAAGTTCATACGATAGTTCATCTGACTTCGGACCAAATTCGGTCCGAAAGTCGAAAAACACTTTCGAATTTCATAAAATTTTACTTCCGAATTAGGACCGATATCTGTTTGATAGTCGGTAAATAAATCAGAAATTTATACGACAGTTCATCAGAGTTCGGACCGAATTCGGTCCGAAAGTCGGCTAAAACATCCGATTTTCATCCGAATTTCGGTCAGAGAACACGTCAACCACGCCATATGACTTTCGGACAGAGTTCGGACCGATTTCGGATCCGAACTCGGACGTTTCATCCGACTTTCGGACCGAATTCGGTCCGAACTCTGATGTTTCTTCCGATTTTGGTTTGCTGGGACGGTACTGTAAATGAACTATTTTTATATGCCATCTTAAAGACAAGTTTTCAGGCTACAAAATTGTTTTTTGAATTGTTAAAAAAATCGCAACTCGTTTCCAAGTTATCAACGTTTACATTTTTTATTTCAGGTTGCATCATTTTCAGTGACAGTCACTGTGTATTAGTGTCATTAAAGTAAATATTTACGAGGACTCGATATAATTAATCATTAGATTTTTTAAATTTTCTTTTGTCGTATTGGGATTCTATTTTTAGTTATAAGGTAAAAAAGCATAACAAATGTATTCAATCGGTCGGGAACGTTATATGGGGCTATATCATTGCATTGCAGGTACTTGGGGCAAAAATTGTAGCAAAAATAAAAAAACTGAAAAGGGGGGAAAACTGCCGAAAATCGGTGGTACCGCTATACGGGGGCTATACCAAAACATGGACCTATGTTGACAGCTTTTAGTGGACATGTTTTGTGATCATTTGGAACCTCAACTGTCAAATGTAGTTTCACAGTTCGATCAAAAATTGTAGCTAAAATCCTCAAAATACCGTAAATCGGGAGATACGGTTATATGGGAGCTATACCACAACATGGACCTATGTTGACAGTTTTTAGTGGAGATGTTTTGTGATCTCTAGGAACCTCAACTGTCAAATTACAGGCAATTCGGTGAACAATTTTACCTAAAATCCTCAAAATACCGAAAATCGGGAGGTACCGTTATATGGGGGCTATACCAAAACATGGACCTATGTATTTTGACAGTTTTAGGTGGAGATGTTTTGTGATTACTAGGAACCTTAACTGTCAAATTACAGGTAGTTTGGTCAAAAATTGTAGCTAAAATCCTCAAAATACCAAAAAGCGGGAGGTACCGTTATATGGGGGCTATACCAAAACATGGACCTATGCTGACGGATATAGCCCATCTTCGAACTTGACCTACCTATGGAAAAGACACTCGGGTGCAAAAATTTAGCGCTCTAGCTCAATTATTGCGAACCCTAGAGTGATTACAACAGACGGACATGGCTGGACCGTCTTAGAATTTTATCCTGATCAAGAATATACGGTAAATTTCAAATTTCCTTCACAATTCCATAGAAAAAAAAATTAAAAATTTTTTGGCGAGCACATCCGCCATTTTTGGTACATGGGTTACGAAAAAATCGGTGTTTAAAATCTGTTCGCGTTCACAAAATTGGATGCTGCACTCAAAAGTTATGGGGGGTTTTACTCTCTTATAAAGAAAAAATATTTAAGAATTCCTATTGTGTTGATTGCTTGAGTTGGCTCAACTTCATTTATTGTGTTGTAATAAGAACATGTATATATGAATCGTTAACAGCATTTGATGTCTATCGGTAGATGCTAAAATATTTGGTAAATTTATTTTTATTTTCGCGGAAAATTAAAAAATATTGAAGAAATCTCGGAGTAAATTTTATTTATTCTAACTCAGAGTCCATAAAAATCCCTAAAAAATAATTTAAAAATAGGTACAGAATCTAGACAACGCGTAGAAAATTTTGAAACCAAAATTATAAAGATCGCGTTTATATCTTGCATATTACAGCAACAACAAAGAACGGAAACTTATTGTTGGAAATTATTTCAAAAATATATTTTTTGGTTAAATACGAAAAATTAAAAAAAAATTTGGGAGTTATTCTATTATTTCGCTAAATTTCCTTACAAATCCTGCAGTATTTTGATTAAACTTCTACAAGAAAAGTAATTAGTCATCGTGAAAGTATATTTGCTTTCTGTGATAAGCAATAGAAAGTAATGTTGAAATTACAATCAAAGAAAAAACATAGAAGTTAAAAATCGAATAATTCGCGAATCCGTTTAAATCAGTTGAGGTGCATTGTGCTCTTCGAATACAGGGAGTCCATGTCTATCAATATGCATGGATTTTCCCATGTTTCATTCAGCGGTCAAAGTTTGCCATCAGTTGCATCTTACTATTCAAAAAACCTTCAAGTGGGCAAAAATTACGCGATGTGCATATGATTATAAGGTGCATCCGATTTCAATGACCGCCTATTAAAATACGTCAATATAAATTATTTTAGACAGATTCGTCAAGAACTGCGGATGTGCCACCACATTCTATTTTGGGATAAATAGGGATATTACTCCCGAATCTTTGTAATTTGTGACACACCTTTTTGGCAAATATTATAATCGCGTATAAAGGATTACATTTATGTAAAAATAGTCAAAGAAAATCGCGGTTCAATTCGCAGAATTGTCAAAATATATTTTTGCAGATTTTCCTACTTTCAAGGTATCTATATCCGACGATGTCAGGGGTACCTGTACGACAGTTTTAAATTTTAAAGCCAAAAAAAATTTCTTAAGAAAATTTACGCACCAAATTTTCGCCTTTGGACTTCTATTACTAGGAAGCTGTACGGAGCACACTCATGAGATATACATCGAACGACGTGGAATCGCGAGTTCTACAATCCTATAACTAGTTTGGATTATTATCTAGTTGCACCCTCTAATTATAAGAAAAAATCGAAAAACACTGAAAACGAAACTTCAAAATTTCAGCATCGATTTTGGGGGATACAGTGTATATATCGAAAAGTCATACACTAGAACCATGTTTCCCAAGGGGTATTCATTAGTTCTTTCTTTGAATATAGGTTTGAATTTTACTAGGTTTGGCCAGAAATCAAGAAAGAACACAAAAAAACTTGTTTACTTCAACACATTTTTCCCATTTTTTATATTACCACCAACGCAGCTTCCACGAAAATTACACTGGTCAACAGGACTTTTGTTTCGACCGAAGTTGCAGTTGTTTCAAGATGAAATCGGCGAGTTATTTTCAAATCCGGTCACGGTTTTTCTCCATCAGCTCTTGTTTTTGAGATATAGCTCAAAATCGGTTTTTACGAGTTTAACCCAGACTTTCGTTATTTTCGGATACAAACAAATATTTTTTGAGGGTTTTTCGACATTAATATATTAAGGAGATGTACGCTCGATACAAATCGTTTTTGAATGATGATTTTTAGGTTATGGCGGAATCATGGGCGCTATGAACTTTATATTATATATTTGAATACTGGCCTATATAGTAGACACCCTAAGCATATCCGCATTGCCATATGAAGATAGTATGACTTCCCCCGATGACGTAATTATAGCTTAAATTACTCAAAATAAGCAATTTTTACAAGGTCCGTCGTATATTTTCTATATTTTTTGATAGCCAAGGTTTACCCTTTCAGAACACGCGACTTGTGATTGTATATTATACAAATTAAATATATTTGGATAAAATGAAATGTTTTTGGACGTGGCAAAAATTATTGGCCTTAAAAGATAATTTTCGTGGAAGCTGTGGCTATATTTATGTTAAAAAATGGGTCAAAATGGGTTGAAGCCAACATGTCTTTTTTTGTTTTCTCTTGATTTGTGGGTAAACCGCACATCTCTCGATTTTCCTGTCAAAGTAAAAGTAAAAGCAAACTAAATAAGGATCATTTCACTAATGTATTACTTTTCAAAATTTGAACTGCTTCTACCATTAAATGATGATGACATTTTGAAGCCAGATTTACAGTGTTTTTTGAAAATTTCTTCTAATTTCATTCCGCAAACAGGTTTTTCAAAAAATCATATATAGGATTGTAGTACTTGCGATTCTGAGTTATTTGATACGTATATTGTGAATGTAGTCTGCACAGCTTCTTAGAAATCTGCATCCAAATACGGAAATTTTGTGCGAACATTTTTCTAAAAATCATATTTTTCGGGCCTATTTTTTACAATTGTCATTCGAATTCCTCGTACTTGATTGCACATTTTAGTTTTTTACGTTCCGGATCCAACAAATCATTCCCCGTGAAAATCCATCTACTAAAACGCGAGTTACGATAAATTCCAAAGTAGAAAAATCACCTAAAAATGTTTTTGAAAATATCGAGTATTTTATCGCGTTTTCTGCGGTTCGTTTCCACTGCAATGAAACAACTAGTACAGCATCTCCGTTTTAGCGGAAACAGAGATTTGAAAACTTCAATGATAAGGGAGCTATATTCATTTTATCCCAAAAAATAGTGTGGGATGCTACATCCACGGTTCTTGATTGATCGCCTTGAAATAGATATATATCGATGTAGATTTTCATGGTTGACATTGAAATCGGATGCGGACAAAAATTGTATTCACTTTGCGCAAATTAGCGATATTTTATAGGTTTTTTAGTGCTAAGATGCAGCCGATGCTACATCTTAGCCTTCAAATTAAATTTCGACAAATATATACAAATTAAAAGATATGGTCTTGCTGTACATGAAAATCACATGCGGACAAAATGATTTTGATAATTACGCGATTTACACGTATTTTAAAATGCATATAAATTAAAATGGGTAATTTTACCTCTATTTCCATTTCAGAAGCCTTGATATATATCCTCAGCAACCCAATTATCTTCCTCAATAGGAAAGCTTTTATATGAATGTCTATAAAGCAAAATCCGTATATTTTAATGGGAGATTTAAGCAAAATGAAGGAAGTATTCCTATAGATTTTTCCAAAATTTTATACTACATGATGAATGTGAAAAAATATTTTTTCAAACAAAAAATTATTTTTTAAACCAAAATATGTGTTTATTTTGGCTGTGACATCGAAACTATAATACCAATCTGTGTGATTTTAGTCTCATTTGATTCGCCGTGAAGTTTTGCTTCCACACGAATTTTTTCGTAATTTTATAGCGGGTACATTGACCTTTATTTTGAAAAAAGTTGACTTACATTCAATAATTTATCAATTTATTATACATTTCGCGAGTACTGAGTAACATTTAACAAATATTATGCAATCTACTAACTCAAGCCATTTCCAGATAACTTTTTAGTAGCAATTGCTCGCGGTAAAATAATTAGCGTTTTTATAATAATTTTTTCTTTAACACGAAAATAAAACCGCCATAACTTTCGTCCGCATCAACAAAAAAACTGGCTCGCGAGCGGATTCGTACTGGGAATTTGTTTCTTAACCTATGTACCAAAAATCTTTGATGTAGCGCGAAAAAAAATTTAACATTTTTTTTGAAATGGAATATGAAATATTTGACAACATTCGTGATATACTCACCATAACTATTTCAATAACGATTTGTATCGAGCGTACAACATCTCCTTAATATATTAATGTCGAAAAACCCACAAAAAATATTTGTTTGTATCCAAAAATAACGAAAGTCTGGGTTAAACTCGTAAAAACCGATTTTGAGCTATATCTCAAAAACAAGGGCTGATAGAGAAAACCCGGGACCGGATTTGAAAATAACTCGCCGATTTCATTTAGAAACAACTGCAACTTCGTCTGAAACATACAACTTTTTCAATTTTGTTGAGCAGTATTATTTGTTATGGTCCATATTATGAGATCGTGGCTAAAACACTTCAATTAATATAAATATATTTATATTTTATAAAATATATTAACAGTTCGCGACTTATTAAATGGTGAACCTCAACTTCAACTATTGTAAAACTTTTTTGAATATTACCATATATACTTTATATGGTCGCATGTGATTAGTTCGATGTGTTACAAACAGAAAAACAAAGTTATAATACCCTCCACACTATGCTTGAGGGTATAAAAAACTATTTGGATGGTAGCCCAAATGTTTTTTTTTTTTTAATTCTTGGGCCTTTATCTTGTTTAATATGGCAGCATGACCAGCTGAGGTAATTTGTGTGCTCCTGATAATCCTGATTGATATTTAAATTACAAGAAAGTAGTGAAATATCATTAAAAACATGTGGTTTGTTCCAGAACGTGCAAGAACCTACTTTTTTACTACGATAACAATTTTTCCTTTATGTTATCGAAAAAATAGTAAAAAATGGTAGATTCTTGCAGTTCTGGAACAGACCAATTGTGACAACTCAAAGTGCGAAGCAGTTTGGATACTCTTAATAATTCTTATGTGTGAAGCAATTATTGCATTTAATTCCATCGATTTTTTTTATTTATTGCTAAAACAGACATTTCTGCTGTATTGTGATTCTTACCACACAAACTGAGCTTTTTGTCGTTCTATCGTGTCTTCTTCTTTGTTACATATTGCGCCTACTAAAAAACAGATCAAAAGCCACCGACACTGAAGATAGTGGTAGAAGTATATGCCCAATTTGTTCCCTTGGAATTACAAAAGGAGTTTGTAGTGTCCGTTGGTGGATGTACTGATTATTTCCATCTTAAGTTCATTGGTAGTTCTACGGCTGAAGTCAAAGCCAACAAAGATTTTACATACACTTGCAGAGTGTTAAGTCAGGTAGTGGTGGCTGCGCTGCTGCTGTCGTCAACACTTCTACTATGGATCCACAAGACGATATACCTAATTCTGCTACATCGCAGCTGAATATTGTATCTGCAACTGACAATAACGGTGATATGCAACATGGTTCGATAACCTAGCTGCTGATATGGAGAAAAATATAGATACTCAGATCCGAAAATGTGTTGATGATGTCCAGTCAGCTGTTGACAATGTTGTTAGCTCATTTCGAAGCGAACTTTTCCAAGCAAAATTAATTGGAAGTAGTGCAATGTAGACTAGTTCTTTCACGGCATGTTTTGATGCAGTTCAAACAGAGTCGTGAAAGAGGCACTCCATTCCTTACATTTTAACCGCAGTCGGATGCGATGCAATGAATGACATTCTTTCCTCACGTTTTAACAGCATCTAGATGCAGTTCAATCGGAGTCGTGAAAAAGGCAGTCCAATTCCTTACATTTTAACAGCATTTGGTTGCGAACCACCGATTGACATCCATTTATCACATTTAAATTTCATCCGGATGCAAGTCAAGGAAGTCGTGAAAAAGGCACTCCGTTTGATACATTTTACAAGCAGTTGCTTAGTGATCCATATATATATATATATATATATATATATATATATATATATATATATACAGTGATGTGCGAAATAATAGAGCCACTGAAGTTACAACACATTAACCGTTTCTACATCACTTCTGAAAAGTGTTTTATGGCGCAAATTGCATTTTTATAGAGGAACATTATCCCATAAATAAAATTCAGTCAACATTTGTCCAATTTGGGGGTTGACCTTGTATTAGGCAGAGCAGAGCCTGTAAAGGGCTGTGCGAAATAATAGGGCCACTTTAGGTAAATAAGACAATTTCTTAAGGAAATTTAAACTTGACCGTCAAAATCATAGGGAAAACTTTAGTTTTCCTTCCTAACATTATTTTCCTGAATGAACCTGCACTAAAAATTAAAATTGTAATTCATTCCCCTTCTAGAGTTAATGGGGCTGAAAACCCATATGGACCCAGAATCAAAGATAATGCCCCATAAGGACCTCCAATATATTGCAAATTGCAATAATATTTGTGATTGTGAAGAAATTGTGCTAAACTACTATCAAAAATAAGAAAACATTAAAAACCCGTCGAAAAAAGTTAATATTTTTATGATTTTAAATAAAAAATGGGAGGTCCTGTAAGGAATATTACCCTTTGTAGCTCCTCTGCTCCAATAAACGAGCAAATAATGGATTGCTATTAACTCTAACAGATCTAAGATGTTATTTAAGAACAGCCTAAAACAATTTATGGGTACAGAAATCACGAATCCTTAACATAAAGACAGAATATGTTTACACGTGATCGTAGATGAACGCGTGGGTCGGCCTATGGCTGAACATTTTCCTTGACAGGTGGTACAACATTTATTTAACTCGAACGGACAGCTTCGGATATCATTTTCATTCACCACTGGTAGCCTGGGCATTTAATAAAGCTAACCTCGATGTTTTATGAGGCCTGAAATACTCAGCAATAAAGGAGGTAGCCAGAGATGGGTATTCTTCGAGAACTGTTATCAACATACTCTGTCTTTATGTTTAAGATTCGTGATTTCTGTACCCATAAATTGTTTAAGTCTGTTTTTAAATCACACCTAAGATCTGTTAGAGTTGATAATAATCCATTATTTACTCGTTTATTGGAGCAGAGGAGCTACAAAGCGTAATATTCCGTACAGGACCTCCCATATTTTTGCTCTAAAATCATAAAAATATTAACTTTTTTCGATCGGTTTTTTATGTTTTCTTGTTTTTGAAAGTAGTTTAGCACATTTTCTTCACAAACACAAATATTAATGATATTTGCAATATATTGGAGGTCTTTATGGGGCATTATCTTTGATTCTGGGCCTATATGGGTTTTCAGCCCCATTAACTCTAGAAGAGGAATTATAATTTTAATTTTTGGTACAGGTTCATTCAGGAAAATAATGTTAGGAAGGAAAACTAAAATTTTCCCTATGATTTTGACGGTCAAGTTTAAATTTCCTTAAGAAATTGTCTTATTTACCTAAAGTGGCTCTATTATTTCGCACACCTCTTTACAGGCTCTACCCTGCCTAATACAAGGTCAACCCCCAAATTGGACAATTGATGACTGCATTTTATTTATGGGATAATGTTCCACTATAAAAATGCAATTTGGGCCATAACACACTTTTCAGAAGTGATGTAGAAACGGTTAATGTGTTGTAACTTCAGTGGCTCTATTATTTCGCACATCACTGTATATATATATATATATATATATATATATATATATATATATATATATATATATATATACATATACATATACATATACATATATATATATATATATGTATATATAGCATTTCCAAATTAAATGAAACCTTTTCCAAATTGAATGAAACCTCTTCCAAATTAAATGAAGCTTTTTCCAAATTAAATGAAACTTTTTCCAAATCAAATGAAACCTTTTCCAAATCAAATGAAACCTTTTCCAAATCAAATGAAACCTTTTCCAAATTGAATGAAACCTTTATTTTTATTGAAAGAGAAAAAAGCCAGAATATTTTGAAAAGAAATAAAAAATTTTATGGGGTTTCAAACATTTTTTTACTTAAATTCTAACCATAAGTAATGACATAAAAGTGCAACTCGCTGCATGTTTTGCTTCCTTGAACTTAAACATTTTATATTTTTTTGGGCGAATTTGTTGTTCTCCACAGTTTGTTTTTCCACCAAGTTTAACACAGCATAAGATGATATTAAAACCTTTAATATGTTTATAATAGATAAACTTTTATAGGATTTGGATATTTCATGAATTAACTGTGTATTTTCAACATCTGTTAATAATAGAAACAAATTCTGGACGAATATTGGTAAATAAATCAGAAGTTCATACGATAGTTCATCTGACTTCGGACCAAATTCGGTCCGAAAGTCGAAAAACACTTTCGAATTTCATAAAATTTTACTTCCGAATTAGGACCGATATCTGTTTGATAGTCGGTAAATAAATCAGAAATTTATACGACAGTTCATCAGAGTTCGGACCGAATTCGGTCCGAAAGTCGGCTAAAACATCCGATTTTCATCCGAATTTCGGTCAGAGAACACGTCAACCACGCCATATGACTTTCGGACAGAGTTCGGACCGATTTCGGATCCGAACTCGGACGTTTCATCCGACTTTCGGACCGAATTCGGTCCGAACTCTGATGTTTCTTCCGATTTTGGTTTGCTGGGACGGTACTGTAAATGAACTATTTTTATATGCCATCTTAAAGACAAGTTTTCAGGCTACAAAATTGTTTTTTGAATTGTTAAAAAAATCGCAACTCGTTTCCAAGTTATCAACGTTTACATTTTTTATTTCAGGTTGCATCATTTTCAGTGACAGTCACTGTGTATTAGTGTCATTAAAGTAAATATTTACGAGGACTCGATATAATTAATCATTAGATTTTTTAAATTTTCTTTTGTCGTATTGGGATTCTATTTTTAGTTATAAGGTAAAAAAGCATAACAAATGTATTCAATCGGTCGGGAACGTTATATGGGGCTATATCATTGCATTGCAGGTACTTGGGGCAAAAATTGTAGCAAAAATAAAAAAACTGAAAAGGGGGGAAAACTGCCGAAAATCGGTGGTACCGCTATACGGGGGCTATACCAAAACATGGACCTATGTTGACAGCTTTTAGTGGACATGTTTTGTGATCATTTGGAACCTCAACTGTCAAATGTAGTTTCACAGTTCGATCAAAAATTGTAGCTAAAATCCTCAAAATACCGTAAATCGGGAGATACGGTTATATGGGAGCTATACCACAACATGGACCTATGTTGACAGTTTTTAGTGGAGATGTTTTGTGATCTCTAGGAACCTCAACTGTCAAATTACAGGCAATTCGGTGAACAATTTTACCTAAAATCCTCAAAATACCGAAAATCGGGAGGTACCGTTATATGGGGGCTATACCAAAACATGGACCTATGTATTTTGACAGTTTTAGGTGGAGATGTTTTGTGATTACTAGGAACCTTAACTGTCAAATTACAGGTAGTTTGGTCAAAAATTGTAGCTAAAATCCTCAAAATACCAAAAAGCGGGAGGTACCGTTATATGGGGGCTATACCAAAACATGGACCTATGCTGACGGATATAGCCCATCTTCGAACTTGACCTACCTATGGAAAAGACACTCGGGTGCAAAAATTTAGCGCTCTAGCTCAATTATTGCGAACCCTAGAGTGATTACAACAGACGGACATGGCTGGACCGTCTTAGAATTTTATCCTGATCAAGAATATACGGTAAATTTCAAATTTCCTTCACAATTCCATAGAAAAAAAAATTAAAAATTTTTTGGCGAGCACATCCGCCATTTTTGGTACATGGGTTACGAAAAAATCGGTGTTTAAAATCTGTTCGCGTTCACAAAATTGGATGCTGCACTCAAAAGTTATGGGGGGTTTTACTCTCTTATAAAGAAAAAATATTTAAGAATTCCTATTGTGTTGATTGCTTGAGTTGGCTCAACTTCATTTATTGTGTTGTAATAAGAACATGTATATATGAATCGTTAACAGCATTTGATGTCTATCGGTAGATGCTAAAATATTTGGTAAATTTATTTTTATTTTCGCGGAAAATTAAAAAATATTGAAGAAATCTCGGAGTAAATTTTATTTATTCTAACTCAGAGTCCATAAAAATCCCTAAAAAATAATTTAAAAATAGGTACAGAATCTAGACAACGCGTAGAAAATTTTGAAACCAAAATTATAAAGATCGCGTTTATATCTTGCATATTACAGCAACAACAAAGAACGGAAACTTATTGTTGGAAATTATTTCAAAAATATATTTTTTGGTTAAATACGAAAAATTAAAAAAAAATTTGGGAGTTATTCTATTATTTCGCTAAATTTCCTTACAAATCCTGCAGTATTTTGATTAAACTTCTACAAGAAAAGTAATTAGTCATCGTGAAAGTATATTTGCTTTCTGTGATAAGCAATAGAAAGTAATGTTGAAATTACAATCAAAGAAAAAACATAGAAGTTAAAAATCGAATAATTCGCGAATCCGTTTAAATCAGTTGAGGTGCATTGTGCTCTTCGAATACAGGGAGTCCATGTCTATCAATATGCATGGATTTTCCCATGTTTCATTCAGCGGTCAAAGTTTGCCATCAGTTGCATCTTACTATTCAAAAAACCTTCAAGTGGGCAAAAATTACGCGATGTGCATATGATTATAAGGTGCATCCGATTTCAATGACCGCCTATTAAAATACGTCAATATAAATTATTTTAGACAGATTCGTCAAGAACTGCGGATGTGCCACCACATTCTATTTTGGGATAAATAGGGATATTACTCCCGAATCTTTGTAATTTGTGACACACCTTTTTGGCAAATATTATAATCGCGTATAAAGGATTACATTTATGTAAAAATAGTCAAAGAAAATCGCGGTTCAATTCGCAGAATTGTCAAAATATATTTTTGCAGATTTTCCTACTTTCAAGGTATCTATATCCGACGATGTCAGGGGTACCTGTACGACAGTTTTAAATTTTAAAGCCAAAAAAAATTTCTTAAGAAAATTTACGCACCAAATTTTCGCCTTTGGACTTCTATTACTAGGAAGCTGTACGGAGCACACTCATGAGATATACATCGAACGACGTGGAATCGCGAGTTCTACAATCCTATAACTAGTTTGGATTATTATCTAGTTGCACCCTCTAATTATAAGAAAAAATCGAAAAACACTGAAAACGAAACTTCAAAATTTCAGCATCGATTTTGGGGGATACAGTGTATATATCGAAAAGTCATACACTAGAACCATGTTTCCCAAGGGGTATTCATTAGTTCTTTCTTTGAATATAGGTTTGAATTTTACTAGGTTTGGCCAGAAATCAAGAAAGAACACAAAAAAACTTGTTTACTTCAACACATTTTTCCCATTTTTTATATTACCACCAACGCAGCTTCCACGAAAATTACACTGGTCAACAGGACTTTTGTTTCGACCGAAGTTGCAGTTGTTTCAAGATGAAATCGGCGAGTTATTTTCAAATCCGGTCACGGTTTTTCTCCATCAGCTCTTGTTTTTGAGATATAGCTCAAAATCGGTTTTTACGAGTTTAACCCAGACTTTCGTTATTTTCGGATACAAACAAATATTTTTTGAGGGTTTTTCGACATTAATATATTAAGGAGATGTACGCTCGATACAAATCGTTTTTGAATGATGATTTTTAGGTTATGGCGGAATCATGGGCGCTATGAACTTTATATTATATATTTGAATACTGGCCTATATAGTAGACACCCTAAGCATATCCGCATTGCCATATGAAGATAGTATGACTTCCCCCGATGACGTAATTATAGCTTAAATTACTCAAAATAAGCAATTTTTACAAGGTCCGTCGTATATTTTCTATATTTTTTGATAGCCAAGGTTTACCCTTTCAGAACACGCGACTTGTGATTGTATATTATACAAATTAAATATATTTGGATAAAATGAAATGTTTTTGGACGTGGCAAAAATTATTGGCCTTAAAAGATAATTTTCGTGGAAGCTGTGGCTATATTTATGTTAAAAAATGGGTCAAAATGGGTTGAAGCCAACATGTCTTTTTTTGTTTTCTCTTGATTTGTGGGTAAACCGCACATCTCTCGATTTTCCTGTCAAAGTAAAAGTAAAAGCAAACTAAATAAGGATCATTTCACTAATGTATTACTTTTCAAAATTTGAACTGCTTCTACCATTAAATGATGATGACATTTTGAAGCCAGATTTACAGTGTTTTTTGAAAATTTCTTCTAATTTCATTCCGCAAACAGGTTTTTCAAAAAATCATATATAGGATTGTAGTACTTGCGATTCTGAGTTATTTGATACGTATATTGTGAATGTAGTCTGCACAGCTTCTTAGAAATCTGCATCCAAATACGGAAATTTTGTGCGAACATTTTTCTAAAAATCATATTTTTCGGGCCTATTTTTTACAATTGTCATTCGAATTCCTCGTACTTGATTGCACATTTTAGTTTTTTACGTTCCGGATCCAACAAATCATTCCCCGTGAAAATCCATCTACTAAAACGCGAGTTACGATAAATTCCAAAGTAGAAAAATCACCTAAAAATGTTTTTGAAAATATCGAGTATTTTATCGCGTTTTCTGCGGTTCGTTTCCACTGCAATGAAACAACTAGTACAGCATCTCCGTTTTAGCGGAAACAGAGATTTGAAAACTTCAATGATAAGGGAGCTATATTCATTTTATCCCAAAAAATAGTGTGGGATGCTACATCCACGGTTCTTGATTGATCGCCTTGAAATAGATATATATCGATGTAGATTTTCATGGTTGACATTGAAATCGGATGCGGACAAAAATTGTATTCACTTTGCGCAAATTAGCGATATTTTATAGGTTTTTTAGTGCTAAGATGCAGCCGATGCTACATCTTAGCCTTCAAATTAAATTTCGACAAATATATACAAATTAAAAGATATGGTCTTGCTGTACATGAAAATCACATGCGGACAAAATGATTTTGATAATTACGCGATTTACACGTATTTTAAAATGCATATAAATTAAAATGGGTAATTTTACCTCTATTTCCATTTCAGAAGCCTTGATATATATCCTCAGCAACCCAATTATCTTCCTCAATAGGAAAGCTTTTATATGAATGTCTATAAAGCAAAATCCGTATATTTTAATGGGAGATTTAAGCAAAATGAAGGAAGTATTCCTATAGATTTTTCCAAAATTTTATACTACATGATGAATGTGAAAAAATATTTTTTCAAACAAAAAATTATTTTTTAAACCAAAATATGTGTTTATTTTGGCTGTGACATCGAAACTATAATACCAATCTGTGTGATTTTAGTCTCATTTGATTCGCCGTGAAGTTTTGCTTCCACACGAATTTTTTCGTAATTTTATAGCGGGTACATTGACCTTTATTTTGAAAAAAGTTGACTTACATTCAATAATTTATCAATTTATTATACATTTCGCGAGTACTGAGTAACATTTAACAAATATTATGCAATCTACTAACTCAAGCCATTTCCAGATAACTTTTTAGTAGCAATTGCTCGCGGTAAAATAATTAGCGTTTTTATAATAATTTTTTCTTTAACACGAAAATAAAACCGCCATAACTTTCGTCCGCATCAACAAAAAAACTGGCTCGCGAGCGGATTCGTACTGGGAATTTGTTTCTTAACCTATGTACCAAAAATCTTTGATGTAGCGCGAAAAAAAATTTAACATTTTTTTTGAAATGGAATATGAAATATTTGACAACATTCGTGATATACTCACCATAACTATTTCAATAACGATTTGTATCGAGCGTACAACATCTCCTTAATATATTAATGTCGAAAAACCCACAAAAAATATTTGTTTGTATCCAAAAATAACGAAAGTCTGGGTTAAACTCGTAAAAACCGATTTTGAGCTATATCTCAAAAACAAGGGCTGATAGAGAAAACCCGGGACCGGATTTGAAAATAACTCGCCGATTTCATTTAGAAACAACTGCAACTTCGTCTGAAACATACAACTTTTTCAATTTTGTTGAGCAGTATTATTTGTTATGGTCCATATTATGAGATCGTGGCTAAAACACTTCAATTAATATAAATATATTTATATTTTATAAAATATATTAACAGTTCGCGACTTATTAAATGGTGAACCTCAACTTCAACTATTGTAAAACTTTTTTGAATATTACCATATATACTTTATATGGTCGCATGTGATTAGTTCGATGTGTTACAAACAGAAAAACAAAGTTATAATACCCTCCACACTATGCTTGAGGGTATAAAAAACTATTTGGATGGTAGCCCAAATGTTTTTTTTTTTTAATTCTTGGGCCTTTATCTTGTTTAATATGGCAGCATGACCAGCTGAGGTAATTTGTGTGCTCCTGATAATCCTGATTGATATTTAAATTACAAGAAAGTAGTGAAATATCATTAAAAACATGTGGTTTGTTCCAGAACGTGCAAGAACCTACTTTTTTACTACGATAACAATTTTTCCTTTATGTTATCGAAAAAATAGTAAAAAATGGTAGATTCTTGCAGTTCTGGAACAGACCAATTGTGACAACTCAAAGTGCGAAGCAGTTTGGATACTCTTAATAATTCTTATGTGTGAAGCAATTATTGCATTTAATTCCATCGATTTTTTTTATTTATTGCTAAAACAGACATTTCTGCTGTATTGTGATTCTTACCACACAAACTGAGCTTTTTGTCGTTCTATCGTGTCTTCTTCTTTGTTACATATTGCGCCTACTAAAAAACAGATCAAAAGCCACCGACACTGAAGATAGTGGTAGAAGTATATGCCCAATTTGTTCCCTTGGAATTACAAAAGGAGTTTGTAGTGTCCGTTGGTGGATGTACTGATTATTTCCATCTTAAGTTCATTGGTAGTTCTACGGCTGAAGTCAAAGCCAACAAAGATTTTACATACACTTGCAGAGTGTTAAGTCAGGTAGTGGTGGCTGCGCTGCTGCTGTCGTCAACACTTCTACTATGGATCCACAAGACGATATACCTAATTCTGCTACATCGCAGCTGAATATTGTATCTGCAACTGACAATAACGGTGATATGCAACATGGTTCGATAACCTAGCTGCTGATATGGAGAAAAATATAGATACTCAGATCCGAAAATGTGTTGATGATGTCCAGTCAGCTGTTGACAATGTTGTTAGCTCATTTCGAAGCGAACTTTTCCAAGCAAAATTAATTGGAAGTAGTGCAATGTAGACTAGTTCTTTCACGGCATGTTTTGATGCAGTTCAAACAGAGTCGTGAAAGAGGCACTCCATTCCTTACATTTTAACCGCAGTCGGATGCGATGCAATGAATGACATTCTTTCCTCACGTTTTAACAGCATCTAGATGCAGTTCAATCGGAGTCGTGAAAAAGGCAGTCCAATTCCTTACATTTTAACAGCATTTGGTTGCGAACCACCGATTGACATCCATTTATCACATTTAAATTTCATCCGGATGCAAGTCAAGGAAGTCGTGAAAAAGGCACTCCGTTTGATACATTTTACAAGCAGTTGCTTAGTGATCCATATATATATATATATATATATATATATATATATATATATATATATATATACAGTGATGTGCGAAATAATAGAGCCACTGAAGTTACAACACATTAACCGTTTCTACATCACTTCTGAAAAGTGTTTTATGGCGCAAATTGCATTTTTATAGAGGAACATTATCCCATAAATAAAATTCAGTCAACATTTGTCCAATTTGGGGGTTGACCTTGTATTAGGCAGAGCAGAGCCTGTAAAGGGCTGTGCGAAATAATAGGGCCACTTTAGGTAAATAAGACAATTTCTTAAGGAAATTTAAACTTGACCGTCAAAATCATAGGGAAAACTTTAGTTTTCCTTCCTAACATTATTTTCCTGAATGAACCTGCACTAAAAATTAAAATTGTAATTCATTCCCCTTCTAGAGTTAATGGGGCTGAAAACCCATATGGACCCAGAATCAAAGATAATGCCCCATAAGGACCTCCAATATATTGCAAATTGCAATAATATTTGTGATTGTGAAGAAATTGTGCTAAACTACTATCAAAAATAAGAAAACATTAAAAACCCGTCGAAAAAAGTTAATATTTTTATGATTTTAAATAAAAAATGGGAGGTCCTGTAAGGAATATTACCCTTTGTAGCTCCTCTGCTCCAATAAACGAGCAAATAATGGATTGCTATTAACTCTAACAGATCTAAGATGTTATTTAAGAACAGCCTAAAACAATTTATGGGTACAGAAATCACGAATCCTTAACATAAAGACAGAATATGTTTACACGTGATCGTAGATGAACGCGTGGGTCGGCCTATGGCTGAACATTTTCCTTGACAGGTGGTACAACATTTATTTAACTCGAACGGACAGCTTCGGATATCATTTTCATTCACCACTGGTAGCCTGGGCATTTAATAAAGCTAACCTCGATGTTTTATGAGGCCTGAAATACTCAGCAATAAAGGAGGTAGCCAGAGATGGGTATTCTTCGAGAACTGTTATCAACATACTCTGTCTTTATGTTTAAGATTCGTGATTTCTGTACCCATAAATTGTTTAAGTCTGTTTTTAAATCACACCTAAGATCTGTTAGAGTTGATAATAATCCATTATTTACTCGTTTATTGGAGCAGAGGAGCTACAAAGCGTAATATTCCGTACAGGACCTCCCATATTTTTGCTCTAAAATCATAAAAATATTAACTTTTTTCGATCGGTTTTTTATGTTTTCTTGTTTTTGAAAGTAGTTTAGCACATTTTCTTCACAAACACAAATATTAATGATATTTGCAATATATTGGAGGTCTTTATGGGGCATTATCTTTGATTCTGGGCCTATATGGGTTTTCAGCCCCATTAACTCTAGAAGAGGAATTATAATTTTAATTTTTGGTACAGGTTCATTCAGGAAAATAATGTTAGGAAGGAAAACTAAAATTTTCCCTATGATTTTGACGGTCAAGTTTAAATTTCCTTAAGAAATTGTCTTATTTACCTAAAGTGGCTCTATTATTTCGCACACCTCTTTACAGGCTCTACCCTGCCTAATACAAGGTCAACCCCCAAATTGGACAATTGATGACTGCATTTTATTTATGGGATAATGTTCCACTATAAAAATGCAATTTGGGCCATAACACACTTTTCAGAAGTGATGTAGAAACGGTTAATGTGTTGTAACTTCAGTGGCTCTATTATTTCGCACATCACTGTATATATATATATATATATATATATATATATATATATATATATATATATATATATATACATATACATATACATATACATATATATATATATATATGTATATATAGCATTTCCAAATTAAATGAAACCTTTTCCAAATTGAATGAAACCTCTTCCAAATTAAATGAAGCTTTTTCCAAATTAAATGAAACTTTTTCCAAATCAAATGAAACCTTTTCCAAATCAAATGAAACCTTTTCCAAATCAAATGAAACCTTTTCCAAATTGAATGAAACCTTTATTTTTATTGAAAGAGAAAAAAGCCAGAATATTTTGAAAAGAAATAAAAAATTTTATGGGGTTTCAAACATTTTTTTACTTAAATTCTAACCATAAGTAATGACATAAAAGTGCAACTCGCTGCATGTTTTGCTTCCTTGAACTTAAACATTTTATATTTTTTTGGGCATTAATTAAGGTTATAACGAAATAATGCTAAAGAGAGAAGTTTAAAAAATTGCTAATAGTAACAGGGCTAATTGTATTACCTAATGAAGTGGTTCACAATTAGCTGCTTGTGGAATTTTCATGCTATGCTCAATCACGTCAACGATATTACGATCTATTGTCTGATCGCTTAGTACCACTCTGGTACACAATTTTATTTTTGAAAATGTCTTTACTATTGGGCTCAAAATTGCTGAATATGGCATTAAAAATTTAAAATTACATCGGATTAATTCTATCATTATGTGTATTCGTTTACTTATTAAATTATTGCATAAAAATTGTCCTAAAAAAATTTCAAAAATAAAATTGTGTGCCAGAGTCGTACTACGCGATCGGACAATAGATCGTAATACCGTTGACGTGATTGAGCATTGTATCGAACAACTCAAACAACAGACCATGAAAACGCAACAAAATCGATTAGTTGTTAATCAGGGTTGTACCTAACATTTTCTGAGCGACATTTTTGAAGAACATTTCGAAGCTGAAAAACGTCATCATGTGGTACTTTTATAGCGGTTCTTAAAATAAGGGACAAAAAGGACATTGAAGGAAGCGAGTTAGAAGGTCGAAATGCTCTACGAAAATAAATCTCATTCGATTTGACTGAAGACGTGTTATCTCATAAATAAGCTAGAACAATATTTAACAAAGCTATAACGCTAATTTCAGATACCTGACAGGGTCTTCAGAAGAAATTTTATCACGCCATAACTCGGAACTTCGACTCACGGCGGATCTGTCCTTCGGGATTGTTAATATACTCACAAAGGGCTTTCATCCCCAAAAGGAATTATCTCTGCCCCAGATTTTCACCTCCATTTTGTGTCACAGTGTTATTAGGAATGTTTTAAACCTAAATTCTCTCTTTAGGATTATTTCGCTATAAACTTAATTGATGCCCAAAAATTATGAAATGTTTATGTTCAAGGAAGCAAAACATGCTGCGAGTTGCACTTTTATGTCATTACATATCATTAGAATTTAAGTAAAAAATTGTTGAAACCCCATATAATTTTTTATTCCTTTCTCTTTTCAAAATATTCTGGCTTTTTTCTTTCAATAGAAATAAAGGTTTCATTCAATTTGGAAAAGGTTTCATTTGATTTGGAAAAGGTTTCATTTGATTTGGAAAAGGTTGCATTAGATTTGGAAAAGGTTTCATTCAATTTGGAAAAAGTTTCATTCAATTTGGAAAAGGTTTCATTTAAATTGGAAATGATATATATATATATATATATATATATATATATATATAAGGCCAAAGTCAACTGCCACTTCGATTTAAGGAATTGTAAATAAAATAGACTTCGGAGTGTTGCTCTATTAATAAAGTGATATATATTTTTTAATGATCAACCTTACAACTATTTACAAACATTATAACCTATAAATAAAGAAACGACAATTAAAGTCTATTACTTCACTTTCAATTCCTTTTTATGTGCTCCTCACTTTTATCTGACTTAAAACTTTGTGTTAATCCAAATTTGTTTACTTTTCTATCGCTCTCTCATTTTCTCTCTTCATCATTTTATTATGTCTCAGTTGTTTATTCCACATATGTTGTTATCTGTCTTTTGTTTATTATAATTTAGGGATTCCCGGCAGAGTGCGTTAGTGTCGTTTCTTTACTTTCTTTACTTTTGTTATAATTATGGGATTTAATGGTATTTTCCAATGCTATTCTTTTATCTCTTATCCAATGGTCTTCTGTTGTTTTAAGTTTTTAGTTCGCTTGGTAATATAATTACATTTTCGCCATACAATAGATATCTGGGAGCAAAACCAGTAACTGAGTGTTCTGTATCATTATACATATTGACACATTCTTTTGCTATCGTTGACCAAGCAATCTTTCTATCTCCCTCATTTATTTTACATCTTATTTTATTTACCAATGTTTGATTAAGTCGTTCATTTAATCCGTTTGAGAACGGCGCATTAACCGCAGTAAATATGATTGTTATAGATTTCTTATTCAAAAAACTTTTGATTTATTCAAGGATATTGGTCAGTTAGCAACATACCAATGTCCTCTGTATCTGCTATTCTATTTACTAGTTTTATAAAATCATTTTTTGATGTTAATATAAATGCTTATCTCGTAAAATGGTCTACTAGGAGATGTAGATATTTCTTTGTTGACCTTGAACCTCCAAATCCTCCAATGGTATCTATAGAAATTATTTCAAAAGGATTTGGCTGGGCCCAAATGAGACATGAGACCCAGTCTGTCATGTCCTCTTGATTTATTTTTTATGCAAATATCACATTTTCTGCAGATTTGGTTGATGTTTTTCATCATATTTCTCGCCGTGTATAATGGACTGATCTTCTTTTGCAGTTGGTTTACACCAATGTGGCAAAAGTGTTCATGTATTCTTTTTATAAATTTGACACTAAAATCTTCAGACAGAATAATTTTCTCTTTTGTATTGACTCTTTTAAAATATACTTTTTGCCTCTGAATTAGCTTATTTTTTGTGTTCAAAACTTTTTCGTTGTTTTCTTGGTCTGCCCAAATTTCTTCTAATCTTATTAAATTCACTATTTTTAGTTTTTCTTCTTTGTTTTCCTCAGTGTTTAAAACTGGGTTTCTGCTTAAACAGTCGGCTTCTATATTATTTTTTCCTGGAGCATATTTTATTTTAAAATCATATTGTGACAAATAAAATACCAAATCTCCCAGCTCTTCATCCGTTCTTGACTTCAAATTCATATGTTCAAGTGGTTTATGATCTGAATAAACTGTAAATGATTTACCTATGAGCCAATATTGCCAATATCTTACCGCTTCTTTGATGGCTAAACATTCTAAATAAATAGCTTTTTCCTCCTTTTGGACTTCATTCAGTTTTTTGGAGAAATATGCTTCTGGTTTTTCTTTGCCGTCTGGTTGTGTCTGCTTCAAAATTGCACCCACTCCTTCCAATGATGCATCCGTGTAAATATTTATTGGTAAATCTGGATCAAAAATGTGAAGAACTGGTTGTGAACACACTAATCCTTTTATTTTATCAAATGCATTTTGACAGTCTTCAGACTAAATAAATTTCTGTTTTTTTCTTAACAGATTATGAAGTGGGTCTAAAATTATAGCTCTTTCCCGTATGTATTCATGATAAAAATTTATTTTCCCTAGAAATTGTCTCACATTTTTCTGATTTTTTGGGACAGGAAAATTCCTTATAGAAATCAAGTTATCTTTTATTGGTATGATTGAATTATTTTGAATTATATGACCAAGATATCGTACCATGTTTGATGCAAATGTGCACTTTTTAAACTTCAACCTGAAGCCTTCGATTTTTATTGCTTCCAGCAATCTTCTTAAATGGTCGACGTGTTCCGAAAAAGATTTTGAAAATATAAGAATGTTATCGATGAAATTTACTGCAAAATCTGTAAGTTCATGTTTTCTTAATATGTTACTCAGTATTCGCTGAAATATTGCTGGCGATGTTTTTAGGCCAAAAGGCAACACTGTCCATTGATAATGACCCTCTTGTGTTACGAAATCAGTTTTTTGTCTGTCTTCAATTTTTAGGGGTATAGACCAAAAAGCCGAATTTATATCAAGTGTCGAATAAAATTTACAATTTCTTGTTTTTATCATTAGATCTTGTATCAATGGGAATGGCTGAGCTTGAGGCACTACAATTTTATTTAGATCTCTGAAATCAATACATAGTCTTGATTTTTTATTGTCTTCCTTTTTAAACGCTAAAGTCACTGGTGCAGCAAACGGGCTGTATGACTCTTCTATTAGATTCTTGTCCAACAACTTTGCTATTTGCTCTTCTATTTCTTTCTTATCATTTATTGTACATCTGTAAGGCCTCTTGCTACAATATTTGTCCATTATGAGGTCTATCCTTGCTTCATAGTCTTTGACTGTGCCAATATCATACTTATCTTTGGCAAAAATCGATTTATATTTTTCAATTAATTTATGTATCTCCAGTTTCTTGGTATCATCTACATGATATATTTTTACGACAAAATCTTCTTTTTCTGTATGTTCATTGAAGTTTATTTTAATATTTGTTTTGTCAGACGTTTCTCCTTCTTTTCCTTTATTTTCATAATCATCGCAAAGTCTTTCAATTTTATTTTGTTCTTGTAGATATGGGAGATATTTCTGGGATATTTTTAAGTTTTCATCTTGAATCAATTTAAATGTTTTAATCATATCTAATCCAATCAAAAATTCATATTGAAAATTTTTATCATCTATAATATAAACATTCACATTTTCCTCCATTTCAAATATTTTTATTCTCAAAGTTGTCAATCCATTTGTTTTCTTCACACCATTAATCGTTATTAATTTGTCTTGATTTGAAATATTAGCTTCATTGTTTCTTAATTTCAGCAACTTTGAATTTATCAATGAAACATTAGATCCTGAGTCGTATATTCCAAATACTTCAAGTTTATTTTCTAATAATAGTTTGACTTTTATTAATGGTGTGATTAATAGTTTTTTTCATCGGTGTTATTTAATTCAGCCTCAATTACAGAATTATTAACATTTTTAATTTGGTATTTTCTTCCTTTATCATTTTCATTTGATTTAAACCAACATGTTGATTCAGAATGGTTGCGATTTTTCTTGTTTAGGCCCTCACAAATTCTGCATGGCTGTTTATTTTCAACTTTCGGTTTATTATCAAATTTCATATTCCTTTATAGCCAAAACCTCTATTATTTGCCAAGTGCTCCAGTCTTCCAATATTATTAAACAAATCCTTTGTTTCCAATATTTCTTCTCTATTTATTCTGTCAGAAATATAGTCTGGTAAACCAGCTGTTATTATGTCAATTAATGTTCCTTGATCTATTGAGGATCTCACTTCAAGCATAAGTTTTTCTTTCTTTAGCGCATATTCCAGTAGAGAACCTGTTTGGTATTTAAATGATAAAGCGTACTTGCTACTTGACAATCCTTTGTTAGCATATGTGGCACAAAAGTTTTCTTCCCAGGTATCCCATTCCGAGTTTAAAGTATTTTTTATGATCATTGCACTATACCAGTCTAAGCAAGATCTGTCCAGGAAAACATTTAAAATTTCGATTTTCTCCTCGTTTCTTGAAATTTCTAATCTTTCACATTCTTTTTCAAAATCATCTAACCACTGATTTCCATTACCTTTTCCACTGTATTTTTCGATAACAAATTTTTCTGCCGATTTTCTTAGACATGGTCTCTCGTTACTTTTTTGGTTATTCATTATCATTTGAAAAGCCTTTGCCATTTGATCTGCTATTGTGTTCTCTGATATACTTGTATTACTCTCTTTATCGTTGTCAGTTATTTCTTCTGGGTATGCACCCCCAATCTCCAAGTTTTCATCCGCATCACAGTATTCTTTTTTCATATTTTCTGTCTGTCTGTCTGTTGATATCTTTTCTTTAATGTGTTTTTGATATTTGCGTAAACCGCCGATCCTAAAATGCTCGCATGTTGTCCTACCGGTTGCAGTTCTATTCTATTACTTCACTTTCAATTCCTTTTTATGTGCTCCTCACTTTTATCTGACTTAAAACTTTGTGTTAATCCAAATTTGTTTACTTTTCTATCGCTCTCTCATTTTCTCTCTTCATCATTTTATTATGTCTCAGTTGTTTATTCCACATATGTTTTTATCTGTCTTTTGTTTATTATAATTTAAGGAATTCCCGGCAGAGTGCGTTAGTGTCGTTTCTTTACATATATATACCCAGCAAAATAAATTGGAAGTAGTGCAATGTGGACTAGTTCTGTCACGGCATGTTTTGATGCAGTTCAACCGGAGTCGTGAAAAAGGCACTCCAGTCCTCACATTTTAACCGCATTTGGATGCAATCCAAAGAGTCACATCCACTTGTCACATTTTAACAACATCCGATTCCTCACAATTTAACAGCATCCGGATGCAGTCCAAACGGAGTCGTGAAAAAGGCACTCCGTTCGCTACATATTATTAGCAGTTGTTAGAGATCCCTTCATGTACATAATGTACAGTTTGTACATATCTACAGGCAGCGGCATACATTTTCCAATAAGAGATAAGCGTGTTAACATTTTCAAACATTTGTTAATACAAACTAAATAATATTTCATTTGTGAACATTTTTCCGGTAACTCAAGAGAAGAAAATTTCCGAATGGAGTGCTGTTGGAGTACATGTCATAATCTTAACTGGTGATGGGAAGACAATAGCAAACCCATTTAGCAGATGAAGCAAAAGCACTTAAGCTTAAGCCGTTTGAACTGCATAAAAACATGCCGTGAAAGAACTAGTCTACATTGCACTACTTCCAATTTATTTTGGTGGGATTTAACTGCCTCTTTGGAGGCAAACTGTTTGCTGGGTATATATATATATATATATATATATATATATAAAATTCTCCTGTCACGGTGTTCCTAATTGAACTCCTCCGGGATGGCTGGACCGAATTTGATGAAATTTTGTATGTGGGGTTTGTAGGTCTGAGAATAGGGTACCTCCCCCACAAAATTATTTAAGAAAACGTGAAATCAAAGTTATTTTTGAATATTTTGTTTAAAAATTGTTTGCAATACTATGGTAATTACTGTCTTGATCCTGAATGGTCATCTCGGAAATGGAATATCGCGGTCAACCCAATTTTTCAAAGATTTATAATTATAGATAATATCCTTAATTTTAGTAAGCGTGACTACAAAAACGCTATAAACACTGGCGCGATCAAACCCACATTTTGGAATACAGTACATCCCCGATAATGTTAATGTCGCTGGACCAAAATTCCAAAAACTCGGTTGAGTTTTGTCTAATTTCTCAACCGACTTCTTTTCAAAAATGGTTGAATAACTACAACGTCTAAAAAATGTGCATTGGTCACTAAAACGACGGGCCAACAATGCGGTGTATCTGTAAACCATCTAAATGTATATAAAGTTTTTAGGACTGACATGATGTTCTAAATTGAACTTCCGAATCGGCTGAACCGAAGTTGATGAAACTTTGTGTGTAGGTTTATAAGGTGGGAAAATACCGAAATGGGGACCTCACCCACAAAGGGTTTTAAGAAATCTTACTGATTAGATTTACAAATTTAGTAAGTGGGGCAGCAAACACGCCAGTGCTTGGAATAACTCGATCAAGACCACGTTTTTTAATACAACAAAGTCTTGATAAATCCAACTAGCAGTTTGAAGTAGTTTTTTTTATAAATCCCTGATGTTTTTTATGAATCACTGATTTAGGAGTGTAAAATAGTAACGTGTTCAATGAAACAACACTTTGTTAACAACAAGTTAATTTAGACCGACCCGAACTTTTATACCCACCACCACAAATTATATTGAAATCAGGTTTCAACCATTTCGGTTGAATAATGTGGCTAAAACATTCAAAATCCCCAAAAAAAATTGGTAGGTATCGACAATTCTCTGCTAAAATATTTGATACCTCCAAGGGAGATTAATGCCATGTTCATACCAGCATTTAAATCAGTTTGTTCGCTCTCGTAATTATGTATACGAATTAACCCGTTCATACGACATGGTACACAATTCATAGCAACATGATTCATATTTTCATACTGTTTATTTACTGATTTTAAGTAAAGTTTCGTCCAATAGAGGAGTAAAATTAATTGATATGAACTGAAAAACTATTTGTCCTTCTTTCAGATATCTAATTAATGTTTAATTATATTATTTTTATTCATCTTTGCTATTTTTCTCACAATTTTTGTGTTTTCAGCACAATTTTTAATTTTTGTATTTTCAAAATTAACGAGAGAGAACTGCCAAAATAACTTTTTGGTATACAGACTTTCTGGCAGGCATTTGATTTTTGTTTCTCAATTTGAATTTGAAACGATGGACCCGAAATGCAACTGCAATAAAAGAAACGAGAAAATGTGCTATGTTCTCAATGTATACTAGTCGTTAAACCGTTTACTTTTCATTCATGTTTTGCAGTTTTTCTAAAAATGTTTGGGTTTTAAATAAATTTTAAATTTTATATTTTTCCTGTCATAATTTATTTCGATAAATGCTCTCATTTGTAAGAGATGGGACATATTTTATCGTCGTTCGGAGACTAATTTAAATTGAACAATGTACACAAATCGTTGTTCGTTCTCAAAATTTTGTATGGGAAATGAAGTAATTATATCGTAATTTGGGGTCGAACAACGAATAAAGAGCGAATTACCACCAGTCTGAACAAGGCATAAATATAGCCATTTCTGTTGAATAATGCCGCTAAAACCTTGAAAATACCGAAAATCGATGGAGGCTACATAAAAACTTCTACCAAATATTGTTTTATACCCACAATGAAGACTAAAGACTATATTGTAGCCAGGGTTTAAAATGCTAACGCCATATTAGCAAAAGCACCGAATATTTGCAGCTTTGCCTGCTAAAATTTCTTCGAAATATGTTTAGCAACAATGAACAACGGCAACATGTAGCAACAAATTTCACAAAAATATTGCTAGCGATACTGATGCTATTTGATATTGTCGCTATAATAAAATAGCATGGGACACGCATAGGTTGTAGGTTGTAAATTCGTTTCAAAATGGATAGTTTTACACTACTTTAAACTAGTGGGTAAATACTTGGGTAAATACCCGAGTATTTACCCAAGTGTTGGGTAAAAACTCATTAACTACCGAACCACTTGACGTAGGCTGACAAAATTTGGATTACATCTTTCTTATGTCAACAGAACTTCTGGTACTGAACATGGAGTCTCTGGGTCCATGTTTTGATACAGCCCCCATATAGCCGTATCTCCCGATTTAAGGTATTTTTCATCTATTATCCACATTTTACAACCAAATTGGCTGTAATTTGGCACAGTGAGTCCTCAAGGAGTAGAAAATATCCTTGCAAAAATTTGTCAATATAGGTCCACGTTTTCTAATAGCCCCCATATAAGGGTACCCCGATTTCGAGTATTTACCCAAATTTTGGGTAAAAACTCTTTAACTACCGAACCACTTGACGTAGGATGACGAAATTTATATCAAGAAAATATCTAGTATTGAAAATGGGGTCTCTAGGTCCATGTTTTAATATAGCCCCCCATATAGCCGTACCTCCCGATTTAAGGTATTTTTCATCTACTAGCCACATTTTACAATAATATTGGCTGTAGCTTGGCACAGTGAGTTCTCAATGTGTAGAAAATATCCTTGCAAAAATTTGTCAATATAGGTCCACGTTTTCTTGTAGCCCCTTGAGGACTCACTGTGCCAAATTACAGCCAATTTGGTTGTAAAATATGGCTAATAGATGGAAAATACCTTAAATCGGGAGGTACGGCTATATGGGGGCTATATCAAAACATCGACCCAGAGACCCCATGTTCAGTACCAGAAGTTCTTTTGACATAAGAAAGATTTATGCCAAGTTTTGTCAGCCTACGTCAAGTGGTTCGGCAGTTAAAGAGTTTTTACACAAAATTTGGGTAAATACTCGAAATCGGGGTACCCTTATATAAGGGCTATTAGAAAACGTGGACCTATGTTGACAAGTTTTTGCAAGGGTATTTTCTACATATTGAGAACTCACTATGCCAAATTTCAGCCACTATGATTGTACAATGGGCAAATAGGCAAAAAATACCTTAAATCGGGAGGTACGGTTATATGGGGGCTATATCAAAACATGGACCCAGAGACCCCATTTTCAATGCTAGATATTCTCTTGACATAAGTAAGATTTGAGCCAAATTTTGTCAGCCTACGTCAAGTGGTTCGGCAGTTAATGAGTTTTTACCCAAGTATTTACCCACTTGTTTAAAGTATTGTAAAACTATCCATTTTGAATCGATTTCATAGCCTAAACCCAGAAATAGGGTCTAAGATATTGTATTAGCGATTCAATATAGTAAATACCCAAATAAATACCCACAAATGGGTATTTACCCAATTTACCGGGTATTTACCCATTGGGTATTTACCCACTGTCCATCTCTAGACACGCATACTCATATATTGCAGCACACATGATCAACACATATTAGAAAAGAGAATAAGCAACAAAGTATCAACGGCTTAGTCAGGTTTTCAGCAAACAATTGTTTTTGAGATCAGGGTTACCAGTGTAATGCATTAAAAATCACGATATAATTAATTCCAATTTTTCGTTCAAAGGACATGTGAATTTTTGGTGAAGCCGTTCAATGTATATTTTTTTATTTTTAAACAATAATAATTAGTATTCTTTATGTTCTACCATATGATGGAGGCATTTTGACATTAAATGACACCTTTTTTATTACTGCGTTGGCAACTCCAATCACAAAACCACCCTCAGCTGCTAATTCGCTGCGACAAATGGTCAGCCGACTGCAAAATATGTAGCGTGGTTGTCGATTATGCCTAACGAAAAAAAGATTAGGCGTAAAAAACGAAATAAGCAAAAATGTACAAAAATAAATATGCGTTCGAATGCTTATTTAGCCGTGTGTGTCAATATTGTGTGGCAGTTGAAGTGTACAGCTAATGCTAATGTTTTTAGATGCTGTCTTTTAAACCCTGATTGTAGCCATTTCGGTGGGATAATGAGACTACAAACGAAACTCGGAAGGTACCGTGCTATGGTAGCTGTATTAGAACGTGGACCTACGCCGATAATTCTCTGCAGAAATGTTTTATATTTTTGTTTTTTTTTTTTTTTTTTTTTTTTAATTATTGACATTTCGGTAGGATAATGTGGCTAAAACCTTGAAAATACCGAAAATCGGGCGGTCAGTTCTATGGGGGCTATATCAAAATGTTGATACCAAACATTCCAAAGTTGACCACCACGGATTTACAATCCCTGGCCAACTTGTTTTGCCAGCTGTAATTTCCCGATGCTGAGCAATTGAAACTTCCAGTCTCTGGTTGGGGACAAACGAACAGCTTCTCCTCAAGGCAATAGGGCAACAACAATTTTTACCCGTGAGGCAGCAACAAAGACATTAAATTTCCCGAATCGAACAAGACTATGAACTGTCCCAATGGGCAAACAACCAGTGGAATTCCAGTTAATCAGAGACGTCACTTGCACTCCGGGCCAGGAGTAATTGTACACGGCAACCACATCAGATTTATTCAAAACAAATATTCGGGTATGTGATGAAAACCGAATCGACTCGATTTGCAGAATCGAAATGGTATATAATCGGAGTGCCATTGATGATATATATATACAGTGTTGGTCACAAAATTAGCACACCCCTTTGGGGCAAAATTATTTCAGTCATCTAAGAGTTTTGATAGGGCAAATTGAAATATTTTTGTAAACAAAATCCTTTTCTATAATGTATTTAACAGATTTAATGATATAAATGAATAGTATTACCAGTGGTTTTTTTGAAAATAAAAGTTTTGTGAAGACGCCCAAATTATCGCGGGGACATATAATTAGCACACCCTAAGATTTTTTAATTTAATTAAATTAATATACAAAAATTAATTTATATTGAAGTTAATTCATATTCAAGACGTATTGAACATATCATTTTTTGACAGAAAAAATAATTTATCACCCCGGAATCTCAAAATATATCCCAATAGCGGGCCATTTTTCGTATTGTACACTTAAACGCCAGAAAGTCGCCAAAACTTTAAAAACAAATGTACAATTGGATCTGAAATTATTGAAATTGTTAACCGATTACCGAAATTTAAATATAAAGTGCAAAAACTTTTCAAAAAGTGTTTAAGGTCGATGATTCATTCAAGGAAATTTTCGATTTGGAAGGGGTTTATAGAAAGAAGATCAATAAAATGCACCCTTATGTAAAGAAGGATCAACTTATAACACCATTTGTTATTCAAAATTGCACGTCTGAATAACACCAAAGACCTACCACTACAAAACTGTCAACAAAGCACTAGGTGAGCACGTAGCACATGAGTATGTTTAAAGGTATAACCCCTTTCTAACAATAAAGGATTTTGAGGTTTGCTGAAATTGGTCAGAATCCATGAAACTAGGCATATACTATTCAAGATAAATGTTTTCTGGATTATTGATTTTAAATTTAATTGTTTTAAGCTCCGGGAAACTTATTATCTTGCGGTCTCACTAGACTATCTCCCATTTGCCTTATGTTTAGAAAATTATTGAAATTGCGTAGGTCCCATAGAGATGAACATAGGTTTATCGTGGCATACATCACGACATATCGGTAAAATTCAGTCCAGATGTATAAGTATTTATAAAATCAATAGTTCAAAGCATCATATTACAGTTTTTTAATGAAAATTTTTGTGTCAAACGAACTTTACAGATGCACACTGCTGGTGGGTACATCCCACTATTCGCAAATTTAAAAAGATGAACAAGAATATGATGTTTTATTTGATGTTTCTATGAACTACTTGCCTCAATGAATTTGTTGACATGTGAAAAAATCGATAAAAAACACTAAAAAACTGAAATTTGCATCAGTCCTTGGGACCCAAGGTCCACCCCATATAATTCCCTTCTGACACTGAAATTTCGGAGACTGGTGGAGAGTATAACTAGCAGACTGGAACTTATTCCCAAACGAAAGGAATTTAAAACTGAATATGGACGAAAATATTGAAACTATTCACAATATTAGTGATTCTTTTAAGGTGTGCTAATTACGTGTCCAGTGAATTAAGGACATTTTTTACATTTTTGGAGGTTATTCAAATTGACAGTAATGTTTAAGTTTCTGTATTGCGTTGTATTCTTTAAGCATACTACTGAGAATATATAAGTACAAATACTTTATTAAATACAACTACTTTTGAAGATCTTTTTAGGCAAAATAAATTTTGGTAGTGGGGTGTGCTAATTGTGTGACCAACACTGTATATATATAGTTTTGCTTCGCAAACGCCCCTTATTTGAATAATATTTTTAAAATCCATTTTCAATTTCATTAAAATATTCACCAAAATTGGAGATATACGATTTCGATTTATGGCAAAACGAGTCGAATCGTTTTCCATCACATGGGTCATTATTTATTTCCAAATAAATAACCTTGCCCGTCGAGCAATTTTCAACAATTTATTTCATATGAATTCTAGTTTTACTTTATGTTGACTTAATGTTAACTCTTCCTTAGAGTAATGTAATCTACGTCACTTCGATTTCACAACAGGCTCTTTCTTTAACGAGTTCAATATTTGCAAGAGCAAGTGTCTATTTGCTTATTGCTCTTTCTCTCTGTTATGATATTTCTACAATGTTATTGTACCCCCATACCAAGTGCGGATATTATTAGAATGTCCGGCACAACTTTCGAAAACGATATCACTGTCGAAGGATTGGCAAATGTTTTTCGGGTGTACACAAGCACGTTGTTCTTTTGTTCGTCAAAAGTTTAAAAACGATATCATTTTGCGAATGTTTTTTCTTCACAAGAAAAATTGTTTCGAGAAACATTTTTTACTTCGGAATTTTTTTACGTTTTAAAAAATAATTTTATGTAGTTCGTGAAAAATTCCTATTTGCTTTTTTCAAATATTTTCGATATAAATGCTACTTATAATATTAACAAGAAGTGATGATAAACACAACATATAGCTTGGTTACAAATACAAGACAACAATGTTTATAAACCGTTACACGCATTGAATCGCAAACATTACAAAGAAGAAAAGGTACATAACAGAAAAATAAGGAGACGTTAGATGAAGTTAAACATGTCATAAAATCGAAACTCCGCCAAAAATGCTTTTTCGGCACTATCGTAAAAACTATCATCTTTCATTCGCTAATAATATTATTAACGACATTCGAATTCGAAGGTTTTCCTGCCACAAACTGAGCGACGAATGAATCGTTTTTATTTCGTTCTCGAGTGTCGTTTTCGAACAAAATATCCGCAAAACTATCGAAAAACATTCGAAAACGGATCGTTTGCGATAGCAATTGTATGGGGGGTAATAGCACTAGAACAATGGTGAGCAAAATAGGAAAAGAGAAAATTTAAGGGAGAATTAATATTTAATTTTTTTTGTTGTTTCATTACATATTTAGAAATTTTTAAGAACTAATGTTACCTGAAATCTTGCTACAAATGAATTATTAACGAATTATTACAAAAAATACTTAAACGCCCAAGTGTTGTTGAATTAATTAAATTAAGTGTATTTTACAGAAACCACCAGTGGATGGCCGTGCACACCATTGCACTAGAATAACGAGAAAGAGAATAAGAAAAGGTGGAAATGAGGAACAACGCATATGTGGGGTATGTTCAGTCTACGCAACAGTGATGCCACTGCAGCGTTTCCCACATAAACATACTCCCCCCTTGGGACCTTGCCCCAACTAGAATAATTCAAATAATAAATTACAATTATTCACAAATTGAAATCCAAAATGAATAATAAATGGAAATTTTAAATTTAAAAAGAAATTTAAATGAATACAAGCATAAACTTATTAATAAACAGGATCCAGTCAAATGGAGTAACAAGGAAATAATAAAGCCATAATCAAGAGCCAACCCATCAGCTGCACATAATATTTAAGCCAGAATTGCAGAGAAATAAGAAAATGAGGAACAACGTTTATGTGGGGTATGTTCAGTCTACGCTACAGAGATGCCACTGCAGCGTTTCCCACATAAACACTACGAATAATAAATCGAAACTTATGTACCTAATTGAAAAGCTCTATCTTTATTTCAACAGATAGATGGACATCGTTATATCGACATATTTTATATTGATGACGAATATATACTTTATAGGTTATCCGAAGAATATTCCGATGTGTTACAAATAGAATTATAAAGTTATTTATACCCTTCATCTTATGGTGAAGGATAAAATTAAATTAATTTTCTACTTTACATCTGGAGATAGCATTCCATGAGGGTTATACTAAAACATCGATTTATCGTCAAGTCGGTTCGAAAATCTATAGGAATCAATATTAGATAGATAAATTGTAAATAGATTTCTAAGCTTACACGGAAATCCAAAACGACAAGCCAGCAACGTGGAACCGGGTCAGCTAGTTTTTATATAAAATATAAAAATACAACCAAAAGTTGGGAAAATTTTTACGGTAACTCACGAGAAGAAAATTTCCTAATGAAGTGCTGTTGGAGTACTTGTCGAAATCTCAACTGGTGATGGGAAGACAATACAATAACCCCTTTAGCAGATGAAGCAAAAACATTTGAGCTCGGATTAAATGGAGAGCGGGCGAAACAAACTCGGTTGCGATTGAATTTAATGAAGGAATTTCATAATCTGTGTTAATGTAATGTACAAATCACTTGTACATTTTACTGGGTTGATGCTCTGCGTAACGTGAAAGATGATCTAAGATCATGCCAAGGAAAAGTTGATGATATCGACAAAAATGTTCGTGAGTTAGAGGGTGATGTGGAGTCATGTAAACAAATTTCATCGACTGTTAATGATCTACAGAGCAAATTGGATAGTATGGAGACAAAATAATGTATTACGGAGGCGCTTAAACAGACCAAATATTATAATTAATGGATTGCCACAAGGGCTAAAAGATTATTTTTCCAAATTTGCACTAATTTCTCAACCGACTTCTTTTCAAAAATGGTTGAATAACTACAACGTCTAAAAAATGTGCATTGGTCACTAAAACGACGGGCCAACAATGCGGTGTATCTGTAAACCATCTAAATGTATATAAAGTTTTTAGGACTGACATGATGTTCTAAATTGAACTTCCGAATCGGCTGAACCGAAGTTGATGAAACTTTGTGTGTAGGTTTATAAGGTGGGAAAATACCGAAATGGGGACCTCACCCACAAAGGGTTTTAAGAAATCTTACTGATTAGATTTACAAATTTAGTAAGTGGGGCAGCAAACACGCCAGTGCTTGGAATAACTCGATCAAGACCACGTTTTTTAATACAACAAAGTCTTGATAAATCCAACTAGCAGTTTGAAGTAGTTTTTTTTATAAATCCCTGATGTTTTTTATGAATCACTGATTTAGGAGTGTAAAATAGTAACGTGTTCAATGAAACAACACTTTGTTAACAACAAGTTAATTTAGACCGACCCGAACTTTTATACCCACCACCACAAATTATATTGAAATCAGGTTTCAACCATTTCGGTTGAATAATGTGGCTAAAACATTCAAAATCCCCAAAAAAAATTGGTAGGTATCGACAATTCTCTGCTAAAATATTTGATACCTCCAAGGGAGATTAATGCCATGTTCATACCAGCATTTAAATCAGTTTGTTCGCTCTCGTAATTATGTATACGAATTAACCCGTTCATACGACATGGTACACAATTCATAGCAACATGATTCATATTTTCATACTGTTTATTTACTGATTTTAAGTAAAGTTTCGTCCAATAGAGGAGTAAAATTAATTGATATGAACTGAAAAACTATTTGTCCTTCTTTCAGATATCTAATTAATGTTTAATTATATTATTTTTATTCATCTTTGCTATTTTTCTCACAATTTTTGTGTTTTCAGCACAATTTTTAATTTTTGTATTTTCAAAATTAACGAGAGAGAACTGCCAAAATAACTTTTTGGTATACAGACTTTCTGGCAGGCATTTGATTTTTGTTTCTCAATTTGAATTTGAAACGATGGACCCGAAATGCAACTGCAATAAAAGAAACGAGAAAATGTGCTATGTTCTCAATGTATACTAGTCGTTAAACCGTTTACTTTTCATTCATGTTTTGCAGTTTTTCTAAAAATGTTTGGGTTTTAAATAAATTTTAAATTTTATATTTTTCCTGTCATAATTTATTTCGATAAATGCTCTCATTTGTAAGAGATGGGACATATTTTATCGTCGTTCGGAGACTAATTTAAATTGAACAATGTACACAAATCGTTGTTCGTTCTCAAAATTTTGTATGGGAAATGAAGTAATTATATCGTAATTTGGGGTCGAACAACGAATAAAGAGCGAATTACCACCAGTCTGAACAAGGCATAAATATAGCCATTTCTGTTGAATAATGCCGCTAAAACCTTGAAATTACCGAAAATCGATGGAGGCTACATAAAAACTTCTACCAAATATTGTTTTATACCCACAATGAAGACTAAAGACTATATTGTAGCCAGGGTTTAAAATGCTAACGCCATATTAGCAAAAGCACCGAATATTTGCAGCTTTGCCTGCTAAAATTTCTTCGAAATATGTTTAGCAACAATGAACAACGGCAACATGTAGCAACAAATTTCACAAAAATATTGCTAGCGATACTGATGCTATTTGATATTGTCGCATAGGTTGTAGGTTGTAAATTCGTTTCAAAATGGATAGTTTTACACTACTTTAAACTAGTGGGTAAATACTTGGGTAAATACCCGAGTATTTACCCAAGTGTTGGGTAAAAACTCATTAACTACCGAACCACTTGACGTAGGCTGACAAAATTTGGATTACATCTTTCTTATGTCAACAGAACTTCTGGTACTGAACATGGAGTCTCTGGGTCCATGTTTTGATACAGCCCCCATATAGCCGTATCTCCCGATTTAAGGTATTTTTCATCTATTATCCACATTTTACAACCAAATTGGCTGTAATTTGGCACAGTGAGTCCTCAAGGAGTAGAAAATATCCTTGCAAAAATTTGTCAATATAGGTCCACGTTTTCTAATAGCCCCCATATAAGGGTACCCCGATTTCGAGTATTTACCCAAATTTTGGGTAAAAACTCTTTAACTACCGAACCACTTGACGTAGGATGACGAAATTTATATCAAGAAAATATCTAGTATTGAAAATGGGGTCTCTAGGTCCATGTTTTAATATAGCCCCCCATATAGCCGTACCTCCCGATTTAAGGTATTTTTCATCTACTAGCCACATTTTACAATAATATTGGCTGTAGCTTGGCACAGTGAGTTCTCAATGTGTAGAAAATATCCTTGCAAAAATTTGTCAATATAGGTCCACGTTTTCTTGTAGCCCCTTGAGGACTCACTGTGCCAAATTACAGCCAATTTGGTTGTAAAATATGGCTAATAGATGGAAAATACCTTAAATCGGGAGGTACGGCTATATGGGGGCTATATCAAAACATCGACCCAGAGACCCCATGTTCAGTACCAGAAGTTCTTTTGACATAAGAAAGATTTATGCCAAGTTTTGTCAGCCTACGTCAAGTGGTTCGGCAGTTAAAGAGTTTTTACACAAAATTTGGGTAAATACTCGAAATCGGGGTACCCTTATATAAGGGCTATTAGAAAACGTGGACCTATGTTGACAAGTTTTTGCAAGGGTATTTTCTACATATTGAGAACTCACTATGCCAAATTTCAGCCACTATGATTGTACAATGGGCAAATAGGCAAAAAATACCTTAAATCGGGAGGTACGGTTATATGGGGGCTATATCAAAACATGGACCCAGAGACCCCATTTTCAATGCTAGATATTCTCTTGACATAAGTAAGATTTGAGCCAAATTTTGTCAGCCTACGTCAAGTGGTTCGGCAGTTAATGAGTTTTTACCCAAGTATTTACCCACTTGTTTAAAGTATTGTAAAACTATCCATTTTGAATCGATTTCATAGCCTAAACCCAGAAATAGGGTCTAAGATATTGTATTAGCGATTCAATATAGTAAATACCCAAATAAATACCCACAAATGGGTATTTACCCAATTTACCGGGTATTTACCCATTGGGTATTTACCCACTGTCCATCTCTAGACACGCATACTCATATATTGCAGCACACATGATCAACACATATTAGAAAAGAGAATAAGCAACAAAGTATCAACGGCTTAGTCAGGTTTTCAGCAAACAATTGTTTTTGAGATCAGGGTTACCAGTGTAATGCATTAAAAATCACGATATAATTAATTCCAATTTTTCGTTCAAAGGACATGTGAATTTTTGGTGAAGCCGTTCAATGTATATTTTTTTATTTTTAAACAATAATAATTAGTATTCTTTATGTTCTACCATATGATGGAGGCATTTTGACATTAAATGACACCTTTTTTATTACTGCGTTGGCAACTCCAATCACAAAACCACCCTCAGCTGCTAATTCGCTGCGACAAATGGTCAGCCGACTGCAAAATATGTAGCGTGGTTGTCGATTATGCCTAACGAAAAAAAGATTAGGCGTAAAAAACGAAATAAGCAAAAATGTACAAAAATAAATATGCGTTCGAATGCTTATTTAGCCGTGTGTGTCAATATTGTGTGGCAGTTGAAGTGTACAGCTAATGCTAATGTTTTTAGATGCTGTCTTTTAAACCCTGATTGTAGCCATTTCGGTGGGATAATGAGACTACAAACGAAACTCGGAAGGTACCGTGCTATGGTAGCTGTATTAGAACGTGGACCTACGCCGATAATTCTCTGCAGAAATGTTTTATATTTTTGTTTTTTTTTTTTTTTTTTTTTTTTAATTATTGACATTTCGGTAGGATAATGTGGCTAAAACCTTGAAAATACCGAAAATCGGGCGGTCAGTTCTATGGGGGCTATATCAAAATGTTGATACCAAACATTCCAAAGTTGACCACCACGGATTTACAATCCCTGGCCAACTTGTTTTGCCAGCTGTAATTTCCCGATGCTGAGCAATTGAAACTTCCAGTCTCTGGTTGGGGACAAACGAACAGCTTCTCCTCAAGGCAATAGGGCAACAACAATTTTTACCCGTGAGGCAGCAACAAAGACATTAAATTTCCCGAATCGAACAAGACTATGAACTGTCCCAATGGGCAAACAACCAGTGGAATTCCAGTTAATCAGAGACGTCACTTGCACTCCGGGCCAGGAGTAATTGTACACGGCAACCACATCAGATTTATTCAAAACAAATATTCGGGTATGTGATGAAAACCGAATCGACTCGATTTGCAGAATCGAAATGGTATATAATCGGAGTGCCATTGATGATATATATATACAGTGTTGGTCACAAAATTAGCACACCCCTTTGGGGCAAAATTATTTCAGTCATCTAAGAGTTTTGATAGGGCAAATTGAAATATTTTTGTAAACAAAATCCTTTTCTATAATGTATTTAACAGATTTAATGATATAAATGAATAGTATTACCAGTGGTTTTTTTGAAAATAAAAGTTTTGTGAAGACGCCCAAATTATCGCGGGGACATATAATTAGCACACCCTAAGATTTTTTAATTTAATTAAATTAATATACAAAAATTAATTTATATTGAAGTTAATTCATATTCAAGACGTATTGAACATATCATTTTTTGACAGAAAAAATAATTTATCACCCCGGAATCTCAAAATATATCCCAATAGCGGGCCATTTTTCGTATTGTACACTTAAACGCCAGAAAGTCGCCAAAACTTTAAAAACAAATGTACAATTGGATCTGAAATTATTGAAATTGTTAACCGATTACCGAAATTTAAATATAAAGTGCAAAAACTTTTCAAAAAGTGTTTAAGGTCGATGATTCATTCAAGGAAATTTTCGATTTGGAAGGGGTTTATAGAAAGAAGATCAATAAAATGCACCCTTATGTAAAGAAGGATCAACTTATAACACCATTTGTTATTCAAAATTGCACGTCTGAATAACACCAAAGACCTACCACTACAAAACTGTCAACAAAGCACTAGGTGAGCACGTAGCACATGAGTATGTTTAAAGGTATAACCCCTTTCTAACAATAAAGGATTTTGAGGTTTGCTGAAATTGGTCAGAATCCATGAAACTAGGCATATACTATTCAAGATAAATGTTTTCTGGATTATTGATTTTAAATTTAATTGTTTTAAGCTCCGGGAAACTTATTATCTTGCGGTCTCACTAGACTATCTCCCATTTGCCTTATGTTTAGAAAATTATTGAAATTGCGTAGGTCCCATAGAGATGAACATAGGTTTATCGTGGCATACATCACGACATATCGGTAAAATTCAGTCCAGATGTATAAGTATTTATAAAATCAATAGTTCAAAGCATCATATTACAGTTTTTTAATGAAAATTTTTGTGTCAAACGAACTTTACAGATGCACACTGCTGGTGGGTACATCCCACTATTCGCAAATTTAAAAAGATGAACAAGAATATGATGTTTTATTTGATGTTTCTATGAACTACTTGCCTCAATGAATTTGTTGACATGTGAAAAAATCGATAAAAAACACTAAAAAACTGAAATTTGCATCAGTCCTTGGGACCCAAGGTCCACCCCATATAATTCCCTTCTGACACTGAAATTTCGGAGACTGGTGGAGAGTATAACTAGCAGACTGGAACTTATTCCCAAACGAAAGGAATTTAAAACTGAATATGGACGAAAATATTGAAACTATTCACAATATTAGTGATTCTTTTAAGGTGTGCTAATTACGTGTCCAGTGAATTAAGGACATTTTTTACATTTTTGGAGGTTATTCAAATTGACAGTAATGTTTAAGTTTCTGTATTGCGTTGTATTCTTTAAGCATACTACTGAGAATATATAAGTACAAATACTTTATTAAATACAACTACTTTTGAAGATCTTTTTAGGCAAAATAAATTTTGGTAGTGGGGTGTGCTAATTGTGTGACCAACACTGTATATATATAGTTTTGCTTCGCAAACGCCCCTTATTTGAATAATATTTTTAAAATCCATTTTCAATTTCATTAAAATATTCACCAAAATTGGAGATATACGATTTCGATTTATGGCAAAACGAGTCGAATCGTTTTCCATCACATGGGTCATTATTTATTTCCAAATAAATAACCTTGCCCGTCGAGCAATTTTCAACAATTTATTTCATATGAATTCTAGTTTTACTTTATGTTGACTTAATGTTAACTCTTCCTTAGAGTAATGTAATCTACGTCACTTCGATTTCACAACAGGCTCTTTCTTTAACGAGTTCAATATTTGCAAGAGCAAGTGTCTATTTGCTTATTGCTCTTTCTCTCTGTTATGATATTTCTACAATGTTATTGTACCCCCATACCAAGTGCGGATATTATTAGAATGTCCGGCACAACTTTCGAAAACGATATCACTGTCGAAGGATTGGCAAATGTTTTTCGGGTGTACACAAGCACGTTGTTCTTTTGTTCGTCAAAAGTTTAAAAACGATATCATTTTGCGAATGTTTTTTCTTCACAAGAAAAATTGTTTCGAGAAACATTTTTTACTTCGGAATTTTTTTACGTTTTAAAAAATAATTTTATGTAGTTCGTGAAAAATTCCTATTTGCTTTTTTCAAATATTTTCGATATAAATGCTACTTATAATATTAACAAGAAGTGATGATAAACACAACATATAGCTTGGTTACAAATACAAGACAACAATGTTTATAAACCGTTACACGCATTGAATCGCAAACATTACAAAGAAGAAAAGGTACATAACAGAAAAATAAGGAGACGTTAGATGAAGTTAAACATGTCATAAAATCGAAACTCCGCCAAAAATGCTTTTTCGGCACTATCGTAAAAACTATCATCTTTCATTCGCTAATAATATTATTAACGACATTCGAATTCGAAGGTTTTCCTGCCACAAACTGAGCGACGAATGAATCGTTTTTATTTCGTTCTCGAGTGTCGTTTTCGAACAAAATATCCGCAAAACTATCGAAAAACATTCGAAAACGGATCGTTTGCGATAGCAATTGTATGGGGGGTAATAGCACTAGAACAATGGTGAGCAAAATAGGAAAAGAGAAAATTTAAGGGAGAATTAATATTTAATTTTTTTTGTTGTTTCATTACATATTTAGAAATTTTTAAGAACTAATGTTACCTGAAATCTTGCTACAAATGAATTATTAACGAATTATTACAAAAAATACTTAAACGCCCAAGTGTTGTTGAATTAATTAAATTAAGTGTATTTTACAGAAACCACCAGTGGATGGCCGTGCACACCATTGCACTAGAATAACGAGAAAGAGAATAAGAAAAGGTGGAAATGAGGAACAACGCATATGTGGGGTATGTTCAGTCTACGCAACAGTGATGCCACTGCAGCGTTTCCCACATAAACATACTCCCCCCTTGGGACCTTGCCCCAACTAGAATAATTCAAATAATAAATTACAATTATTCACAAATTGAAATCCAAAATGAATAATAAATGGAAATTTTAAATTTAAAAAGAAATTTAAATGAATACAAGCATAAACTTATTAATAAACAGGATCCAGTCAAATGGAGTAACAAGGAAATAATAAAGCCATAATCAAGAGCCAACCCATCAGCTGCACATAATATTTAAGCCAGAATTGCAGAGAA